>NC_136610.1:23290595-23691483 GCF_933228915.1 Telmatherina bonti | reverse complement strand
TCCATCACAAAGTCCCAGGAACACACACACGACCACCAGTCCATTGAACACAGAACACTGAGGAATCATTATGGACATCAGACCCAGAGCTATAAAGGACACCACCTGTAAGAGATAGGAAGAGCCCCCTTAATAAGCTTCCCTTGATGCAATTCTTTCTACTCCAGAAGAATCTTATAAACAAACTGGATTTTAGCTACTTCCTGTGTTTGATTTCATTAAATGTAACACAAGCACTAAACACAGTGAGCAGAGTGTATATGACACATTAATAGATGGTTTGTTTTCAAACCAAACTTAAACATTACATTCTAATAAAATGTAAGAGGCCAACTTAAAAGCTGCATAAGCCCGAGTTGGCAGGAGACTTGTGCAACCACTTCACAGGCCTATGCTGAAAACTTACATGTAGAAGATATTCTATATTCTCACATTCTTAAAAAGATTTGTTGTTGTGTTTACTACTTTTATTTATGGCAAAAAAATGTTGTCCAAACAAAATCTGTTGTTGTTGTTGTTAGACTGACAAGTGAGAATGATTATTCTGGCTAACACAGCCATGAAATCATTTGTGTGTTTATATGAACACACCAGGGAGAAAAAACAAACCCTGTTTGAATTTCTCAGCTGGGCTTTACCCCCTTCTAACTTTTCAGAAGTGAACCATCCCTGACACTATCCCACCATGTCATTCTTTGGAAAGAGTAAAGCGGCTTGTCAACCTGAAGTAGTAAAGCTGTTTTCACAAAGAAACAACAGAGAAGTTCAGGAGATTTTGGACTGGACTTTTTGCACAGTTCCTGTATACACATGCACTTCCCAGCGGAAAACAAGCTCTAACAGTATGAAACCTGAGGGAGAGGGGGTACATGGGAACGTCGGCCTAAATGTGGCAGGATGTGATGAACAAGTTTGCTGTGTAAGTTTCATGTCAAAACAGCTAGATGCAAGGCTACTTGCTTGTTTTCCAGCTTATATAAATACAACACATCTGCAAAATTTACAACCAAGTTAAAAGCAAGATACAGGTCACAGGAAAGAGCATAAGGCAGCAACTCTAACCAGCATGCACAGTCGGTTAATGGCCCAGAAAATGAGCTGCTATGTACATACCTTACAGATATTCCAACAGAGAACTGGGTGTTTAGTCTTAGCAGCAAGTCTGGAGTGAATGCTGCAGATGTTTGCATCCTCATATCACTCCAGACAATGTCTAGAACATAACAGAACCGCAGTACGTGTGGAAATAGTTGAAGTTTGTGGTAAGTCTGCAATCGACTTGTGTTTAAAATATATTCTCTGATTCAAAAAAAGGAAAATAAGTTCACCCAAGTGATACAAAATAATTCTTGACACACTTGGTTTTACAGAAACATGGTGTACACATGAAACACAAGCAAACACAGAGAATTCACTTATGTATCAGCCATTCTCTCACCTGCATGTAGATCTTCCGCAGACCACGGATGTGGTCTCCGATCTTGCCGAAAGCAAGGCGCCCCACCCCGGATGAAGCTCCAATGCAGACCAGGAGCACCCATTCTTTGTCTGTCTCCTTGTACTGCTCCTTTGCAAAGTTGATCTAAGAAACACAAAAATACAGACCTAATTGCTTTATTTGTACAGATGAGTCATTTTAACATGTAACACAGCCACATTTTTTGTTTTTTCCTTTCTTTGTTTTGCCCATCACTTCAAAGTAGTCAAGTCACCTTTTTGATGGAATGAAGGAATGCTTCATACATGACCCCAAATCTAGGTTATACAGCAACAAAATATCTTTATCCACACACCTTTTGGAACAGCAGGATAGTAAGACCCAACACATATACGTCAGACTCTCGAACTCCCCTCAGTCATGAACTAAAAATCAAATCCAAAACATGAAACCACCCTCTGAAGTCTTTTCCTGAGTCTCCTGGTCCTTGTGAAATATTTGCTCTGCTTTGAAGAGCTCTGCACTCATCAATGGCCATAGGATAGGCATGTTTAGGAATACAGAGAGGCCATACAGGAGAGGTTTCCTGAGGTGGCTGATCCAATACAAAGACCGGGGCTGTGTTTAGATCTGGGCTCGGGCCTGAAACAACAGGCCTGACAGAGGGAGGCCGGAGCTGGAACGTCCGACATCTGGATAGAGGGAGATCAACTTCTCAGCTCAATGTTGCAGCTTTACCCTTCATCTTCATCCATCACTTTCTCACTATCTCACATCAAAGTGAAGTTCAGATTTTGTATTCCTACCATGCTGCCGTACTACCATTACACAGATGTAAAATGAGTTTCTTTCACCATGACATCAAATTCTACTGAATAGTAAGCCCTTTTTTTTTTTTTTTTTTAAAATAAAAGATAAAGCAAGTCAAGTTCCTTATTTTTTTATTATATTTTTTAAATATGCTTTAAATTCTTTGAAATATTGTAATGGAAAAACAGAGGTTCTTTCTGAAAACATCATAAATACTTTGTCTCCCTCCCAGCTACTAGAGGGGCATGTCACGCAGCTTGCAAGATGAGCCCCAGCAAGGTAATGAAACATAAATGCTGTTTTACACCAAAACTTTTTTTTTAAACATAAGTATAATCACTAAAACAAGCTAACTAAAAACAAAAAAAAAAAAGCTTTCAGTTCAACAGATGTCAGTCCCAAACAACAGAACTTATTAACATGCTAAATTTATAAATCTTTTATTTTTAGTTGTAAACAGGAAGTAAATGTGAGTTTCGGTAAATAAATGACAACAGCAATCATGACATCCTCATGGAAATTCAAGATGTTCACCTGGGTGTTGTGTTTCTCATCTGTGCCATAAAACGTCGATGAATACCCACAAGTTCTGCAGTCATTTGATGTGGCACTCGATGCCTATTAATCGCTTTTCCTTAGCCAGATGTTAGGTGGTATCGTGTTTCTTTAAACAACATGAAGGACACGCAACGTCTAACTAATTTCAAGGTAAAATTAATGTTTAACACTAATTTAGTTTAAGACCAATTAAGAAATATTCCTCTAAATTAATACAAATATTATGGCTGTCATCATGAACCAATGATGTTCCCTTCGGTTTTACTTTTTTTTTTCCTCAAACAAAATCTAAACAGCAGATGTGTGCTGTAGCAGGAAAAAAGTTTAGAAACCTTTCTCAACCTTTCTATGGTCATGCTTAATATGTTTGTGAAAAAAACTGTTCTGAGTTTGTGATGACAAACAAGTTACATCTTTCCATTCATCTATCCCACTAACCACTGAATAGTTAAGCACACAGACCTTTGTTTTTACACAGAGAACTCTAAACTTAAAAAAGAAAAAACCTATTCCATGACAATGTAGGTTAAAAACAAGCAAACAAGGAGATGTTCTTACCAGATGGACGTATGGTACAAAGTAGCCCAACACGGCTGTAGCAACTCCAAATGCCCACACTCGGTATGTCACGATATGAAACACACGCAGGTTGAAGTACTTCCTAACGCTGGCGATTCCCCTGCTCCACTTGCTCCCACCTTGAGCAGTAGCCTGGGTTTGGGATTCAGCAGGACCAGGCCCCATGCCTGGTGGGCCCATGCCTCCCCCAGCTGGGAGCAAAGGTTTGAATGTTAATGCCAGCAAGGCCTGGACTAGCATGAAGAGGCTGAGGATTTGGAAGGTTCTGCTGAGGCCTAGAGGTTCAACTACTTTATCAAGTAAAACAGTTAGACCCATGGAGAAAAGGCTGGCCCCTGCTGTCACCACACCGTTGGCCAGACCGAGACGCTGGCGGAAGTAGTGACCAAGGATGACCAATGTGGGCTGGAAGGCAAAGGAAGAGCCGCAGCCGAACAATATGCCATATGTGAAGTAACGAAGGATCAATGAGCTGCAAAGGAAAAGAAAGACAATATGAGGGCAGAGTGTAAATAGAGACTTTTTTAAACTAACTAGTTACTTCTTTATACCTTACACCACAGGAAGTTATGAAGATAATGAAACTCATTTTTAAAAGACTCGTGCTGGAGAGAAATTATGCAATTTTCCAATTAGTTATTTTTTTCATATAGCTTTTTGTTTTGCTCCAAGTGGAGCTGCACATCTTTATGAACAGCTCAGCTAAAAGCCTGAAGATTGCTGACCAATCATCTGTGTGAACTGCAATAAAAACAAAGAAATCACTGTTTATCAGTTGTCTTTTTATTTAATTTAACTATGTTAGGACTGCAAAGTCAAGAAAGAGAGTTCATGATTTTAGTTTTGACATTTTGCTGAGGGCTTTCAAACATTGCATGTATCATACTATATTCAGGTGTTGATAGTATATGACACAGCTATCGAGTGTGTCTTACTTTGCAAATGACGTACTGAGTAGCCCTATAAAAGCCAATGCCGCCCCACTCACAGCCGTCTTCCTGCAGCCAAAGTGGTCCGTAAACATGCTGACCACAGGGGAACAGAAGAAGATCATGCCCATGGCCAGGGCCCCGACCCAGGCTGAATAAAGCACAAAAAAGATAATCATTATAAGAAGTATGTGGAAACTGCGTGTGTTTTGGCTATCAGCTAAAGTAAACAGGACCGTGTTTGTGCACAGAGCAAAGATCAGAGTGTTTGTAACATGAAATTGTCCGTTTGTGATTTAACATATACGCTACATTCACTCACTGCCATAGTACTCAGAACTGACTTTAAAAAAATGACTACAAATGGTGTTTGAATACAACAGGCCAAAGCATTTTGATAATGAACCCCCTCATATGACTCAGCAGTTTTATAGTCATGCAACTCTAATGTGTATCATATCTAATTTGAAATTAGGCAAATATTCTAATGTAATATCATTTTACAGCAATTATTGTCGAGAAAATACATCCCTAAATCACTATGTAAATGTGTCCCTGCACTTGTATGTAATTTTTTGATAGTTTCAAGCTGTATAGACATGACATGCCACAACAGAAGCACAAATCAAAGGGGAATCAATGCATCATGACAAATGATTCATGTAAACTGCCTTGCAGGCATTGCTTATCTCCAACATAAGCATCTCACTGTCACACAAAAGTACCATTAGCACAAATGCTGGAAAAACTACAAGTTTCTGCATGCATATCACCAGTTTCTTTGGAAACTTTCCTTTGTGTTTTCACTCACCAAGATTACTTACCATCATAATGAATGTACGTTAGTCTGATCTTTATTGTACTTACAAAGTGTGGATCAGACAGTGCATGAGATGTCTCACAGTGATTAGGTAGGTCAGAATGTAATTCTGGCCTGCTGTGAAGTATTAACCCCAGCGTTAATGCATAATGAGCCAAAATGCTCCAACAGACACTGTGTACCCTGTAGAGCAAACAAACACATGCCTGGATCAAGTCTCCAAGGGAGCAAAGGTAGTTTTATGTCTGCCATAGTGTCTGAGCTGTGGGCCACACTAATCCTAGAGCTGAATGGGAGTGAAACCCTAGAGACAGGTTACTGGACTCATTTGACTATTTAAAACACGCATTACACAAACACCCACATACACTTTGAGTGACACATAAGTTCTACGGTTCTGTGCATTTGGCACTGTGGAGCTTAACTTGACATGACACAAGATACAATGCAAAAGCCAGCTGGTACGTTACATAAACCAGAACTCAAGTTCAAATGCTACAATCTGGCCATGTTTTCATTTCTCTGATAGAACAGAGAAATTTCTGTTTTATTTTAAATGAACTTCCATTACTTTATTAGCTAAAGATTTTTTGTGTATTTACACAGGGATTTTAAGCCACACTTGCAATGATGACACATTTCAGACTGGAAGGCATTCTTTCCATCACTCCAGTCCACCGATTGTCTCTCGGGTTGAAGTCTGGACTCCGACAGATACTGTTATCTACCAAGCATTTCATTATCACTTTGGCTTAATGTTTTGGTTCAGGCCCAAAATTTCTGCAGTATTATCCAATGTTTAACTTACCACAATCTTACTACGTCCAACTTCAAGTGCTTAATACTGTTCTAATTATGGCATAAAGATTTACTTATATGTATCATTACATTATCATCAAAGATACCACACTGATATTGCAAAACAGCTAAGCAACTAAAACAATACTGGCTTTCCAAGCTACTGAGCTTTTTCCAGAGGTGTCCAGCTCCGGTCCTCGAGGGCCAGAATCCTGCAGGTTTTCTATGTATCCCTGCTCAGACACACCTGATTCAAATTAATTAGTAGTAGAGCTTAATCAGTTGTGCACGTCATTGGCTGTTTGATCCATTTAGTGGAAGCTAGATGTGTTGGAACAGGAATACATGGGAAACCTGCAGGACAGCGGCCCTCAAGGACCGACTTTGGACACCCCTGTATCAAGCATACACATAGCTTTCATTTTAGGAACAATGAATAACATAATGTTATGAAGTTTGCACATTTGTGCGTAGGAAAATGCATTGGATTGAGACTTGGATCACAGATATTCTATATTAACCTGTTGGCATCAGATATGACGAATAAATATATATTGTATTCAGCCTACTTTTGAAGTACCTACATGTTATACAGTAATGGAAAGCTGAGAATTTTCAGATGTATACCAGTTCAGACTACAATTATAACTGCAGATTCAGTAAACAACTATTTCTGACCAGTCACTAACGCAATTCATCTCTTATCTGGTACACACTGGGTCCATGATCCAAACAAAAGCTGTTATAGGCTAAATTATCGGGATTTTTCAGGGGTTAAATATCCTCAACCAATTTTAGAGACAGGAAAAAAATCTTTAAACATACCTATTAAAGAGGCAACACACTGATGTGAGAACCAAAGGGTTAGCTGACTAAGGCTTGTGTCCATATAGGACTTTTCTCTCTGTGTCTTTTTCAGTATACTCCAATCACAACAAACAGAGAGCTTATTTCTAGAAGTCAATTGCTTGAGCTCTGAATGGTATTGGTTAGTATTGTACTGTTGGAACTAGGGCTGGGCGATATGACCTTTTAGTAATATCCCGATATTTTTATGGCATGTCACGATATACGATATATATCTCGATATTTACCTTAGCCTTGAATTAATGCTTTGGTGCATACAATCACATCAGTAAGATGATTTTGTGTCTCCATTAAAACATAATTGTTCATACTGCATTAAGATATGCTGATTTTAAACATTTATGCCAAAAGGATGAAATTGTAACCAAGCAAACTGATCAAAACCGCATTTATTGAACAGTTAAAGCAGTGGCAGAAACATGTCATTTTAAAACAAAATAAAGTGCCTTTGCATGATGTAATAAATGCAACGTATGAAAATACGTGCTCTAGGGGGAGACTTTTCAAATGATGAACTATTATAAGGCTTTGCTTTATGGATACGTTTTTGAGTTGTCGTGTTTTTTTTTTTTTTTTAATCGCAGAGTTTAGCATAGAAATCAGTCTAATAATACAGGCAGAATGTCCTCGTATCGTCTCCAATAAACGGCTTCAGCCAGCTTTTAATTCAGGATTTGATTCCCACTGCTTTCTGTACTTTCTAGAGACATGACGAGCTAGATAAATATGCTTGTGTCACACACACAGTGGATGAGGTGAGTAAGTGACAGAGGCTGTGAATGTAATCAAATAGAATTAATTATTTTTGCGTGACGTGAAAAACTTTGCAATTTACATCCCACTCTGTAATCCAGAGCGGGATCAGTGGCGGATTTGGCTGTTCATTGTGACTGTAGGTGGAGTCGTGCAGGTGTCCTCTCTGCTCCTCTGACTGGCTGCAGCTGCAGCCGGAGCGACTGAGTGCTTTAGGACGGGGAGAGACTCTCGTTCTGACAATAACTTTACAATATGCGCTTTAAAGTTAGTCGCCAAAACACCAGGAAAGTCTCCAAAAGTTGCTAGATTTGTCGCTAGTCGCATTTCACAAAAAGTCGCCAAATTTAACGAGAAAGTTGCCAAGTTGGCAACAACGGCTACACACTGCCTCTCATGACGTAGCACGTAGCTCACATTATGTACGTAAGTAGGTGCGCTTGCTTTAACTCTCTCTGCAAAGCGGTGCAGAGTTGAGGAGGAGTGAGAAAACCCCACCCACAGCTAAAAACAACTGCGTGACAACAGGATACTCGAATATGACGTATATAGGCATTTTCTATATCGCACAGGGGACTAGCCACGATATCTCGAGTATATTCGATATATCGCCCAGCCCTAGTTGGAACCATGCACCGAAATGGTGCTCAAATAGGTGCAGATCCAACAGTGTTGGTTATGACGTAATTTAGAAAACTGGATGCCTGATGCTTGCACAGGTTACAATGCACCGACTGAACAAAAGGATTACCATATGTAAACTCTCTATAGGACCCTTTTACAACAACAAAATGAAATTTGGGAGCCAGAAATGTTTGTAAATGAAATTTATTTTTTGTTTTGATTATTGGTTTGATTTGTTTGTTTTGTATTAGTTTGAATCACAATGATCATGGTTTTAGATTGGTCACGTGTGTGGGCAGTTGTTCTCTATTTTCACTTAAGAAACCTGTGTGGCTGTGTTGACAGCCATCTTTTTAGTTCAATTCAATTCAATTCAATTCAATTCAACTTTATTTGTAAGCGCCACTTCACAACAATGTTGTGGGCACTTTACATACATGAATCAACATACACATCATTTCAAGCCAATTCATTCATGTCCTAATATAGAAACCAACTGATTGCATCGAGTCATGACTTCGATCAAATCCCCCATCCTGAGCATACAATTGTTGTGAATTATTTTCTTTGCTTTTGGATTAAGTTAGTGCTGGTTGTATTGAGTCAATTTGCTATTTTTGTAATAACATTATGAAAGGCACCCTTTGGATCTCAGCTGATTCATTGGCACGCCAGACAAAAGGGAAAACCACAACCTCAGCCTCTCTTTTTGTGGTTCGGAAGTCACTATACAAGTGAACAATAAAGATAAAATAAGCTAAATCAAGCCTGAAGATCTCATTGAAAATGTAATTTTGGGAGCATTTCTGATGAGTTCAGAGACAAGGTATTGCTGAGCAGAGCTCACATAGAAGAAAGCTCCAGAGTAGAAGCTACGAAACTGAAATCTTTCTTTTCAGTTACGGATTGATGCAAGGGAGAGAAGGAAGGCCTTTAGCTGAGATTGGTGCAAGGGATATGGCTGAGAATGCAAAAGAGAGAAGGCTGTATTTTTGCATTAAGGTCTGACAAGAACTGGGGGACTAGGCAACTGAGGAATTTATCGGTGAGAAAAAAAATCCTGAAGGTGATGCATGACTTGACCAAAGGCCAGAGGAGATTTATGAGGATGGGGGTGATGTTACCAGTGCTTTATGTATGTTAAGAGTTCTGGACATACTAAATCCTATCCAGGACTTTACTAGAAATCTGTAACAAATAACCAATGCAGTAATTTAGCTGGGTGGTTATGAAGGTATGGGTGAGAGTCAGTGAGTGACGGTCGTTATCGACATATGTTTTTAGGTGGAAAACATGCTCCGTTGGTGATAGACTTTATATGACCCTGGAATGAAAGCCTGGAATCCAGCGCAACACCCAGCTTACATACATCTAGGGATTTGGAGACCAAGAACAAGCCTCAATAACAATAAATAGAGTAAAAACTGAAACCATGCCACAGGATGATTTATATAGGGCTTGACCACATGTCACAAAATGGACTGACTGGGATTATCAACCGATGGATCAAGCAATCACAGCACTATCCCGCAAGATTCACACATGCACATCAATGCATCCGCTGTCTTGCTTCTCATTCACTTTAAATTTAGAACAAATACCTTTGTTCTCTGGATATTTTGCTTTGTTTTGTTAGGAAAACTTGTGGTGACCATAGAAATGCTTTCACACATCATTTCCAAATGAATTACGCCTTGTGATGCCTCGAGTCATGGTTATGGTTCGATACTGTGCAATTACGATAAGCAGTCACGATAGTAGCACACCAAATGCAGAACAAACAACAAATCACCAAAATTAAGAATTTTTACGACCAGTTGACACAACAACAAGGAACAAGGTGCATCAGGTATTGTAGTGTTAATTTCAGCTCACAATGGACATAAATAGAACTTAAGTATTGCCCCACTAACATTAATTAACTAAACAATTAAAGCTAACATACTTGTTTAAATATTCGAAGAGAATAAAAACCAAACATATGTTAAAATTCTTCACAATTTCCATTCCATTCTTGCAAAACACTCCAACAACAACCACCATTACAAGAAAAGCTCTGTGTGTAAATGAAACTGTAGTATTTTCATGAGAGGGGATTTACTCTAAACACTTTCAAAACAAAAAATAAAAGGAAAACAGTGAGCAAAAGTCAAGCAGTTGAAAAAGTCTGTTTTGTCTGTGTTCATGTATGTTGTGTGTGTAGTGTGGTTAAAAGCTTCTCTGTGTAAGTAATAAATGCACTCTGACAGTGAGATCCTATAGGACCCATCTGTACATAAAATAAACAAGCATCTTGTGGCAGACATACAACTGTATTTTACACCTCAGAAATTAACCTATGTTTATTTTGAATTATGCAGTCTTGTTTTCTTATAAAGAGTATAATCCAGCTAAATTAAATATTATATAATAGTTTTCACATACAGGGGTAAAATTAAATTGAAAGGATTATAAATATAAATTATATATTATAAATTATAAATTTGCTGTCATTGATCTATGCAATATGCAGACATACTGCTGAATACTCACAAACAACCTGCATGCCAAACCAGCAAATGTTTCTGCTGCTGGGAGTCTTTCATGCCAACAAGGTCCTCTGAGCCCTCCCATAACATCTTTGAAGTTGAAATGTGCATCACCTCATACAGGAAAAAAAAAGAGTTAAGTTAAGGCAAAGAGCTATGCTTGTTTGAGGTCAGCAACAGTAAAGCTTGGCACTGGACTTGAAGTAATGTGGGTAACTGCCAGATTTCTCATCCATATCAGTTGGTCCCATTGTTTTACAAAGTAAAGTTTGTTCTGTGGATTACCCAGAATCAGAAAAAACATTGCTACAAAAAAAGACGTGTTACTGCCCACTTTGTTTTCATTCCTTTGATTTGTGCCAATCGTACTTCAAGCAGAAAACTTAGAATTAGTGATGTTTTAGTTCAAATGTGAAGTGCCAAAACAATAAAAAACACTTTGCTCTCTACATGCTCTTTAACTGCACTGTTTGTGGCTAATGCAGACACGAGGAAATACTCCTTTCACAAAACAATGCAAACAGAGTGTGGTCCAAAATGTTTTGAGTTCTCACTATAAAAGAAACAATAGCTATACATATTTTTGGACTATTAACGGAAACAAAAAGACACAGGACCATAGACTTGATATGGAAGCCAATTCCCTCAAGGCAACATGAAATGCCTTTTGCAGGTGGTGAAGCTGGAAAATACATCGTTATATGACATTCAACCTATTTTTGGATGAAAATAACAGATATTAAAGAATGCTATTATATGGTAATGTTTAGCTCCACTGGCTGAGCAACTTTTCCATATACACGGGCTACAAATGCTCCATGAAGCCAGCTTAGGTTCATTTCAAGACCTGGGGCCAGTTGTTGCATGTCATTCTCTGCTCGCTCCCACCCTTATCCTGTTAAACTACTGTCAAAGACACAAGTTGGAGACCAAAGAAATCAATTAATATTTACAGACATTAGATTTAGCACTTTGTATGCTTTTATAATGTACCGATGAACAAAACAAGAGGTAGCTTCCCTTTTGTGATATACTGTTGACATGCAGCAAGGTGATGATTTCCTCCTTTTTACCAGAACCAATAAGCTGAGGCTTACATGGTTTAAATCATTATATTTTGTTTTATCTAAAAAAAATATATATATACAATAATTTACCAGATTTTCATTCATTCATTCATTTTCTATAAAAAAAAACTTCCAGTTCAGGGTTGGGGGAAACTAGAGCCTATCCCTCCTGTCAGCATGTGAGAGGCATTTGACAGGTTACTAGTCTACTGTAGGGTCCCTATAAAATTCTTGTAAAAAAAATAATCACAATGAAGCACAGAATATACTGTATGTTAAACTATCACATTTCAATATTTTCCTAATTCATAAAAGAAAACTTCATGTCTAGAACATGTCAGGCAGAAAAGAACTTGAAAATGTAGTGGTACTAATTTTAAAAAAAAAAAAAAAGGGATGGAGGAACATTGCTATAACCAATTAGTTTAACTGGTATAACCTCGGGTGAAGAGGGGGGCGGAGCTGTCAACTGATCACCACCTGGTGGTGAGTTGGCTCAGATGGTGGGGGAGGAAGCCGGTCAGAGCTGGCAGGCCCAAACGTGTTGTGAGGGTCTGCTGGGAACGTCTGGCTGAGTCCCCTGTCAGAGCGAGCTTCAACTCCCACCTTCAGCAGAGCTTCGAACATGTCCCGAGTGAGGCGGGGGACATTGAGTCCGAATGGGCTGTGTTCTGTGCCTCTATTGCTGAGGCGGCCAGCCGGAGCTGTGGCTGCAAGGTCGTTGGTGCCTGTCGTGGCGGTAATCCCAGGACTCGTTGGTGGACACCAGCAGTGAGGGATGCCGTCAAGCTGAAGAAGGAGTCCTATCGGGCCTTCTTGGCCTGTGGGACTCTGGAGGCAGCTGATGGGTACCGACGGGCTAAGCGGCATGCGGCTTCGGCCGTTGCCGAGGCAAAAACTCGGGCATGGGAGGAGTTCGGCGAGGCCATGGAGAAAGACTTCCGGATGGCTTCGAGGAGATTCTGGTCCACCATCCGGCGGCTCAGGGGGGGGGAAGCAGTGCTCCATCAATACTGTGTACAGTGGAGATGGGGTGCTGCTGACCTCAACTCGGGACGTTGTGGGTCGGTGGAGGGAATACTTCGAAGACCTCCTCAATCCTACCAACACGTCTTCCCATGAGGGAGCAGAGCTGGTGGACTCAGGGGTGGACTCTCCTATCTCTGGGGCTGAAGTCGCTGAGGTGGTCAAAAAGCTCCTTGGCGGCAAGGCCCCGGGGGTGGATGAGATCCGCCCGGAGTTCCTTAAGGCTCTGGATGCTATGGGGCTGTCCTGGCTGACACGCCTCTGCAGCATCGCGTGGACATCGGGAGCAGTACCGCTGGATTGGCAGACTGGGGTGGTGGTCCCCCTTTTTAAGAAGGGGGACCGGAGGGTGTGTTCCAATTACAGGGGAATCACACTCCTCAGCCTCCCTGGTATCCGCCGGATAGTCGAATCCCGGATTGAGGAGGAGCAGTGTGGTTTTCGTCCTGGTCGCGGAACAGTGGACCAGCTCTATACCCTCTCTGGGGTCCTGGAGGGGGCATGGGAGTTTGCCCAACCAGTCTACATGTGCTTTGTGGACCTGGAGAAGGCATTCGACCGTGTCCCCCGGGGGCTCCTGTGGGGGGTACTCCGGGAGTATGGGGTACCGGACCCCCTTGTACGAGCTGTCCGGTCCCTGTACGACAGGTGTCAGAGCTTGGTCCGCATTGCCGGTAGTAAGTCGGATTCATTTCCGGTGAGGGTTGGACTCCGCCAAGGCTGCCCTTTATCACCGATTCTGTTCATAACTTATATGGACAGAATTTCTAGGCGCAGCTGAGGGGTTGAGGGGATCCGACTTGGTGGCCTCAGGATTGGGTCCCTGCTTTTTGCGGATGACGTGGTCCTGTTGGCTTCATCTGGTCGTGATCTCCAGCTCTCGCTTGAGCGATTCGCGGCCGAGTGTGAAGCGGCTGGGATGAGAATCAGCACCTCAAAATCTGAGACCATGGTCCTCAGCCGGAATAGGGTGGATTGCCCTCTCCGGGTCGGGAGTCAGGTCCTGCCTCAAGTGGAGGAGTTTAAATATCTCGGGGTCTTGTTCACGAGTGAGGGAAGGATGGAGCGTGAGATCCACAGACGGATCGGTGCGGCGTCTGCAGTAATGCGGGCTCTGCGCCGGTCTGTCGTGGTGAAGAAGGAGCTGAGCCAGAAGGCGAAGCTCTCGATTTATCAGTCGATCTACGTTCCTACCCTCACCTATGGTCATGAGCTGTGGGTCGTGACCGAAAGAACGAGATCTCGTATACAGGCGGCTGAAATGAGTTTCCTCCGCAGGGTGGCCGGGCTCTCCCTTAGAGATAGGGTGAGGAGCTCAGTCATCTGGGAGGGGCTCAGAGTAGAGCCGCTGCTCCTTCGCATCGAGAGGAACCAGTTGAGGTGGCTCGGGCATCTGGTCAGGATGCCTCCTGGACGCCTCCCTGGTGAGGTGTTCCAAGCACGTCCCTCGGGGAGGAGACCCCGGGGAAGACCCAGGACACACTGGAGGGATTACATCTCTCGGCTGGCCTGGGAACGCCTCGGGATCCCCCCCACAGAGTTGGCAAATGTGGCTGGGGAGAGGGAAGTCTGGGCTTCCCTGCTTAGGCTGCTGCCCCCGCGACCCGACCCCGGATAAGCGGCAGAAGATGGATGGATGGATGGATGGATGGATGGGTATAACCTCAGACCCATAGTTGGGTATAAAAAAAAAGAGCACCTTAGAGAGGCAGGGTCTCAGAAGTAAAGATGAGGAGGCACTCGGTAGTTTGAAAAAAAAAAGCTTAAAAACTGAAGAAATTTTAAAATTATGTTCTTCAATGTAAAATGGTAAAGACTGAATATTTAGTTATCTGCAGTAACTAACATCATCACAAGATTAAGAGAATTTGAAGGCCTCATTGTGAGAACAGAACAAAACTGAAAATTAACAATGGATTTGTGCGATCTGAAGAATGAACTGCACTAAAAATAAGGGTGAAGGTTGCTGAAATCACAGCACTTCAAGAAATCATTGTCTGTTAGGACAGTTTGTGGAGCAATCAACATCTGGATGCAAAAGCTTCATCATGCAGAGAAAATCCATATATGAACATGATCCAGAAATTCCATCGCCTTCCTCGGTCAAAGCTTGGCTAAAATGAACTAAAACAAAGAGGAAAAATCTTTTACATTACAAAAAGAAAAACATAAACTAGAAATTCCTTTTGGAAAATATGGACACTTCATATTTTTGCTAAAAAGAAGAGGGACCATCCAGTTTTACATCAACCCTCAGTTCAAAAGCTTGATATGTCCTATGTGTGTGTGTGTGTGAAAAAGCTTGTGTCTTTCTTGTTTTAAATGTCTTGTTATCCACTGTTTGTTTTAATCCTTATGACTTGATTTTATCTTGTAAAGCACTTTGTGTTGCCCATGGCATGAAAAGTGCTCAAGAAATAAAGTTTGATTTGATTTGATTTGATAGTACAGAGACACATCTATATGGAACCGACATCTTGAATGTCTTGAGAGGCACCATTGAAACTGAAAGGTTTTAGAGCAACACATGCCCCCACCATAGACTGTATATAAAAAGATGGATGGAGATTCCGTGACGTCACCCATAGATTTCTGAAGAGCTCAATTGAAGCTCGGTGGGTGGTTCCTACCATTGCCATCTTGGCAGAGGCATGCGTGCCGTCTCGCCCAAAAATACAAATATGGGCAAAGAGGTAGAGCTGAGAAGGGGGATGTGAGCGTCATGGTGGATGATTTACATCGAGCGATCTGTAGCTAAGAGCAAACCGAGCTAACCCAGAGATAACAGGTGCTAACCAGCTAATGGCGGTAAGCGGGCTAAAGCTAAGTCACGTTGTTAACCGGCAAAAAACCACGGTTGTTCTACGTTCTTCTTACTTGAAGCATGAGGTTGAGTACCTGTAAGTCAAAAGGACACGCCCCTAAATATGCATAACTTCGAGATTAAATTACTTTTAAATGAGTGAGTTAGAAAAAAATTCACTCCTCCCACAGTTGTCATGAAGGTAAACCTGACCTATTAAACCTAAAATGGATTTTTGAACCAGGCTGTCAACATGTTTATTTCTGCTGTGAAGTTGGCCTTTTTGACATGGAAGACTATCGGGATTGGCTCTGTTTTGCAGCCCCTAGTGGATGATGGGGGAACTGCAGTTTTATGCACTTCCGCATAGGCTTCACTTTTAACCGCCGGAGGCTCCGTCCATCTTTAATATACGGTCTATGGTCCAGAAGCTTTGTTCAATGAATAACAATCCTAAACCTTGGTTTATAACATTTGCAATTCCTTGTATCCTGTTTTTAATTTGCATCCTACAAAGTACCAACTATTTAGGAACAACTGTTGTATTTCTTTAAATTGAGAGGTTTTGATTATATACTTTCCCAACTGCAAGACCTGTGTACGAGTAGAGATTTGTCTGAATGCTCGATAAGCTTCCAAGCTTATCGGTCCTCAGCCGGTGATACTTGCTAATACACTAAGCTGTCATGACACTTTTACTCCCTGTATGGGTTACAAAGCAAAGAAAAAATCTGTGCGATACAAAATTTCTGTATTATAAACACAGCACAACAGAACAAGTTTAAAAGTAGCTTGAAGATATGCTGCCCAACTAGAGTCCTGTCAAATGCAGATCACTTGATGCTCTAAGATGTAAAAAATGAGCCCATATTCAGGCAACCTAATGAACAAGTAGCACAAAAAATAAAAAATAAAACTTTAAATTCAGAATCTCTCTGTTCATTTGTTTGTACCTGCTTATAAGCATGTGAAGCCACTGGAGATCAAACCTTAACCTAATCCCCTGCCCTCTGGAATGCTAAAAATGCCACAGTGCCAACCTAAATTTTCTGGCTGCCCTGGAGAAGTTGAAGAAATTCAAGATGCAAAAGTATAAAGCAGATCTACTGTACACAAAGCATGACATTCACTCCAATGGCTGGAAACGTTATTGTCGCAACAAAACATTTTGAAACCTTGATATAGCACTGATTCAGGTTTTATCTTAGTAAAGAAAAAAAAAACTGTTTTACCACTTAATGTGCAGCATAAGATACAGCTTTCTACACAAATATCACCAGTAGGAATTTGTGTTAAGTCTTAGGGCTCTAATGAGTGGTTGATTGGAAAACAAATAGCACCCCCCAATAGCAAAAATTACCAAAAATGATGTTGTTGTTGTTGTTGTTGTGTTTTAATTAATGGTGTGTGCCTTCTGGGGATGCCTCCAAGTAGCTATCAAGAGTGTTAAAGAATAACAAAACCCCTCTTGCCTGTGATGTTCTGAGTGTCTTAAAGTGTTTTACCCTGATAAAAGTTTAAAAGCTGACACTAATCTCTCTTTGGCCTTTAAGCAATGACAGCTGAATCTGTCTCAATGCAAAAGAAAAATGTTCTCATTAAATGACGAGGAAAGTGCTGTTTCCATCCTGCAAAATCCTTTCACATGGACTTCTGAGGTAACATTTTACCAAACTACAGCTGATGGCCAAGTCAAATAACACAGAGCAAGGACACATAAAGACTAACTGTGATGTGATTATACACATGAGCAGATGTTCTGAACATACTGAAGCAATTTTAGAAAATATCTAGAATACATCTCAATTTCTGACTAGTTCACTTCTATGTTAACACCCAAGACTGCATTAGCAGTGTTATTCTAAACAGCATAATTTGAATGTGTGTGTTTGAAAAAAAGAAAAATAAAGTGGCATAACTGTCTTAATATTCCTACATTTTTAAAGTAGTGTACGCGAAACTGTGTTGATGCATAAATGCTACAAACAAAGAGAAAAAATTCTTCTTATATATCAAGACAGCAGTATTTCTATTTTGTTTTTTAACAAGTAAACAGTTTTAAAGTCAACTAGAATTAAGTTCATATTGTTTAATTAATTCGTCAAGTCTGAAGTCAGATACAAAAAGGACCCAATGGGAATGCATGGCTTTTTGTTGTTTTTTTTCTCTCTTCATAATCCTCCTCCGGCTCCATTCCAGATTCAGATTCATGCAAAATAGATGAAAATCATGTCAGGCAGCAATGAAAAATGTATTTCTCACTTTGGTAGTCCCTTTCTTCAGCCCCTTCTCTTTCCCTGTTTTGCTATTCCTGCTGCAGCCGGCACGGTGAGCACCCGTGTGCAGTCACCTCACAAGAGGCTGAAACTCCCAACTGATTATGAAAGCAGCACATTTTTTTTTGTTTGTTTGCCATTTCAAAAGAATCACCTCTCAACATTTTCATATGTTCACTCCAGACATACTGTAATCATTCAAGAACAACAATGCCACTTGTGTTACACAACCCACTCACCTCATTCAGTTTACATTATTTTATCCTAAAATAACAACCCCCCCAAAAGCCTGGTATGCTCCCAGCAGTGACCCTCCTGAGGTATTTTTCAAAATCTCTTGTTTATCCCTGAAGGCTTATTAATAAAGATCCAGTCCAAATGAGCTCAGTAAAACCTAGTGGTAATCTCTCATAAACATTTAACTATAACCAGCCATTTTTTTTCTTTTATAGGTGAGAAGCAGTTGTGTTTGTAATGTTCTGCACCTATAAACTGAACTCTTACTTACTTCATTGTTCAAAATAAACTTTTATAACCAAGAACTATATCTCAATGTTGTCCTCTGTTGCTGAAAGGAAAAAGTCAGAACTCAGCCTACTGGCTTAATCCTTTTATATATAAGTACTACTAATAACTAAATCCTAGGATGAGATTAAAAACAGTCCAAAAGAGGGTAAACAGAATAAAAATACCTTGATAGCACGGCATTCCTTGCAACAAATGCTACCTCTGGCTTCAGCTGTCTGATGAAGAGCAGCACTCATCATAGTGAATCTGTTTTCAGACCAGCAAGTTTGTGGCTGTCAGACTTTGTACAACAAAAAAAATTGAAACTAATCTAAAGGCTGAATTAACAGCAGTTTCCTTAATATACTGTAAGGTGGAAAATGCTGTTAGAGAACCTATGTTCACATAAAAACAGACAAGAAGATTTTTTTCTTTTTTCATTTTCAAACTCCCCATTACTGTCCTCTCATTAGTAACAAAAACGGGGTGATTCTTGTCTAGTGGCTGTGGAAAATCAAAGAAAAAAATACCACCTTCTATTCCTACATGAGTCACCAGTACACTGTACTACATTCACTAGTTTCTTTATTTTAGAAAAATAATTAAATGAAAGGAGGAATCTAATCCTAAGAAACTCATAATGTCATAATTAATTTTGGATTGGCATGACAAACAACCCTAAAGTCAATATCCAGATAACAACGTGAAGTAGCGTAGGGGTGCAATGCAATGTCTGAGTTACAAACCTTCCATTTAATCTGTGATACTACAGCTGTTGTATTTTCTGATATAATACTAATCTCCTCCACTGTCATTGTTTTTCTCATTGACATCCCGTATATCCGGATGTTTTGTACAGCCTAAGTCCTCGTACATGCCCCCAAGAGGAATTATCAAATAACAGGTGCTGCACTCAGACAAGTATGTAAACACTTTAAAAAAGATTGCTATATGTGAACATGTTCCAGAGGTTAAAAAGCAGGTATATTTTTAGTACAGAAATCACAGTGGAGGAAAATATTCTTGGTATCACAGTGAAATAGTGTTAATGTCTGTGATTTTCACCTGTGCTTCATCATTCTTTATCATCATTTTTCAAACTTCTTAGTATTTGGGAATAAATTCTTTTTCATGCACTGTGAAGGTGATGTCCATGGACTTTCATGTGCTATCACAACAAAGTTCTGGAAGTCTTTGCTCTGTGGTTTTCTGAACTTAAGTTCACTTTACTGGGGTAAAAAAAAAAAAACCCTCAATAGTTGCATTTGTACAACATTAGAACTTTCTATGCTTATATTAAGTTTTATCTGCTCTTCATCCTGCCTTTGCATTTAAGTAAAAAAATAAAGTATTGATTACATCAGGAGAAAATGTGTAAGAAGAATTACTAGGGGATTGCTAGAGTAATTATAGGAAGTATGCAGCACTTTTTCAGGGTCCTGTGACTCCAGAAAGTAGTTGCAAATATTGCGCATACTTTAAATATATTAATGGGAGGCCATCTGTCATTCAAGACTAAGTTTAGTCTTCAGCTTGAACTCTGAGTTGACACGTGTCCAATTTTATCCTGACTGACGCATGTGTATTTTTCAGAATATATATATTTATATACATATACTCACACACACAATGTGCTATTAAAGTGGTGATACAATAAAAAATGAAACGTTTTATGGAGTTTATATTCATTCAAATGACAGCATAAATTTTTAACAGTCTGTTTTCCACATTTTTGTTCTTTGCTTTGGTGACCACACATGCATTTAGCAGCCACACATGCATCTTGGACCCATTGCACCCTGTCCACCTGTTGGTGTGTGCCGTCTCAGAGTCTGGTACTACTCACCCACTTTGAACTGAGACGTTTTGTCGTGCGGGTCTGTGTGCTCCTTCACCAGCATCATGTGCAGGATGCCAAAAGAGTTCTGAATCCCGAAGATTGAGCCATTGCACCAAGTTGCAGCAAAAACTACGACCCATCCCCAACCTCCTTCGGGTGGGACAAACCCGGCTACGGGGTCGTGATTCTCCATCTTAACACGACCATCAGGTTCGGGTCCCGGTGAAGGGGGTAGTTTGCAACCACCCTCGATCAGCTGAACAACGCCGTCCTCCTTCGAGATTTTACACCCGGGACTATCCGTGCTGCTATCTGGTTCTTGGGGAGCATCCGTCGGCTCCATCTGAGGATCTGCAGCCGGTTGCTCCGTCTGGGACTCTTCGCTGGACGGCAGTGCTGGATTGTATAACCCGTTGGTCCCCATGCTGTCTGGTCTGGAGGAGAGGTTACTGCGTGTTTTTGGTGAACATGCGTGGGATATAGGTCACTGACATAAGCGCTGCGATTTGAATAACAAATGTGATTGGCTATCTGTCAAACGTGCAAAACGGACTGTGTTTTATTGGCACAAAAGCCTCCTACACGATGCTCGAAGCCGAAGTCTGAGCGTTAACTTCAGCGAATAAACCCAAACCTGTCTGAAACTGGTCTGGGGGGTCTGTATTTCCAGGAATTCATCGGCCTATTCTTCCATTTAATCTGACCACGCGTTTCCAGGAACTGCCTATGGACACCCACACCATATATTTATTTACTCGTGCTGCCTGCCAGTTCGGTTCGTCCGCTCCACCTCGACAAAGTCGTCCTGTCACGCAGTCTGCAGCCGCCCTGCAACATCTCGCGGGCGGTGTTAAAAGAATTTATTTGCCGCTCGTCCTCTTTTCTCTGACATCGTTAAACGTTGTAAGTGTGATATAGGTAGGCCTGTGTGGGTCCCAGTGTTGGCTCTCAACTGTCAACACAGCTCCGGTCGTCATTCAACAGCTCACCCCCGCCTCCTCTTCCCTTCGCGGCGGATGGACGGTTAGAACCAATGGCGGAGCTTCGCTAAAGCCGTGAAACGAGTTTGTATTTCGTGTCTCTTTACGGAAATACCCGAGTGCTGGGACCGGACGAGTAACAACATCCTGTGACTAACCGTGACATCCGTTTCATCGGGCACTTTTATTTTATAGTATTTAGATTTAGTCAGTTTTGCTTGTCATTTTTCTGTAGCATTGAAGTTTGAGTTTCTTGAAACTGTATGCTACTGCTTATCTGGTAAATTTATCTTCAAATGCCAGGAAATGCAGACTTTTTTTTTTTTTATTTATTTTGAACATTTAAAAAAGTTGTTGAATATGCATTTTAAAGATGTATGATGTTATATGTTGTTGAAGGGGAGTGTTTTTCCTCATCTCCACATACAGAGAAGTGTTTGTTAGAAATTCATAACAACATAGCTTGTGCTTTGAATGTGAAAGAAAGCAGAGTTTGTGTTATTAATGACAGGGTAGTCATACTGTACAGAAAATATAAAAATAGAACTACTGAATATAAATACGAAAATATAGTTAAGTATACAACAACTGTAAATGGAAATCAGACTGATGGGATTCTTACTTTATCATATGAAACATTTTTGCTTTTAATGTTTAGTTTTTTATGGTTCTTAATACCATATAATGCTTTTAATGTGTTATGTAAAATACATAGAATTGTTCAATTCAACTTTATTTACAATATAAACAATGTTACAAAGTGCTTAACAGCAGATAATTGATAACAACAGTGAAACAACTTGATGCATGGACAACAACAAGAAACATAAAGAGTGTAAAGTTCACTTAAAAGTTCACAGTTTTGTAACTGGATTTAGTAGTATATTGCAAGGAACACCCCCAAAAATAATCTGGGACTCAAACCATTGATCTCCTGATTACTGGATGAGTCCCTTTACCTGCAAAACCACAGTTTCCCCAAACTGTCCTAGACCTTTATATGATTTTCCCCTTTGTAATTAAATGAATTACTTTGTTGTGCCATACAACGCACATCAAGAGAAATCTTCATTTGTTGTATCTCTACACTCATTTACACAGGGTTTTCCTTACATTTGTCACCCTCTGTGTGTTTAACATCATGCTGACATTTTCATTTTAAAATAATTAGCTTTAACATGATTTCACACAAGGTGCAGTGAAGAAATTTCAGAAAGTCAGTTCGTTAACTAATCTAGTAGACTGAAATGGACAGCCACCAAATAGGCTGGTCAAGAACTAAAGTTTGATTTTGCCCATTGATGTGCCATAACATTTCTTATGCATGGGATTCATGTGTCCAAGTGATAGCAAGCAACAATAGCAAGAGTTAACCACCAAGGGGAGCTGCAACTATGTTCAATTGCAGGGGCAAAATAAGTTACCGAACAGTTGATTGCCAGTTGTCTATCAATCATATATGACTAAGTTGAAAATAAATTGATAAATTAATATCCCACAGTAAAGAATACATTAGCCAATGTTTTGGTGCTGCAATCTTTTTAGGAAATAGTTTAATGATATTTCAAGTCATGGACAGGCAATAAACTAAGATGTTTATTTACAGAGAAAGTTCGCTTGATTCCACTGTGTGATCTTAATAACATGATTATCAATATACAGTATATGCTAGAGCAGTATATCGGCACTCTTCCTTTTGTGATTAAAAGATGTTTTATGGAAGAATCTATCCCATAGTCATTTTAATTCCATTAAATACAGCAGAAGGTTAGGAATCAAAATCCTGTAAATCTGCTGCCTGGAGACTGATTTTAAAACTGTCCAAACAGAATAAAACCATGTTACAATTCTTATGTGTTGATGATGTTGATCTCATGCTCTCATAAGAATTGATTCTAATCTGGCATAATCCACCGAATACGCTGCCGACATGCCCACTTTTTGTCAACAGATTTGTTTTGGTAACACATTATGGTGCTCCTGAGAGGCATTAACAGTTAAGAAATGTCAAAATGTGGCTTAATTATTTACATAGTGGTTTATAATACTTTGGAGATTCATTTTAGCGGTGTGGTGATTAAATTTCCCCATATTGATGCAGGTTCCTGATGATCCCAGACATACAAATTTCTTAAGTCTAATCAACTTAAATATAATTTGTAATTTGTAAAACCATTCTGCTGAAATGAATCTCATACATAATATCATCCATGATGGAAACAAATAAGCCATATTTTGATATTTCTTAACTGTCGATGTCTCTAGGGAGCACTGTAATGTGGTATAAGATTATATTGTGTATCAGATTACTAATTATACAAGGGGAAAATTCAGTAGTAAATACATTATTTATAGCA
Organism: Telmatherina bonti; assembly: GCF_933228915.1. Lineage (NCBI taxonomy): Eukaryota > Metazoa > Chordata > Actinopteri > Atheriniformes > Telmatherinidae > Telmatherina > Telmatherina bonti. The sequence goes on along the minus strand of NC_136610.1, from coordinate 23,667,923 downwards.
TTACTAGAACACAGCATAGTTGTATGTCCTTATTGTGGCACGGAGAGGCTACATCACCAACACGCCTGTTTCCAATTAGCCTCTGGAGGATCACTTAGACTGCATGGGCTGTTCTGGCTCCATGAGCTCTTTAAGTTAAAATTAGCAACTCACTCAACCTCTGTTTGAGTCTAGTCATAATACTACTCTAGGATTCCTTCTAAATGAAGCAGAGGTCAAAGGTGACAGGAATCCAGCCAATGGTAGCGCTTCCTGTTTAATGGGAAATTGTTGAAATCCTCAGAGAGGTGTGGGTAGGAGAGGAATGAGGCCCACACATCTCTGAGTTTGATTAAGACGAATGAAACTTGAAAGAATGACTAAGTAATAAAGTAAAGGATTCTCGGTTTATGCTGTTCAACAAGAGGGGAATTCCATCCTTGTCTGGTTTTTTGTGTAGAAGAAATACGTGTTTTTTTTTTATCTGAAAAGAGATTTGAATTATCTGTTGAAATCATTGTGTGTTCATGGTGCAAAGATGCATGCAGGTTGTCTGACAAATGTTCAACTGCTTGCTCAAACTTGCTATGGTTGGAGAGGAATCTGCATCAACAAGCAAGTCATTATCTTAAGATGAATGACTCACACACAGTGGCTTCCTGTATTCCACAGGGAATTTAGGACTATAGTTTATTTAAACACAACATAATAGTAAGACACTCAAATCAGCAAATTAAATATAATTAAGTTTGTCCCTGTAGTAAATTTGCCAGCTTTAACTTAACTATCAAAGAGTTTACTTGTCATTATATGAGGGCATATTGGAAAACCAGTGTAGACAAAACAGTGGCCTTAGTCACAGTTACAATCCACTGACGTGTGTCTATGTTTGCTTTTACCTGAAAGGTGAATCCAGGCAATAATCTGGGAATTACACCCCTCCACATGATCATGAGTGTTACACAAAGGAATTTTTCACTGACACAACAGCGTATATCATTTGATGATTATGGTTACAATTCTGCTCCCACCGGCAATCTGTGTCCATGCGTAGGACCCTTCACCCTCCTTGTCTTCAGGGTTGGCTTTGTCGTTGTATGAATGTGAGCAAATGTTTGGCGATGGCAGGAGAAGCTGTTGGAATGGATTGGTGGCCATGTTTCTATAAACCTGCCCATGGCGGCTGTGTGCATTGGTGCCTGTTGTGGTGGTAATCCCTTGAACCTGTTGGTAGACACCAGTAGTGAAGGATGCCATAAAGCTGAAAAAGGGGACCTACTGGGCCTTTTTGGCCTGTGGGACTTTGGAGACAGCTGATGGGTATCGTCAGGTTAAGTGGAACGTGGCTTGTGTGGTTGCTGAGGCAAAAACTGGAGTATAGGAGGAGTTAGGCATGGTCAAATAGAATGATTTCCAGATGCCTTTGAGGAGATACTGGTCCACCATTTGGAGCTTCTTGAGGGGTAAGCAGTGCTCCTTTAACACTGTGTATAATGGTGATGGGGGGGCTACTGACCTTAGTATAGGACGTTTTGGGTCAGTGGAGGGAATACAGACTTCCTCAATCCCATCAACACATCTTCCAACGTGGAAGCAGAGAGGGGTGGGGGTTGTGGGCTCTCATATGTCCAGGGGTGAGTTCATTGAGCTGGTTAAAAAGTTCCTCAGTGCTGAGGCCCCAGGGGTGGATGAGATCTGCCCTGAATTTCTTAAGGATCTGGGTGTCTTTAGGGCTTTCCTGGCTTGATACAACTCTGCAGCATTGCTAGGACATCGGGGAAAGTAACTCAGAACTGGCAATCTGTTGTGGTGGTCCTCGTTTTCAAGAAGGGGGACTGGAGGGTGTGCTCCACCTTCAGAGAAATATCACTCTGCAACCTCTCTGATATGGTCTATTTAGGGTTCCTGGAGAGGAGGGCCGTCAGCTTGTTGATTCTCAGATAATATGGTTTTATTCATCATTGTAACAGCCTAAAAACGTGACTCTAAATGCCATCAAAACTTGGAATGTGAATTGAGTAAATCCATTGAAGCTGAAAAGAGGCTTCTGGGTACTTTTCCTCTGTGCCCAAGTGGTATTTAAAAAAAAAAAAAAAAGAAAAGAAGCCCATTTTGCCAGTTCTGCCCCATAAAAGGACAAGAACACAAAAAAGGCTCATATCATTCCACAACTCTGTCACAATGGGGACGCATGAGAAGTGGTGGGGGTTTACAATAAACATACATGCATTCCTAACCCCCCACACTCTGCACATAAACACACACCAAAGCGACCTTATGCCCCTAGTTATTTCTACTGGAGTACCTGCAGAGTATGCAGGAACTATAACTTTAAAGCAAGTAATCAAAGACAGACATCTGCACACCTACAGATTGCACAAACACTGCAACAAGAAAAAGCCTGCCTCCTGCTGCTGCTTTGCAAATTAATATGCTGAGCAGCAAACGGGCATTTGTTAATCCCCTCAACAACACACAAATTCCAGACAAAGGAGAGAGATAGAGTTGGAGAGTGAAGGAGAGCCTGGTTGAGAAAGAGAAAGAAGCTTGAAAAAAGACAGAGCATGAAATAGTGAAAAGGGAGGGGTGAGGCACTGAGGGAAGAAAAAGAGGGGGTGTTGTAGAGGAGGAGAGTCTGAGAAACTACTTAAAACGGTGAGAACTGCATGAGCACACAGAGAGAGCAGCCCGATTGGGAACAAAAGACGCCGTGAAAGCAGATTCATCTGTCATCATTAAGCAGGTACAGCAGACTTTTCAGAACTGTTACTATCACGATATGTAGACATCAGATTCATAACTACTGGACAATAATGTTTTTATTCTAGTCCTTTAGACATCAGGAGTAGTATTCAAGAGCATGAGTAGTAAATTTGCCAGATTTAAGAGCATGAGAAAATATTTCCATCCTATTACAGCTCATTTTAAAATCAACTAAAGTACAAACCAAATTTATTACTTCACTCTTTCAGTATTCCCAAAGGAATCCTCTTGTTTACTGCCAGGAGAAAATGGAAGTGCTGATGGGTTTCACCCCAATAGTTTCCCGCACTCAGAGTCTATTTATCCTAATGTGTTTACAGGATGGAAACATTGCAAATGTTTGAATACTTTTGAAGTCATCTCTGAACTGTGATAAAAGGATCTTGTGGAATTAATCTGTACAGGGATGAAGCAGAGTAGAAGGAAGAAAAAATTAAAGCCTTTGTCTCTAATTTGCAACATTTCAAAATTGTAAAAAGAAGTTCATCTTAATCTTGAGTAAACCATTTTGATTCTTGATAGAATAAAACTAAGCTTCTTAGATTTGTTTTTGTTTTCCATCTTATTCACTACCCTCATTAAAACTCTTGATGTAATTTACTGTGTTAAAGAACAAAAAAGGTAAAGTGGCGAGTAAGAATTTAAAGCCTCTCTTACACTAAATGGTCAAATATAACGATGTGACTTATTTTTACTATAATATAGTCATTCATTCTGACCACTCTTGTTATTTCTGTCCACAGAGATGGTGTCACTACACAGGAATCTGGCCGCACTTTTTTTTTTTGTCTTGCCTGTTATGCGCTTCCATCTTTTCAGTCATGCTGCCTCTACCTCCTCACCTGCCACTCATCAAAAGATCGTATATGTGACTGGCTTGGGTGTTGATGATGATTATGATGATGAGTACGAAGATAAACCTAGAAGTCACGCCACTCCTCCTGAGGTGCTATTGTCCTCTGTGCATACACCACTTTTACACCAGGAGCGCAAGCCCTGCGAGTACGACTCATGTTCGGAGAATCAGGAGCCTTGTCAAAGTCTAGCAGAAAAGACAAGTTGCCTCTGTCCCGGAATGAGTGAATCTGATGAACTTCCTCAGGCACCACGCATCAGAGCACTACTGCCAGTCATTCAAGGGGATAACATAGGAAAGATAGAAGTACAGTGGTGTGCTCCAGCCTCTTTGGTATCTTCCTACAGGGTAGTGGTAGAGGGAAGAGAGAGTGATTCCCAGGAGTTTGGGAATACGTTGCGACGAGGTTTGGTGGAATCTTTGGAGGTGGGGACGAAGGTGTGTGTGGAAGCAGTGAACAGTGCAGGGCCCAGCCCTCCTTCAGAATTCTCTTGTAAGCGATATGAGCACCCTGAATCATCTGATCATAAACTGTTGGCTTTGGTCATAGGGGGAGGAGGATTTGTCCTATTTTTGCTTCTTATCATTGTGGCTGGGATTCTTTGGAAGCATTTTAAGCATCAAAATGCAAAGAAAAACTCAACTGATGGACTTGGGAACCCCTCTTACAATACAGAAGGCCCACTGTAATCCAGACAATCGAGAGTGCCATTCATTTTAGTAAACTAGAACACAGCTCATTGATCTGTGGGAAATAATGAACAATAGACCAATAGTTTCTTAAATATATTTCCTCTGATTTCTCTGAAATTTTTAAAACTCCTGTTTCAAGGAGATTGTGTGCAACTCCTCAAAGAGAAATAACTCACAAAACCTTACTAACAACCATTTAATTCTTTCTGTTACTTTGGAGTCAAAACTACAGGTTTGTTTGCGGGCAAATTAACCTTTGTAGGTTTGTTGTAGTTTTTTTTGTTTGTTTGTTTTGTTGTTGTTGTTTTTCAGCTAAACTAAATTGAAAAAGTTGTTATTTTTGTCAAGCTACTGATTTTAATTTTTCAAATAAAATGTATTATTAAAATGGTCTTGATTGAATTGTTTGATTTTTCTGTATATATCATAGGTATATATGTATCACAAGATAAATTCACACATCTTAGTATTTCTTTTTCTGTTTGCTTTTTATTTTTCAAGCCACCTAAACTAATTTTTTCTTTACAACGGTCTGGACTTAATGCCCACTTTTGGAAGACATTTTAAAAATGCTAGTTAGTTAGTTAGTTATTCATTTATTCGTTCATTTACTATTTGTTTTTGTTTTTGTTTTGTTTTTTTACTTTTGGAAGACCTCAACAACTGTGTCCGCCAGTAGTCTTCCTGGTTAAGCCCCGCCTACTCATGGCATCAAACCCAAAGATTTGCCACAAAATGCGGAAGATGTGCTACATGGGAATACTTTTCATATTTACAGTTTCACAATGGCGAACGCAGGTGAGTTTTCTTTCAGACACCGCCTTTACATTGATGTTGACTGAACTAAAATACCCACACATTTGCAAAAGAACGCTAATAAATATCCAATATTTCTTAGAAGAAAAATGCTGAAAGTAATGAGATTTTAACAGAAGTTTTTTTTTTTTTTTTTCATGAAACATTATGCTAATGATTTCGGGTAACTTCTAGTTAATATTTTACCTTTTAATACATTTTGAACGAGGAAACGTTTAATTGTGCTTTGAATCGTTTCTTTTTCTATTTTCTTCCTACCGGTACTTGAGAATGACTCAGCACTCTTATGTTGTCCTGTCTAAAGCTATTTGTCACCTTGGATACGTCAAAAAACAAACCACCTACTATATTTATTATATGACTGTAACACACCTTAACCGCTGCATCAAAGGCCATAGGGCATCACAACTTTACTCCTTATTTTCATTACGCACATTGTAATACGTAATCTTATCATCAGAACTTTGCGTGCCAACCTGAGGGAGCTGTTCATGCAGGCACACAAAGTTTTGATGAATGTGGAGGAGGGTGGCAGGGTTATTCTTTGATCATGTCTTGCTCCAGGTCTAAAAAATCTTTTTCAAAAAAGAAAAAGAAGCCTTGTTTTCAGTTTTCAAAGCCAATATGAAGCTATAATGAATAACATCTCAGTCTGAATAGCTCTATTGTTACTTCATTATGTCTGGGCATCCAAAAACAAGATGAGTAAAACTCAATACATCAAAAATATTCTTTAAAATTTCATGGAAATGTAATAACACTGACATTAAGCAGTGTGTATACTCAATCACTATGTAATTCATTACAGAAATACTACATTTTAAATTCTGTCTACTTAAAACATGATTTAGAGCAGGTATGTCACAACTGACACATTATTGTTTGGTATGTTAGATAATGAAGCTGCTTGCACGTACTTCTCTTTTCATAACAAAATAGTATAGGTGTCATATTACACACAACCCATCTCCCGAACAGTCGCTGCTTCTTTTTTTAAAGAGGACTGCTGGGGATACATTTTGGTCAGGCTGATTTATGCCTAAACTTTTACATTAATTGTTCAGTTTTATAGGAGTGTTACTTAAAGGGAATCAACTTTGTTAATGTGTTATTATTCTTATTGCTAGTAACCAAGGAGATTTCCCATGAGGATCTGAAGGCAATAATGGGAAAGAGTCTGGTTCTGGTTGATGTACGCACTAAAGCGGAAGTGGATAAAGGACAGTGGATAAAGGATGGTTATAAACTACCAAGCGTATGGTTTTTGTGATGCGTTTGAATACATGGTAACAGATGGGAACTGATATACTCTAATCTGGTTTTTCAGGTTCTGGATGTTTTAAAAAAAATGTCTCTTGTCTTTTTCTTCTTTGTGTGTGTGTGACTTTTTTTTTTAGTTGAGACTGTAGAGTCTGCTTTTGCAATGGAGCCAGAGGAATTCAAGACCAAGTATGGAATAACCAAACCAACACAAGATACAAAAGAGCTTATTTTTCACTGCCAGATGGGCCGGCGTGGAGCAGTAGCTACAAGCAAAGCCCATCAACTTGGATATGTGAAGTAAATATCATATTGTTTAGTTGTACTTTATTACAGAGGATTAACAACATGCCTGTACAGATGTTCCCTAGATACTTCCATAACCTTGTTTTATGTGTTAATAATTATAACACATTATATTTATTTAGAACGTTTAATATGTAATGATGATAATTCTCGCTTTGTGACTGTCCTCTCTTTCAGTGCATGCAATTATGCTGGTGGATTCAAGGAGTGGTCTGAGAAAGAAGGAAATTGAATCATTTGGAAGGAGAGCCTCCTATAAAACAGACTATTTATAGAAAGAGCAAAACTCAGACTGGCATACTAAATCTCTTTTGTTGTTGTTGTTGTTGTTGTGTTTTACTTTCCTTTCATTACGGTTTTACATACTGCACAATATTTCATTTTGTGAACTGAATACAAATAAATTATTTTATCCACTCTGAAAATGTCTTTTTTCATATCTGTAAACTGAATGCTTGTAATAGATATTACTGTACAGAATCACTGTTAGAGCCAAAAAGGTTGCCTACCCTGTTCTTTAACTTTTGAATTTCCCCTTGGGGATGAATAAAGTATCTTTCATTTGATTTGATTTGATTTGATTTGATTTAAGTGAAATATGCATTATTAACCTTCAGTTAATGTACAAACAGAAAAATACAATGGACTAATACTGGTGGACATGTTCTCATCATACTAAAGCATAACTGACATTGCAGAGAGGGGCTAAATAATGGTAAGCTTTTGCAATGTGATTCATTGTACAGGAGGTATGGTGGACAGCAGGGTCACATTAGCCTCGGCCAGTGCACATAAACAACGCAGCGCTGGAATGTCATATAATTACAGGCCACCCGGCAGGAGCTTTGTTTATCTGCCATATGTAAAGTTGACCCGGATTTGGGTTTTGGTGAGTTAATTTTGGAAGGTATTTGCAGGCTTTGTTGTTTTTTTGTTGTAGTTGTTTTATGCATGCACTGTACATTAGTTAATAATGGCAAAATTATTCACTTTAATTTAGCCATATTGTTAGTGTATAATTCTGACTTTTGATGAGGATCAGACCCAATGAAAGGTCAAATTTAAGCAGTCAATGCAGCATTCAAAGGGCCCACATAACTCTTTATCCACCACTAATGCTGTTCATTTGTAGCTTAGATCACCTACTAAAGGTTAGGGAGCTTTATTGTCCTGCCTGAGAGGTATATAAATGTACAGTATCTATCTATCTACATATTTGTACATATCTCTCTCTATATATATATATATATATAGATAGATAGATAGATAGATATATAGATATAGATATCAATATAGATAGATAGATAGGTCTTAACTTTGAACTGTGCTTCTAAGAGATAGTACTGTACAGTAGCTGTTTGTAGGCTCATACATAAATTACAATGACAATTAATACAAATAATTTAGCATGTTGGCTCCAAAAAGATACTTTCAGAAACAAAAAAGTTGTGAATTACTTAATTTGAAGGCTATTTTGTCATTTTCGCCATTAGTACAACATTATTAGACAGGTTAAAGAAGAGATTAGGGCCATTCACTAAATATTTTACGTAGCATAATTACATTGATTCTAAGCACGTGCACAGCTTTACTGTGCTAACAAAGCGACAACCAAAATGCTAAGAGACATACGGCAGGTAATCAGATTTATTATCAAAGCAGACATTATACAGATTTAAAGTTTCGTTTAAATGAATTTTAAAAATCTTTTTTTTTTTTAAAATTATTAAAAGAATCCAAAATTGCTGTATGAGGTTCGGTGTTAACTTCTGAGTTTTGTTTTTCTAGGTGCTGCAGCTCATCAAGCTAACGGGCAAACTACGGCGACACGGTGGTTCTAGGGCCGCTGGGGGGCTTCTGGTACTCTTTTGGACTGATACTGGGGATTCTGTTCAAACACTTAACTGTACTGGTAAGATATAACATGTTTTCAAACTTTGAGATCGGAGGATATTCCAGAAAGGGGGTTTAAAAAATGTTATAAAACCTGTGATAAAGTTACTAAATCCGAATCTTAACTCTCGCTGTCGATGAGAAGACAGCGAAGGGGGCAAAAGCATAGGGCAGAAGACAGGTTCAGGGTGGGACAAATGTTCATCTGGGCCCAGATGACATCCTCTGCAGTAGAACTCTATGAAGTCCACCTTCAGCACCACATCGCAAATAAAGTCTGTAAATAGAAAACTTAAAACTGAAGGTGAAGGTAAGAAATGCATGGAGGTAGAGACCCAACACCAACACCCTGGGTGTCAGTAAATACGTTTCATAATGAAGTGTTTCTCTTTTCATGTAACTAAGTGAGGAAATAGTTGCCAGACAATAACCTGAATTGTTACATTTATTGGAAATGGAGTTATCTGTTCATTTCTTTTAATTAAAGTGAATATGACAGACCTTCCTGGAAATCATCATTCTTGAAATAAATTGGGCATAGTTTGAACAAAACCTATTCCCTTTCCAGGCTATGTTCACAACATATTTTTCAGTATTGCCGTATGAGGATTAGCCTCAATAGAAAGCTCAAGATTACTGTTAGTCATAGCCAGCTAAACCAGTAAACCTGCTTTTTGAAATGCCCACCGGGATCTGCAGAGGATATATAATGGTGGTTTAATGTTGCTTTGTCAAACAGAAATATCCAACAAAATTCAAATTTACTTGAACAAACAAGTTATTCAGACCGGTAAAATACTGTGCCTCACTTCTCGTGACAAATAGTTTTTACACATGGAAAAGCAAAGTATATTTACAGAATGCCAAGTACACTTCAAGATGAGTGCTAGTTTTGATACATGAAACTGTGGTTTAAAAAAATCTGATTTGGTAGAGTTTACATTTAACTTGATTACCATTTTTTTATAAAGCAGGACACTAAATATCACTGTCAACTATCTCCGATATTAATAACATTAAGAGGAAATGCAAATGATCTAACATGATGAGGAAACTGTTATCATGGTTTCTGTTGTAGTTGCAGCTGCTGGCCCGTGGTGTGCAGGGACTGAAATAAAAGCACTAGAGTTGGGTATGTGTACACAAATATACTTATACACAAACACTACTTACAAAAAGTTAGGGATACTAACCATTCATTTAAAAAGTTTATGCAACACTGATATATCATGAATGTAGGACATTTAAGTCGAATCACAGAGTTGTGTTTCCTTCATCTCAAACAACCACATAAAATGTCCATTCCTAATAACTTGTCAGGTTTTAGGTGTCGCCTACATGTGAACAGCGTGATGAATAAGACTGTTTGAATTCACGTTGTCTTTGAACCACAACATTTAGTGGTTCATTCATGATTCAGACATTGCTTGTTTTTTTAAGACAATCATCTTGTTAGGGAACAACATGATGTGCAATGTGTATTCAGATGTTTTAAGGAAGTATAATTGATCTCATCTGTAAAGATCATAGTGCACTTTAGGTACATTATGATTTGAAACAAAAAGTCAAATATCCCTATTTTTTGTGAGTGTATATACTGTATGTTATACTGTATATGTCTACAGTATTACTTGTTTTTTGCTGTATTTGTCCTCAGATTTGAAGAAGAGCATGTTTCCATACAAGCAGCCTTGTCCGGATCCTGATCCTGAGGAACTAAATGCCTTCACAGATCTGTATGGTTCTCTCAGATTACTGCTGTCTTTTCAGGTGATCATTTAACTTTTCATTGGCTTAAAAATGACTTTATGTAAGCCATGAAGCAAAAACACAATTAAAATAAAATCCTTTTTTTTTTTTTTAAGTGATCCAAATACTCTATTTTTATGTGTTATCTTTCTCTAACATAATTAATTATAGATTTGTAACTGAGATGTTGTTACTATTGCAGGTGAAGGACACAAGCCAGTATACTCTGGACTGGAAAGCCCACATGCAGGCATTTCTTCAAATGTTTAGTTTGACAAATGCAGGGGTATAACATAAAAAAAGTCTTCCTGTTCAGTCACAAGGTCAGTGAGGAAAGAAAAACTGACTTCTTTTTTTACATTTTTCCTCAGATAAAAATCCATCTCAAATTCAAATTAATGGAGCATGTTTCACTGCATGAAATTAGGTGAGACTGCAGCCACGCCTGCAACAGTTATACTTAATGCCTCACACTTGCTTGATAATCTCACGGCAGAGCAGATAAATTCAATAGTTTATATCAATTTTGGAGTAAGAACATGAGGGGGCTTTTGATTGACCTACTGGGTAAAGGAGTTACATAAACTGAAATGACCAGTTGAAATATTGACCTTTTAATTTATTCCAACAGAGTCAAGCTCAAGCGTAAAATTGCCCAGGCAGACCAGTCGTCTGTGATCCTCGACGTGTCTTCTTCTGCACTGTCAGTATATCCATATAAGAAAATATTAGTTTTGGTTTATGTGAACTAAAGATAAAACTTTATTCTAATCTGTAAATTCACTCAAATTTGCTGAAACATAATACAGTACATACAGATGTGGTTTTACACAAAAGGATTGTTTCTCCTTTAAAGGCCTCCACAGTGTGTGAAGAAAGGATGCTGGTGTCGGGGAGGACATCCTGTAATAAGAGATAAGTTGTGGCTCAGCATCCCACCACAAGCCATGGATCAAGGTCTTTTCGGGGAGCTGGGTGTCCAGCTTGTTACACTCTTGAACCCTTGTGTGCTGCAGTACCCTAATCTACCGACAGAGCTGACAACCATACAGATATCCTTTGTCTTAGATTTTAAGGTAATGCTATTTGTAACAGAATATCAGCAGATACTTAGGAGGCAGAAACCCACAGGAAAGCTGATTACAGATTGCTGTTAGAATTGACATCACTCTGCAGCTGTAGTGCTGATTTCCGGTGTGCTAGTTTGCGTCTAAATGGGGAAAACAGGGATCAGGCAAGACACCTCCATGTACGAGGCCATGGCACACTGCCAGAAAATTGTGGATTGCTCCCATTAGGTTGCATCTCAAGAGAAAATGGTTTACTATTTTGGTTCATGATGCTAACTGAAGGTCATTGTCATGTAACACTGAACCGAACCAGTTTGTGGACATGCAATCTGACCACATTGGCTGTCAAATGTGTGTATAGCAGTCTCCAACCTCACTGGAAGGTAGAATGAACAGGTGGTTGCCACAGGAAGAGAGGAGACAAAGAGTATATATATATATATATATATATATATATATATATATATATATATATATATATATATATATATATATATATATAAACAATCCTTAAATAGCATTAGTAGTTCAAAGTAGTTCAAACCTTGCACATTTCCTTTCCCCCGCACAGCTGTCTGATCACAGCGTGACATGGGTGTCCAGCGTCAGAAAGGCAGTTGGAGAGAGGGTTGTCATAACTATCCCGCCAGTTTTTTTTAGTTACACAGGCCTTTACACCGCTCTTTGGAGAAACTCTGTGTGCTCTGGGCCACAATCTCTCCAAATCAGAGATGCAAGTAATGTGTGTAGAGCAACAGATGCTGAGGCTAAGCAGCACATGGGGCTCAGACATCTGGTGAGAACTCGGAGTTAATTTGCTGCTTCTCTTTTTGATGACCGAGTTAAGTATGACATGTGATTTAAATTAGTCAGCCTTGACATGACATGTTTTCAGGTGTTGGTATACAGCCCGAGCAATATTCCTTTGCCAGGTCCATCTGGCTTTTTCCAGACTCTTCCTGCTGCTCTTGACTGTCAACAGCTGGGTTTGGACAGACTTGACTGCTCCTCTTTGCAAGGTAAACAGCAACCAGTGTTGGGAACAACATGTTCCGTCAGCGTGCATATGTTGTAGGTCTTTAGCTAGAGGGGCTGATTTTCCAATAAAATCGTGGAATTTAAGGCAGGGGTAGGTCCCACATCCAGCACATTTAATCTTTCTTGTAAAGACATTCTCTAGTTTTATTTTCTTTTGACTACAGGGTCTGAGTTGATGAGGATTAAATTCAACCATATGTTTATGTTTGTGAGCTAAAGTACACAGAATGTTAGGCTCAAACTACAGGAAAAACACTTTAATGGATCCCACAAGCGCATAATTAAAATCAGAGAAATAAAACCAAACAACAATGGAAATATAGTGGTGGTGGGAGGGCGGGCTTTAAAGCAGCAGCAACTCAAGGGATTTAACCATTGATTTCTCCTTTTGTTCGACTAACTATCTCTGTTCTGCTGAACGGAAATAATTTTTCCAGCAGTTTGAACTCCCATCTGGTGTTAAATTGACATAAATCTGATCTGCTTCTTCGTGTTTGGTTCTAATGCAACATGTATTTTAACATTTACAAAATATCCTCACTGTGGAGATTTGAGCAAACATATCACAATACACTGTATCATGTGATAAATATTTATGTTTAAATATGTTAAAATGTTATCAGAAGTTTTGTAAATGTTAAAAAAAACAACATTTTTGAGTCAATAGTCTAAAATTTCCTCCTAGTTTAGGGCATATTAGTGTGTCACTTGGCTGAACTGTATTTTCAGCATAGCTACATTGCTACAAAGACGATGCTACGATTCAGAATATTAACATGACAAATGTTCAATATGAACTTAGTGACGCATTAAGTTTTTTAACTAATAACAGTCAGGGATGATAAAGTTATTTCTACCTCTCTGAGGGTGGTAACTCATTTAGTTGTATTTTGTCCAGCAGTTTCTAAGACATCCAAATGGTTCATGTTTTGCAAATACATTTTCTTTCAAGCAAATACCTCAATTAATTCATTACCCCTATTTATTTTAGAGTTCATTTTAAAAAGATTGTGAACAACTATATGTCCTTATTAGGTTAATAAGGACTTTTTATCACACACAACGGGACAATAAGTCATAGCACATTGTGATCTATAAAAAAAACCAACTCATTTTTCAGGAACAGATATTTTGTAATAGTTAATTTCTGTGGTTAGATTACACAGTGAAACAAGGTTTTTCTACATGACTTGTAGCTATTCATAGTGCGCATAATCTTGACATCTCTTGTCTTTGGATGCTAGAGAATTTGCTGTCACATCGTCACAAGTTAGACTTGATGTGAAAGGGGAAGCATTTTCACAATTTGTAACATAACATCTTATGAAAGACTTGAACCCAAGTCAATAAACTTGGTGATCAAAATTAAATGTTCAGCTATTTGCCCAACCCAAAGGTGTGTTTCATTTTGTAATTAAGGTACAGTGAGTATGTCCTTACCGCTATTCAAGTGTAGACTTGGATAAGCTTTTTTGTTTCACCCATTCACAAAAGTAATAATACAATGTATATGTCTTTTTATATATACACATGAAGAAGCTGGGATCAAATCACTTGTCTGTCTTCACAGGAAATCTACAACCGCTCTGTCCACTGACACATTCACCCCACAAAGGTTACTTGGATCTCAGCATATTTTCCATCTGTTTACATCCCTTGCAGATTTTGTGCACAGTGGTGGTACCATTTACACAGTCGAACAAGAAAACTGGGACGATCCAGAGCAAGAATCAAGTCATCTCCCAGTGGAGCAGAGTCTTCTGCTTTTCCTCTTCTTACAGCACAGTGACCCCTTCATCTCCCAGGTCACTGACCTCATGGGTGGGAGCAAACAGCAGCACCTATTTGCTACAAAATACAGATAAGTTCAATTCAGTTTAATCTTCACACTATCGTTCCCTCTGGAAAAAGTGTGTGTGATGTTCCCAGCTGCAGAGATGTTGATAGAGCGCCACCTGGAGGATATTCTGAACAACAATAAGCAGGCTGTCACAGCAGCCCTGCAGTCTGAACTGGGGAACACAATGAAAGCACGTAATCACAGAAAAAAGGCAAGACCTACACACACTAACAACCACTTTTAGAAAAAAGCCTGCTGGCCCCAAGCAATAATTTGACCAATTGATTAACCAAATTTTGTAGTTAAATTAAACAGTTTAAACATTTTCAGGGTGCAGCTACTAATATTGAGTTTGTTTGATAAATTTTCAGTGCTGTGTATATTCAGTTTTAGAGTCAAATGAAGGAATATATGAAAATATTTCTTTAGTTTTATGGAATTTAACTCTTTGTTTGATCTCCATTAGAAAAATACAATCCTTTAATTGCCATTTTGTAACAATAATTTACTTATTAATGTTGTGTTTATTTAAGCAACAAGAAAGGCTACATTCAGCTGCTGAGGTGATTCTCCGTTCCACCATCACTATCGTGAGCTGCAGCAGCAACATGGATTTCAGAAATAGTTGCTTGAACCTCATGAAGGTGTGACAAAATGTGTTTTCAATGTTTATGCTTAACTTTTTGGCTGTAAAATGAAATGATTAATCTCTTTCACAACTCTTAATATGACTAAATTTGGCCGTGAGAAATATCTTACTGGGCCTTATGAATTTGAATACTTGTACAATGCTGGTGATGAATTTGTGAATAAGATCAAGCATGGATACAGCATGTATGTGTTTGTCAGGTGCATGACACTCATGAACTGTCAGCTTCCCTCCGTGAATCGCTGTGGAAAGTGACATTGTGGAAATTCCTTCCAAGGAGCATGTGCTGCTTTACTCAGGTTAGTGGAAATTTGCTTTTAACCAGCACCTCATGTGCATCTGTTCTATATGTGTAATCTACCACACCATAATTATTTTAACAGTTGGAGGAACATCCTGTGTGCAATGAACTCACCAGAACAGAAATCTGAGGATGTCTGTGTTTGTCTTGAAAAGGTTATGTTCTGACTGTGAAGGCAGTTCAGAAAATAAAATGTCTGCAATGTAAAATGTGATGGTTATAAAGCTATACCTGTTAAACCTTTCATTTGGGTACATTGTTAAGATAATAGTCTGTACTACACCGTATGCTACTGGTTTTTTAATACACGTTCTGAGAGATAATTCCACAGTAAGATGTATATTTTCCAAAGGTGCTCTGACTTAGACTAACTTTGCTTCTACTTAAAATAAACAATGAGTTTGGAAGCATAATTACTGTAGATTTAATTGGATCCTAATATCTGAATCCTTACTGACGGTGTAAAGTTACCCTGCTGTGCTGGAAAACAGACTGAGGTCTTAAATGTTTTTGAAGTTTTGTTTTTATTTATTCATTTTATTTCAAAATGATATTTCTTTGGGTTCCCATTAGTATATTTAACCAAATGTTTAACCAGTTCTGAACTACTCATTATCACATGACATGCTTTAGTATGTATTTTCTATTGAATTTGTGTAATAAATGTGCAAATATGTTCTTCTGGCATTGCAAGACCATTTCTGAAGCATTTAATAAAAGTATGAATTGAAAATGTGTAATATTTTAATAAGATTGTGTCAATTAAAAGTTACTTGGTTGGTTGTTTAAACTTACTCTCAACTTGATAGTATTGACAGAGAAAACATATTTATTTATGCACTTTGGGCATAATAATTCAAATTTAGATTTCCCGAAATAATAACTTCATCATCATAAAAAAGCATTTTGTTTATTTTTGCTGTTCATATGTGACAGCTGCCAACTCCACATTAAAATTAGCTTTAATTGATTTTAGTGGAAAATGTAATTGACACTTTCCCTGTATTTCTGGGGTACTGGATTTTTGAGGCATAGACATCATATCAAATCAAATCAAATCAAACTTTATTTGTATAGCACTTTTCGTGCTTAAAAACAATACAAAGTGCTTTACATTATAAAACAATTCACATCAAAATAGATCAAAATAGATAAAACACTAACACTCATACACATCCCCTTTCACCCACCCACAACCACCCTCACCCATGCCCTATTTGCCCTGTAACAGTTAAAAGAAGTTGAATGGCCAGGTGCATTTGCACCAGATGTGCACCAGATAAGGAAACAATATTCTCAGGGAGCCTCTACACAAAGGGCTACCCCCAACCAAGACCACCCAGGCCATCACCATGGGGGCCACCCGGGTCCGGGCAGACAGGACCCACGCCACAACCGTAAGGCTGCAGCGCTGGATCCCAACCCACCAGACAGGGACAGCCCCCACTGCAACACCCATGCAGTCAGAGCAGGGGCAGCCCTTGGTGAAGAGGACCCCAATGAGGAGAGAGCTGGAGTAATAACTAAACAAAAATAAAATCCATTAAAAAAATAAAAAATCTATACTAATATGTAAATAAATATATAAATAAATCAAATTAACTAAAAAGATGTAAATCAATATATAAAATATATAAATAAATAAAATTAACTAAAAAGAAGAATAAATATGGGTTAATATAAGAATGTTAAAACTTAGTTATAAGCTAAACTAAAAAGGTAGGTCTTGAGCGTTTTTTTAAAAACATCAACAGTCTCTGCAGCCCTGAGGCCCTCAGGCAGGCTGTTCCATAGGCGAGGCCCGTAATACTGAAATGTGGCCTCGCCATATGTTTTGGTACGAACTTTAGGAAGAACTAAAAGGCCGGTACCTGAGGACCTCATCGTATACATATATCGTATACATGATGTCCATGATTTGAGGACAGACTGAGGAATGTGCTTTTATTTTCGTGGTGACATTAACTTCCGTTTGTCGTGACGCAACTTCCAGCCGCCAAACACTGACAAGCCTGTTTTCGCGGTAAAATGAAATGGCGATGTTATAATAGCATTTATTTCCCATAACTACGCTTTAGCAATCAGCTTTTGGTTGACTGTTTTAGCACATGTTTTAAACTGAGTTACAATGATTGGCTCGTCGGAGGTTTTATGAAGCGAGAGCAAAGCTAACCATAGCTACAGAACTGTCGACACATCGTGTAACTCTATACACTTGCTAAACTGAGTAATCTTACGATATAAGATAATGGCACTTGTTACCACAGAGAGTGTAAAGTCAGAACTGGACATGTTCGGCATACCTTGGGAAGATGACGGAGTGCTCGACAAGAGTGAGTAAATCAAAGCGTATTAAACTCAAAGGGACTCTGAATATTGAAACTGTTTAATAGCAGTGCATGTTCCTGTAGGCTTTGGTTCTTATGTCCCATCTTTTAGGGAAGCTTATTACTTCCTGTCGTATCACCAATGTTGCTAAATCTATTTGTATAAATAGACAAATTCAGACTTTTTTTTTTATTACTGTGTTTATCTTGTGCTAAATTATTTTATATACATATATATATATATATATATATATATATATATATATATATATATATACACACACACACACACACACTATTGCTTTCGTGATTAGATTCTATGCTGTTTTCTGTACTTTTTACTCATTTGCTCAGAGCTGAAATCTGCGCTGCAGTCTAGTCCTTTTATTATTTATTATTATTACTTATCCAGTAATTATCTTGTGCTTTTCATGTTAAATGTTACTTTGGGCGTTTCTGTTAAGTTCATGTTGCCTCAGTAAATTTGTGACTAGTTTGTTGTCATATTTACATTATCAGTTTCCCCCTCCATCTTTTTTGTCCACAGTGGTTGAACAGTGTATTTGTAGAAGAGTGCAGGCAGAGGAGATAGTGTCAGAGTGGGTGGCCTACAGCAACACAAAGAACCGTCTGAAACTCAGCGTGGACAACCTGGACCAGTTTGAACACGAGGTATGCATTTGTGCCAGAAGATGGATGTGGATTTTGCTGTGGTATATTCCTATATTCAGAAAAGTATATCATTGTGTGCTTTGCCTTCATTTTTCCCACTCAAGTGGATTTGTTCCACAGTGAAACTTTGTGTGACTGATTTAGGTTGTTTCAAATTGGCACATTATCGACCCGATTAAGCAGCCTTTACCTACTATATTGTTATTATTTCCCAAGTGACACGTGGTATAAAGGGTTTAATGTGTCTTGCTGTTTTTGGCATTGTCACATTTGATCTCTGTTGTTTGTTGCCATCACCTGTGCTCTCATCACATCAGCATTTACACTCTCTTCTCTTGTTTTTGGCAGGTCTTAAGCAAGAAGAACAAATCTAAACCAAGCTACAGAAAAGAAGAAACTCGTAACAGGACCAGAGACATTTACACAATAAATGATATGTATCCTTTTGACCCCCAGCCACCCAAAAGGAAAAAAAGAAAAATGATCAAGTTGTAACTATTTTTATTGATTTTTTTTTTTTTCCATTTAGTGGGTGTTGATGTTTTACAGACCTTGACTATGGATTTTCTCAGAATAAAGGCTGAGGAAGAGGAGGAGAGTCTCTTAGACTGCTATTCTACACCCGCTAAGGTGAACTGAAACATATGTTTGACGAAACTTTCTAAGTGTCATGCCTTGCTGTTTAACTGTTTTTTTGTTTGTTTTTTCTTTTGCCAAACCAAGTTAGGTGTGAGAATCATATTCATCATGTAATAACTGGGTGTTTGAATTCTGTGTTGAGACATTTTGAAACTTATGTGTTTGTGTTGATTTCCCAACAGGGTTCTCAGAAACGAGCACTAACAACTCCAGAACATCCTCAGTCAAAGAGGAGTGCAGCTCTACTGACTAGCCCAGGCCTGCTGCTGTCCCCAGCCAGCTTCTCCCCCAGGTATGCTACATGCCAAGAATTGGGCATCAATTTCATACTGCATGCCATGCTGTGTGTAAGGTATGGGCCAAAATGGCGGCGCTCAATGTTATCCACCTGTGAACTTTCTAAAGAGATAAAATTGATATCTGTTTATTATGCAAATGGAAGCAGAGTGGGGTGGCTCATATCAGTGATGTTTCTCATGCTGCCGTCTTAGCTTGCAGTTTTGAATGAGGCATCTGTTTGGTTTGTATAAACTACAGAAACACCAGCAGCTTAACAAGGACAACACAGAGAAAGAGCTGGAGTCTGACAAAGTCTAATGCTTGTATTTATTGATAGATATTTTAATGTTAGGTATTTTAATGTCATTCAAGTTTTAAAAAGTATAAGAGAAACAAATCATATCCATGTGTTTCCCTCTCTCCATGTCTATGGAAGTGCAACGCCCTCACAGAAGTACAGCCAGCGGGTAGGGAAAGGAGAGGTGGTGGTAACATTCGGGGCAGTGCAGGGCACTCGCTGGATGGGCAGGAAGAATCCCAGCATTGATGTGCAGCTGGAGCTCCTGGAGGATCCTGAAGACTCCCTCCACTGCAGCTATAAATACATGTTCCAGAGACTACGAGATGTTCGAAATGGTGTGTAGCTCTGCAGACCTATCACTGTCAAAAATAAAGGGTATTCCATAAGTATATTAACTAATCTAATTTTATGATGTAGTACATTGATTTTGTAGTCAACATGTTACACATATATTTTTCCCCAGTGTTGTCAGAGAAGATTGAGGAGCTGGGGGAAAGTCTCAGGTCTCAATTCAGCATCGAAGAGTTTTCTCCGGTCTCTCTTCCTGCTCAGGTACCGCTGTGTTATGTCTGCTTGTCAAATATACATCAAATCGTATTAATATGTTCTTGTGTAATTATTAACCAACAGCTTTCTTTGTTGTGTTAATATGTATCTGCTTCTAGGATGGTATAACCGTGTTGGGTCAGGTGTGCTGTGACAGTAATGGCAAACTGAATGCACAGTCAGTTTTGTTGGAGGCAGGACCAGAACAGGGTGGTCAGCAAGTACCTGTTGACCTGTCTGAGCTTAAAGAGTATTCCCTCTTTCCTGGTCAGGTGAGCTGAAAGAACTAACTTAATGTGACTAATCAAACAACTAAAGGTTGCCTGAATGTTTTTTTTCTGCTAGTTACTCAATGCAATAAGAGTTGGGTGTTGTATTATTGAACATAAACACACACACAGATACACACAGCGGTGGTTTTTCCTTTGCCTGTGCACTGAGGTTAGTGTGCAGTAGGTTATATGGCCACCAAGAGCAATAGAGCATGCCAAGGACATGGGTTTGAGACTAACCCCATGTCTGACCGAGAACTCTAACAATAGTTTAATAAACAAGCATCTGTCTGCAGATACATGCAGCCTTCCACACAACAAACACTTCTGCATCATTACTTTTCAGCTCTGTCCTTCTGTACCTCATGTCATAAAACTTGTCTTAAATAATTTGGTCAGGTGGTGGTGATGGAGGGGATGAATGCAACTGGGAGAAAACTTGTCGCTTCCACACTTTATGAGGTGAGATACAAGTTTTTCTAGTACTTAATCATGTGTGTCTTCCTGCTTCTGGAATTATGGCTAGATTTACATTCTCCCCTTCATAATTTGGTCTTTTTTTTTTCCTTCTTCTTCTTAGGGAGCCCCTCTACCTTTTTACACCTCACATCTAAAGATGGAGACTGATGAAGGTATGGAACAACACTGGTTTGTTCTTTATGATACTGATCCCTGCTTGCTGTGTGACACATTCCTGTTTAACTTCAGCCTGCACACTCTTCATCTTTTTGCAGCTGCTGAACCATTAAATGTACTTGTGGCATGTGGACCGTACACACCCTCTGACAGCCTCAACTTCGATCCCCTGATGGACTTAATTGGTGTCATTGTCAGGGATCGTCCTGACATCTGCATACTGGTATAGTTGCTTCATGTTTTTATGTTGTTTGCGTTTTTTTTATATGGAGGAATGCTTTGTGATTCTCTATGATCACTCGAGACAACCCTCACATGTCTGTGTTTGTCCTTTACTTCACCAGCTCGGCCCGTTTGTCGATTGCAAACATGAACAAATAGAGGTTGGTGTGATGACAATCCTGTCTACCTATAAACCTGATGTTTTGTATTAATCCGTCAAATTTGTGCCTCATCCAAAGTTAATTGTGTCCAGCTCCTAAAACCTTTTAAGCTGTTTGTGAACCTGTTTTTATCATTTCTGTCTCCGTCTGTTTCTCATATAGAAAGCTCAGGTGACCGAGACATTTGAGACCATTTTCTTGAGATGTATGGAAAGCATCGTTGACGGCACCAAAAGGTATGTGCCGTCTTCTGCAAAGCGGACCATTTCGTTCCATCCAAAGTGCTTGTTGCCAAATCCTTCCTTCACCTTTGAAACTGGATTTCTCCTTAACTCTGCAAGATTCAGAGTGATCACTGGTATTTTACTCTGCCTTCAAATCCAGCAGCTGTCCTACTGTGGTTTAATTGCACATCACAATACACAGACTTATATATTGGATAATGTGTATAATATACAAAGAGAGAAACTAATTGGCCAGAAAACAAGGCAAAAAAGTTCATATTAAACTAATAAAATGAAAATGAATGTTAAAATAGAGATGATAAATGTATGTAGATAAAAATGTTTTTGATATAAATTTGAGAAATTTCATTTGTTGGGTCTTTAAATGAGTTTTTCTATTTTGGAGTATTTATTGACAGTTTTTGTATTTAATTAGGATTTCTGTAATAATATCGTACACAGTGGAGACAATTTTAACTCAATAAAGCCTCGTCTGCCTTTTATTCAGCGTTGGCTGTCACCTGGTGTTTGTACCCTCCCAGAGAGACATCCATCACCATTTCATCTACCCGCAGCCCCCCTTCACCCTGCCAAACGTCGGCAAAGACCAAGCCCAGGTCAGACAAACTAAACCTGAACACTTGTGTGAAACAATTTATAAGCAATAAGAACAAGTCTGACAACAAAAAGCATCCAACTTTTTTTTTTTTTTTTTTTTTTAAATAATCTTGGCAGCGTGTCACTCTGGTCCCGGACCCCTGCACCCTTCTGATTGACGGTGTTACCTTCGGTCTGACGTCCACGGACATCCTTTTCCACATGGGTGCAGAGGAGATCAGCTGGTGAGAAAAAACTGCATTTCTAACTTCTGAGACCAGAGTGCACAGATTTACTGTTAATTAATTTATTCATAAAACTACACCTGGCAAATAGTTTTATTTTTTTACTCATATGGTATAAGCACTAACAAATCTAGTTTAGTGTGTACAGCAATGATTGAATATTTCAGTGTGTGTGAACTACCCATGGATTTTGTTGCAGTGGCACCGGCTCGGACAGATTCTCGCGCATTCTGAAGCACATGCTGATCCAGAGAAGGTAGATGTCATTCGATAAATCAGCTCTACCTTCTGTTTTTACATAGTCAAAGCATAAACCACCCCTACTTGTTCTTTTCTTCCAGCTACTACCCTCTGTATCCACCTGCAGAGGAGGTGAACATGGATTATGAGAAGTTCCAGAGTTTCGGTCATATGCCGCTCACCCCCGATGTCCTCATTACTCCATCTGAGCTGCGCTACTTTGTAAAGGTATACAGCACTTCATGCATGAGTGTGTAACATTTTGTTAAAGTGAATAAACTCTTCTAATCATATGTTAATCTCTCCTGATCTTTAGGATGTGGTTGGCTGCGTATGCATGAATCCTGGACGGCTGACCAAAGGTCAGGTGGGAGGGACGTACAGCAGGATGCTCGTTCAGCGCAGCGCCACACCAGAAGACGGGAAGAGAGTGAGCCCCTGTTTGGCTGCTCAGGTGGTAAAAATTTAACATGATCAAAGTCACCTGAAATGAGTTTAATTATCCACAACCAGTTTTCTGTGAGCACAGTATTTGTTAATATCTTTAAAAATGAAAACCTCACTGTCCTGTTAAAACCATTTAGTTTATTTTTATATTCCAAACATGTTTGATTTATCTGAAGTTGTGTCTGCCGCTCATATAAAGCAACAACAATCATCATTTGTACAGTTTTTCTGGTTTCTTCTGGCATTTGTTTTTCTTTTATGGTTTATTCTGTAATAAATTAAGTTTCTCATGACTGAAGAAAAAAAATTATTGGGAAAAAATTAAATAATTTGGTTTTTTGTAATAAAATGGGTCAAATTTAATCCATTTCTGTTGAAGCTTTACTTGCACAGATAAAGTACTGTTGATATTTTTTGGTAACTGAAGTAAACTTTGATCATTATTAAACATTTAGGCCACTACACATTTAGTCGTAAAAGTGATCAGACTCATCGGAGTCACCGAGATGATCCGTCTTTGACCCGACATCCGTCACTTGGAAGATGTCCATGCTGTGACAAATCGCTGAAAAAGAAGTTAAACATAAATCAGACTGAACATCTACAAGGACCGAGAAGATTTTCTGTGCATTTCTTCTTGCTGTACTCTACCTTTGGGATTCCCGTCAGCTTTTTCATTCTTGTCTCTAATATTGAAAAAAAAAAAAGGACCTCAGTGACAGCCACATTCATGACGTGGTCCAGTTGGGAAAGTCAGTATTGTACTCACTCTGTCTTTGATTGGTCATGAGGTGCAAGAAGATTTTCAACATCATCCTCATCGCTGACTTCATTTAGGTCTTCATTTGATGATCCCTCTTTACAGTTGTCATCATCATTATCATCATCCTCTGCTCCATCCTCAAAAATAATCTGCATCTGTTGAGGTCTTAAAAAGAGGATTGCATGTCACTCAGGCGGCATCGTCAATAGGAAGATAAATGACTTCATCATACCTCTTTTCCTGTGGTGAGATAATGCTGTCTTCTGAGTCTCTATTCTCTTCTTCCCCTTGGTCATTCCTGTGCTCCTCTTCCTCTTCACTCTCTCCATCTTCCTCCTCATCTGACCCCCCTTCATCCTTTTTCATCTTGCCCTCGCTGCCATCACTTCCACCCTCATCTTCATCTTGAGAGGAGGCTGAACCCTGTCTTCTGATCTCTGGATCTGTCTTCAGCTTGTTTGACTCTTCATCATCTCCAATTTCATCTTCATCTTCTCCCGCTGTCTCCACATCTTCATCGGTTGTATTTATTTTTGCAGAAACCTCATTGTCATCATTTTCTTCATCACTGTCCTCTTTAATATCATTCTCTCCAGCTCCAGGACTTTTTCTTCTTTCTTCTTCTTCATTTTCCTCCGCTCTGCTTTGCTCAGAGCTGCTATTCTCCTGCTTTTCTATTTCAACCAGAAATCTGTTTTTATTTTTTACACTGTTGCTTCCAGATTCCTGCTCCTCTCTGCAGCTTTCTGTGTTTTCATGACTTTGATTCCCTGCTTTTTCCTTCATGGATTCCTCACTGGAACTTGCAGACTGACTCTCTTTACTGTGATTCTTTGTCTCTTCCTTTGTTGCGTTCTCTAATTTTAGTGGTGGCGCAGTGAGACCCTCACTTCTCTTTGATCTCCTACTGCTTCTGGTGTGTTCTTCCTCTGTGGAGGTCTCCGCCGCTGAGCTTTGGGGTAATTTAACTGATGCAATGACGATTTCACCCGAAGTCCTGGATGACATGAGTAGAACATATGCAAGAAAATAAAAACATTTAAAACCACTTCAGGCTTGTAGAAACAAACTGTGTTGAGGAAAAACATCCTCCATCGGTTGATCTGCGCTCTTCCACTTTTACAATTCACTTACAAATGAGTGATGTTAGCAACAAGCTTGTGTCTGGTTTCTTCTGAATTTTTACTTAAATAGCAACAATCAGACTTCTAAAGAGTAATCAGATCATTAAAGTCTGGAGGAGGTAAGTACTTTGGGACCTTTTCTCTGCTAATTAAAAAAAAAATCTTTAAGGATGTTTAACGTCATTCATTTTGGACAAATCATGAGCACATCCTTGTATTTGTAGATGGTGGTTACTGTCAGTCTGCAGGTGGGGGACTTTGTAAAAAGGCTCAAGGAAGAAAAATCTGGATTTGGTGATTGATTTTAGGAAGTCCTCTCACTTTCCACATACAAACATCGACAACACAGACATAGACATGATGGAACAAAAGTACCTCAGTGTGGTTTCATACAATGTTAAAGTAGTCAAATGTCAGAAACATGTTTTGTGGAACCTGCTAACATTTTTATGATTACCCGGTTTGGATTTGATAGAACAACACATTCTGTAAAGTTAGGCATGGTGGTGATGTTTGCCAGCAAAATATGGTTCCTACATAGCTTACTAAATGAGCAGCAGACGGTGCATAAAGCTACTGTGTGAAACCCAAATTATCCTCTGCATTAACAACTGGAACCACCATCAGGCTGCAGCTATAGAGCTACATGACAGAGGATTAAAAACTTAATTGCATCTTTACTATAGCTTTTTTTAAAAAATTGTAGGTTTTTCTTAAGGATCATGTCTGAATGGTTTTATTTGTTTTAGTTGGTGTCTGGTTATGACATTTGTGAGTCATGTGGATCAGAGTGGAGCTTTTACAGTTGTCTCTCTTTTTGAGAACCCATCTTCAAACAAAATTTTCCATTGGGGCAATGAATAACCACACTGATTTTAAATATCAGGAAGACGTAAGAAAAAAAGTTTTATATGTGGTAAAATAAGAATCCTACTTGTTTCACCTATGTAGAAAGGGGATAGTATTAGTATTAATAGTTTAACCGCTCTGTATTTTTAAAAAAATAGGAAAAAAAAATCTACAGTCAGAGCTGTGGTTATGAAGCATTGTTTGAGTTTATGATAATGAGCTCTCCGGTGTGGTGGTGTGTAATTTTGGGTCAGTATATTGCAGATGGAATAGACCACACACAGCTCAGCTATTTAACCTGTTATAAGTCTTGGGGAATGTTTTGCTGTCCACAGGTAAGGGAAGTTTAGACTGATTGAAATCTCTACAAGAGACAGATGTGTGTCTATTTTGGGGATCTTTGAATAAAAAAGCGCAGTATGTACAGGAGAACATTGTGGGTGAGGTCTGACACACCCTAATGCAATGAAAATATGTAGCATGTATCTCTTACTCTTGACAGCCACACCTTTCACTGTCTGAGGAGGAATGCTTTGTTCTTTCTCTCTTTTCCCTCTTCTTCCTCTTCTCTCTGGAAGAGGTCACACTGGAATCTCTGACAGTCTCGCTGCTCTCTGTATGAGCACTGGGCAGACGAACTGGATACAGAATGTGAACAAGCACAAAAAATGAATGCAAAATAAAGTGGAGCATGAAGCCTGCCGTGCACGCATCCTGGCAGAAGACAACTGCAGGTTTTACTTTTCCTCTCACCTGGTTTAACATCCAGTTCTGGGGACAAACGACTGCAGCTGCTTCCACCACCTCTTATCCACTTTGAACTTGTTGCTCTGCTTAGTTTCTCCTCCTGTTTTCCAGTCTGCGAAACCCTCGACTCAAAAGGAAGTTCCTCTGTGCAGAACTGGCCCCACGACCCTGGTGGGATCCCAGCAGGCCAGGGCCAGGGGTAGTTGTGTTCTGAGGGACCCCAGTATACTGTATCCTGCCTGGACTGTGAGTGAGGATGACCCCTCATTGAGGCAAAGGGGTGGATAAATGACTGAGGATGTTGGAAGTTGGGTGGAGAAAGAATAGTTGGGTTGTGAGTTTGAGCAGGCAGTCTGACAGGAAACCTACCAGCCTGGGACTGAGTTTGGGTCAACCAGGAGGACTGTATATAGGGATGTTGGGAGGATCCATCTTGGTTATAATCAAAAGACTCCTGAGTGGAATACGCTTGTGGAATGTTTTTATGTGGTCTTATGGAGATACCTGTGAATAATTATATGGATCAGATGAAGGCTTGCATGTATGGTTGTAGCACACCAACTATAGAGAAGAACAACGGAAATACGATCACTTCTAAGTGGCAGAAGAACAAACTTTGTGAAAGTAAAGGCCCACCTGCTGAAGACTTTGACGCCGGTTCTTGTTCTGTTTTCTTTAGACATGACATCAGATAGTCTTCCATCTTCTGTTAAAGAAACACAAAGCTATGCTAACATGGTATCGCTAGCTCGATCAATAGGACTGTGTTTTACATGGATCGTAACATCTTTAAGGAGATACTGATGATGGGGACAGTATGCCATAAATACAGCCTTAATTCCAAAAAGGTTAGGATGGTGTGTAAAATGCAAATAAAAACAGAATGCAATGATTTGCAATTTCTCTGACCTTTACTCCCAATAGAATGTAAACAACATATCAGATGTTGAAAATGAGACACTTTACTATTTCATGAAAAAAATTAACTAATTTCAAATTTGATAGCAACAATATGTCTCAAAAGAGTTGGAACAGGATGATGTTTGCCATTATCCTTTCTTTCTAACAACTCTGTAAACGTATGAGAAGTGAGTAGACCGGTGGCTGGTGTTTTAGGACAGGACTATTGTCCTTTCCTGTCTAATGCAGAATTTAAGCTGTTGAACTGTTTTCTGAGGTGCCAAATGTTGAAGAAAAGCCTGGAGTTGCATTCATGGCAATTTTGCAGATGTGTACACAGACCATGCTGTAGGCACTTTCCAACCCCGTACCGTCAGAGATGCAGACTTTTTAACTGCTGTTGACAACTATCTGGGAGGACACGCTTTACTCCACAGGTTTAACTTTTTTTTATTTTTTATTCTACATTAATGTTCACAGGGAAACTGGAGTCCATACCAGCAATCGGGTGAGAGATAGGGTATACCCTGGATAGATCGCCAGTCCATCACTAGGCTGGTGTTCACATATGGCACTATCAAGTTTTAATCTGCATTTATGGATTGCACAATGAACTAAATTCTCCGTTACTGATCTGTAACCAGGGTACATTAATAGTCATATGGTCCCCGAGTGGTAAAATGTCTCAGTTTTAACATCTCATTTATTGCTCATGATCATTTGGAATAAAATACAGGTTTATTAGATTTGTGAATCACTGCATTCTGTTTATATTTACATTTCACATTCTGTTTTGGAATCAGGGTTGTAAAAGAGCATAACCTTTACTTTTATACTGAAAATTTTTATGCCAAACTTCTTCTACATTCATTGTAATGATTACTATACCTTCTTCTCAGCCATCAGTGTTTTCTCCTGAAGTTGCTGCTGCCAGCAGGGGAAGTTTTTCTCCAGATACCTCTCATATTCCATCTGCAAATGTCAAAGCAGTGGTTTTAGCATTGAAGCCTCTTATTGGACACTGGAGTAGCTGTTATAATTTAAACTTCAGCCAAACTCCCTGTCCTCAGCTGCTTCATAAAACTTTCCAGTCTGTGTGTGTATTGTCTGAGCGTGTGCACCCGAATAGTTTTCATGGCAGCATTACGAGCCAACATCTCTCTTAGCGTGTCCTGGGCTTCTTCAAACTGCTGCAGCAGTTGCCTGTTGTGCTGTTGAGCTATAAGCTCTCGCTCCTTCAGCTCCTGCCACTGCTGCTGAAGGTGCATTTCTCTGCTGCATGAAACAAATAGAGATGGTAAAAATGTTCAAAACATACATGGGGAATTACTCTGCAAGCATCTGGTTACTTTTTTTCTTTGCACTCACAGTTGTCCCTGATTCATAGTTGAAAACCTATCTTGAAACTTTACTGGCCTGTTGACACTGTGAAAGACAGAGTACATCATAACACAATGAACAACTATATGAACAACTATGACCTCAAAGAGCATTCTGCCTATTCTGAATATAACTTAACCTGTGTTGAGCAGCAGAGATACACAAAAGAATATTAAAAATGCCTTTCCAGCAATGTGTACAACATCTGTATCCTTCTCACAGAAAACAGGAAAAGGTGTTAGAACAGATTGACCTGCTTAGATCAGCTTAAATGAGCTTTACTTTTAGGTGTGTATTTTTTTTTTAATTAATCCAAATTATTTTTAGTTTAAAATAATATCAAATAGCTTGCTGTTTACAAATCGATATATTTTTTGAGGTGATACAAATTCTGTTACTTTACATTCGGTTGGTGATGATTAGTCAGAGGTGTACACGCTTCTGCTTTTGACTACAAAAGACAATAAAAACCTAAAAAAAACCACCTTCAAAAACCACATAGTACTACTTGCTAGTATATTACTGTCATAATCAAATGAAAATTTTTTGTCTTCAACTTTAACTTCAAATGCAAGAATCAATGTGCCACACTCCATCACTATAGTGGCATTCAAGAAGCTTACCTCTTCTTTGCACAATGCTCCATTTGTTTTACAAAATCCCCAAGAGACAGCAAATTCTCCGTTGGTGCAGCCATCACCACCAGCTTTCATTAGATGTAGAGATTATCAGGGATTAAGGGCTATCCTCTGAGGGGGAGGGACCAGACACGCGCTGCCAGTCTACATATAGACATAGTAAAGGTTTAATTGACTTTAGGTGTTAAATCTTCTGTGGTAATGTATTGTCACAAAGATAACCTTGCTATTGAAACGTACAGTATGGCTCTGTATGAGCTTTAACTGTTAATATGGCATTTAACACAATACAAAACCAATTTCTTTCTATTAGCTGATATTTTGACTATTCTTGACCTGAGCACCTATGGAAGGCACTGTATAGTTTCACTTTATAATTGCTCTGGAAGTCATAACCTCAGCTGCCAGCACAACACTGAGGCATCTTGGAACAGATTGTGTAATCTGACTCCCATAAAAAACAGGACCACCCTATTTCACCACGGAAATATTGTCAAAATTAGGGACTTTATGGCTTAAAGTGATGCAACAAAACTAGTTCGTACATGAGTTACTTCAGGACTGGACTACTGTCTGAAATTCCTTAACATTGGGCTGTGAATGGCGTCGAGCGCAACCAGAATCCTGCAGAATCCTGCAATTAACAGATTAGATCATATTTTACCAGTTTTAGCTTGCCTTCTCTGTAAAATTCAAAATATAGTTTAAAATTATCCCACTCACATATAAAGCCCTTAATGATTATGTATATATGTATATATACATACATATATATATATATATATATATATATTTATGTATATATATATATATATATATATATATATATATATATATATATATATTTATGTATGTATATATATATATATATATATATTTATGTATGTATATATATATATATATATATATATATATATTTATGTATGTATATATATATATATATATATATATATATATATATATATATATATATATATATGTATGTGTATATATATATATATATATATATTTATGTATGTATATATATATATATATATTTATGTATGTATATATATATATATATATATATATATATATATATTTATATATATATTTATGTATGTATGTATGTATGTATGTATATATATATATATATATATATATATATATATATATATATATATATATATATATATATATATATGTATATGTATGTATATATACATACACACACTATACTGAGCCTCACTTTATAAACGTTATCTTAGAGGCGGAAAGAATTAGTGTTGTTTCATTACGGATGTGTTATTGTGCAACATCTGTTAGTGGACGTGGTTCCTACCAGAATCAGTAGGGCAATTCTTAGTTGAGAGAGTGGATTTTTATTAGTCTCGCGTCTTGCTCATTGAGCTTTACATTGCCTTAATTGTAAGAAACATATATGAAGCATCGCTGGGTTCTTGTGGTTCACCGTGCGGCAAGCTAAGTGAAGATTGTTTGGCTAACTAGCCAACCAAGCTAAGCTGTGTCAGGCAGTAAAAATCACTCCTGTCAGTCGCGTTTTAATTCAGAAAGGACGAGGGCGTGGACGAGCTCCAGCCATGACTAGTTTTGCCAGCAACGTGTTTTGCCGGGCCGAGAAGCTGTGTTACCACCTGCCCGTGTTCCTGAACACCTTCTTGGTTTTTTCTATCACCGGAGAGGTGAGCTACCTGGTGCTTGTTGGGGCTCCGCTGGACGCGGAACAGCAGAAGACGGCGTGGTCCTCCTGGTGGAAGGGAACCCACCTACTGGCTCAGTATTTCATGCTTGGGAACATCTGCTGGAACGCCCTCCTCTTCCTTAAAACCAACCCCAGCATCAAAGGAGTATTCCTCGGGGGAGATGGCTTAGGACAGGGGTGGAGGTAAAGCAGAAGCACCCGAGTGTTTCTAACTTTGTTTACTAAAGCAAATGCCTACTGCACTGTTAAGTGAATATTAAGCCACAATATTTGACTGAGAAAAAAAAAAGTTTATCAGTTAGAGACATGCAGTTTACCATTTTATTTATGTTACCTCATTCTCCTTATCAACTCCTACAAGCCTAAATGTATTGACATGACTTTATCTAACTCAGCACTCCTGAGGTAAATGATTGTGATAATCTAATAAACCATAAGCAAGTGGGAACAAAACATAAACTATCTCAAACCTTTGAGTAATAATCTCAATCTAACGCTGCTAAAAAAAAAAAAAAAAAAAAAAAATCATAATTTTTAAAGCTGTTTTTCTCAATGAGCAAGAAAACCATAGAGAAAATCTGAAACTTTATTAACTAACACCTTTAACCATAAATAATGTCTTCCAACCACAGGTATTGCTACACATGTGAGACACACACTCCTCCACGCTGCTCCCACTGCTATGACTGCAAGGTGTGTGTGTTGCGGCGGGATCACCACTGTGTTTTTTTTGGCCAATGCGTCGGCTTCCGCAATTACCGCTACTTTCTGAGCTGTTTGTTGTTCATGTGGTCGGGGCTCCTGTACGCCATGCTGATGAATGCAGAGGTCTTCATAGTCATTCTGAAGGAGGGTGTGACAGTCCACAGTGTCCTGCTCTTGCTCATACCCTGGATCATGCTTGTGTCAGGTACGATCCCACATATAAGTTATCCCATTTTGTTTTTTGATATTATTGATTGCAAAAATTACTCATGTGATGATCGATTACATTTCCAGCTCTAGTTTAGCTAACTCTTCTACTTGTTATCATCTACTTTTTCATGTTTCTTTAGGTCAGGTCTCGGCCCGTGCCTTTGCTTTCGCCTTCATCGCTGACACATGTGTGGTGGGTTTCCTGCTCGTGTCTGCCTTCTTCTTTTTCCATCTCTTCCTGCTGTTTCGAGGTCAGACCACCAGGGAATGGTACTCATCCCGCCGCCCCTACAACCTGGGACTCCTAGGCAACTTGCGTCACACACTTGGCCTTCGTTGGTACCTCTGCTGGCTCTGCCCACTCATCCCATCACCGCTGCCTGGAGATGGGTTAAACTTCAAGGTTACAGGATCGCTGGAACCGGCCCGGTAACAGATGGTCTGAAAACGCATTGATGGCTTTACTTTATTGGTGATGGTTAATGGTTTTTGGAAAATAAAAGTGGGGACATGACCTCAGTTACGGAAGAGGTAGCTTGGAATGGAATGATGCTGGAAAGCTGTGATGTTGTATAGGTGTTACTGGTTGTGAACACCTGCCAGCATATTTTGTTGCCTTTTAGTGTGCTGAGACAGAAAGTAGGGGTTTTATTGAACTTGACTTAAAAGTAATCTCTGCACTGATTGAGGCAGGCCTCTTGATATTACAGTGTAACAAATAAGGTTCTTTAGGAATACTGAGCACGGAAACATGTTTAAGAAAAACACTGAAATAAGAATGTATTTTACTGATCTAAAAAAAGAAAAAATATGTCATTTTAATGGTCTTTAAGAAGGATTAATGGTAGTCTGCCTATTTGTTTTTTTTCTTTGTTTTTTGTTTGTTTTGGGGTTGTGTTTTGTTTTTTTGTTTTTTTTTTTGCAAAAATTCCCCTAATCTCATGATGATATGCTTTATATTGTTCCTAATTAGATCACAGGATCAAAAAATGTCATCAACCTTCTGTTTTTTTGCTAGACTTTGGCATCTGGGATTTTGATGCATTTGTTTTTTCCACTTTGTAAACATGCATGCTTGAGCTGTGGCTCAGTTTATTAAACTGACCTTTTCACAAGTTATTCTGTCAGGTGGAACAGTGAACACAATGAAAGGGGTTCACAATGATGTCTTAACACCTACAGAAATAGTACATTGTTTATAATTTTGCATTTCAGTTTATAGATAAATGTAAAATCACCTGGTTAATTCAGTATTCAGAATTTGCATGATTCTGAAGTGCAAACAGCCTTTATCCATGTTTTGCATCTTTTTGTTTTTTATCTATGTTTAAGTTTTGTTTATGTAAACCTGAGCAACACCATGTCTTAAATTTTTTAAATAATATTATTTGTATAGACAACAGCATGCAAGTCTTCTCTTTGCAGGATGAACAGTTGAAGTAAACATTTGTTTGGTTTGGTTGTTGTTCTTTCAGAGTTTCTTATTTACAGTGCTTTGTGTTTACAGTTCCTCATCATATCACCTGCCTCCGTTATTGTGTAATATGGATTTGAGACTGTGCTTGTGTGTCTTATTTCACTTGGTGCCAACAGAAATTCAATTATACCATTTCAATCATTTTATTCATTTGCACTTTTCCTCTTGTGACCTGAACTGTTCTTTTTCTTTGTGCGTGTTTGAGAACTTGTTGCTAAATTCATATTACAGCAAAAGCAGCAAAAATTCTTCTGTATTTGTTTTGCTAAAGATGTTTCCCTTTTTATGTTGGGTTTTCAATTTGAAAGTTTATTAATAAACTATGAAATGTTTTGAATTTCTCATCACTTTTCTACTCCTGTTGTAAGCTTTGTTGTATTTTATATACATAATATTCCAAAAAGAATTTTGTGTCACATAATGTTCATTACCCACATTCATTCATTATACTAACTGCTTAGTCCGATGAAGGATTTCGGCAAAGCTGGAGCCTATCCCATCAGTCAGCAGTCTATCCCAAAGGCAGGTTACACCCTGGACAGCTCGCCGGTTCATCGCAGGGCTATGTTGAAATAATTTTTTTTTTTTAAAGTCTTACTCATATTCCTGCTGATTTCAAAAACCATTTGTAATTTTTAATTCCTTGGGGTGGGGACTGACTGATAAGTAAATCTGTCATCACCAGTCAGGTCCTGCCCCCAAAAAGAGAGGCTTGCCTTGAACATCTGAAAATATAAATAAAAACATTTAACTAAATAATCTATAAACATACAGAAATTTACAAACTGGAAACTAGAATTTAGTTTCCCGATTAATTCATCTTTGACCATTAACAAAGTCAGCAGTTTATGATATAAAATGCTGAGTGTAATTCAGTCATGGAAGAACAGTAAATCATGCTCATTAAATATAAATAGGCAATCATGCTCATTAAATATAAATAGGCACTATGGACATGCATGAAAGCAGAAGACACACGGAAATTAAAACTACAGTCTTACATTTCTTTTGTAAATGGTCGAAAAGAAAAACAAAACTGGTGGTCAAATATTTCTACCACTTTATATGTGGTGCATATTGCATTTATCAGTAGCATAAATAATTACAGATAATGCATGGTCTCTACAGGGAAACAAAACTGAAGACTGAAAGACACCGTTTCTAAGAATGAAAGAGAAACTAAGTGCACTTGAAGCTGATATGGTAAACAATAATAGCTTGAACTAGCTAGAAGTACTTGGTTTGAAATTATTGCTTACATCAATAATATGAAATCTGTTGGCAGCACAACACTTTGTTCATACTGAAAATTTGCAAACATGTGCAGCAAACATTACAGGAGTTGTGTTGAGAGACACAAAGTCCATTTTACATATATTTATACTACCTTAGCTTGTTTCTGACCATTTTATGTAATGCTGCTTAAACGTAGATAAGGAGTGCATGCTCAGGTTGGAGTATTTGCATCAAATCTTGAAATTGATCAATCTGTCGGTTTTCCTTAACTAGACTATTTATTCTGAAATGGCTCAAATTGATGTGTCTAGTCCTGAGGTAGCATTGTTGTGAAGTAGCGCTATACAAATAAAGTTGAACTAAACTGAACTGAATTGAATTGAATTGAGCCCTGTGATGGATTGGCGGCCCGTCCAGGGTGCACCTCGCCCAAACACTGCTGGGATGGGCTCCGGGTCCCATGCGACCCTTCAGACTAAGTGGTTTGGATATTGAATTGAATTGAATTTAACAATCCACTCAAAACTGTTTGAGGGCGGAGTTGGCTGTCTAATATCCAATACTGCCTCATTCTGCCTTCTGCAATCAGGACCCTCTTAGTGGAAGGTTTTGCCAAAACAAATTAGACACAGACCTTTCAGTGGAAAAAATTGATCATAAAATTGATCTGCCTGATCCTGTTTATATATATTGTAATAAGATTTCTGTTTATCACGCTGCCACCACCTTTGTTAATCCGGTCTGGTCCGGTATCAGAGGCAAGAGAGTACCCACCACACCAGTTTATAAGTATACACAACAAACTTTATTAGAAAAATGTTGATCCGGTAAAAAATGTCTGAGACCTGCAGATGAAATAAAGGAGTCAGTAGGCAGAGCACTACACCACGTTCTGCGAGCCAACACTGCAAACCAAAAAGGAGCTATTAACACCCAAAGAGGCACACAAAGACAGATGCACAGCAACACCACACAGCACACTAGGGGGATTCACCAAACACCACCCCTTTAAGGACCACTGCAACACCAAGTAGGCCACGCCCACATATGACGTCAGAAAGGTAAAGTGTTGCTCGTCTGACTGACCGCCTGAAATGACAGCTCCCAGACTTATAAAAGATATAAAAACTGTTAGTAAGAGTTATAAACAAATACAAAACAAAGTTATAAGAATAAAAAATAGTGACTTATCCTGCCCCGGTCTGACGACAAGACCCTCCCGTGGGGCGGAAGGATTAAAGTCTGCTGGACCCAACGATGTTGCGGCTCCTGCCACTAAGGGCGTACTGGCAGGGCTGATCTGCTCTCTGTGTTAATGTCTTTGCGTGGTTTCAGTTGTCGAAACAGCTCGGAGGTGCACCGGCCAGGCACTTACTAATCCCCGGACCCTAGCTACCTAAAGGAGGCATCCAGCCTCCCCTCCTAATCGCAGGAACGCAGCTCCCCTAGTCAGCTGTCTTCGCTGCCGGCAGCACTATAAGCTGCGAACAGCACCCACCCACCAGAGTGCCATCACGTACGCAGCCGCTGAGCTCGGACAATGCTTGTCAAACGCCGACAGACAGCCACACCGTCGTCCAGGCCCCCGTCGCTCCTCTCAGTCTCTCCTTTTCTCTCCTCTGCTGCAGCCGCAAATCCATCTCGCCACCCCCCCCCCAGGTGAGCAGCATCAGTGATCAACTTCTCGTCCGACACACCCACATTACAATATGTCTGTTTTTGTCTAATCTTGGATGGGTTGTACAGGAATTTCTCCAGTGTGAGATTAATAAAGTTAATTCATTCATTCATAAAAAGTTTAAAAAAGGCATCATTATGTGCTAATTTATTTCAGTTTGTAGTTTGCAAAATGCAACAATGTTCATTAAAGGTCAAAAGAGTAGCACCCACGTATGTAAATGGACGCTCAGCTTTTCTAACTGAATAGGCCCTTGGATCTGGGAATAGACTGTATATACAGCCTATGATCTGAGCAGGTCACCAAGCTGATACAGTGGCAGTTCTGAATAGAATGGAAATTCCACACACTTTGTTTCTTTGTTTGGAAATGGTGCGGAACCTGTATTTTCTCGTCTAAAATTAGAAGTGACAACAAATGCATGGTTTGTATTACAGAGTAGTACGTCGATCATTTAAGAAAGTAACTAATCTGAGCTTTTAATTGACTGATATCGGCGTACAGACATGCCCGTTCCTAGTTCCAGAGTATCATGCTGCCTAGATACTCGACAACGTTCATATTTTTCATAGCAAAACTGCAGCTGTGTATGAAACTGAACCAACCAACTAAATATAACAATCTTCAATAAATCTGGAAGTCACAATACTGTAAGATATCTGAGAAATATGTACTTAAACTCGAAAGAGCCAGTCACTGGACAGCAATTGAACCCGAAACGGTGTGCTTTTTCACCCGTTGGTGCAGCCTGACGCCATGTGCAACATGTCTACCTGCTAGACTTCATCTTGGAGGTATTTAACATTTCTAGCTGGTAAGGACTTTATTTTTCAGTTTCTTTGTTATAAGTAGGAACATTACGGGTCACTATCAAGGAGTAATAAAACCCTGATTTGCATTCTGAACAACTGAACTGATGCTAATTGACGTTGGTTAGCTTAGTCGCTAGCTTATCATAACTTAAAAAACAGTTAAAAACCTTTTTTCCCTCCTGACCCCGATATTTTAATGTTTAAAAATGTTTTAAGTGAATTGTTGCATTTTATTGGGTATTTTGACTGTCCAGCTCTTCAGGCTTATTTTTAAAATGATTTGCTATTACTACTTTATCTGCAGTTTTTAGCAAGCATCAATTTAACACTTGAGCTTGTCTCAAGTATTGATTTAACTTCTTTAGCTTCTTTTAGTAATTCATATTGTAGCTAGACTGTAACGAAGGAGGTTTAGACTATTGTTCTGCTCAAAGATAGGCAACTGTTAGTTTATTGATGCAACACACCTGACTGAAATCTGTAGGTAGTTAGAGTAATAATTTCGTAATCTTTTCTGCACTTATTGGTGAACCATAACCATTTAGTTGTTTTATTATTATTATTATTATTAGTATTATTATTATTAGTAGTAGTGTTATTATTATTGTTTAAGGTAGCAGAAAAATGAAACAGAAGTCTTAAAAGCTTAATTTTTAAAAACTTTTTTCATGACCGTGTGTTGATCAGGAGCACAAGGGAGAAGAAGCCAACAGGATGGATGCCACAGAAGACAATATGTGAGTGATGCTTGCTGAAAACACTGAAGCATACGTAAATCCGTCATGTTGAGTGTTATAGCAGCAAATAAATGTTTTTTTGTTGGTGTGCGGTTGTACAGGTCACCAAAGGAGATGCTTGAGAAAATAGCTGAGCTGGATTACAGTCAGAGTCAGCTAAGGGACCTGAATGCTGAGATGAGGCACTGGCTAGATATTGCAGATGACGACATAGCGACACTGCGGTCGGAGAACACCGTTCTCAAAAAACAAGTGAAAGCGTACGACATTATACATTACTGTAGATGGGTTATTTTTCAGTTCCCTGTCTTTTGTTGGTTCTCATTGGTCTTAAAGTGTTAGAGCACTGCAGCTTCCAGTTCTTTATCACACTGAGTTGCCTGTAGTTGTGTGTTTATGTCTGCAGCCTGGAAAAGATCATCAGTGATGCACAACAAAATGAAGCAGAACCTTGCAGGCTCTTCATGGATGATGACCTTGATGCTAATAGATACAGTGAGAAAAAGATTCATGCATTGGTGCGTAAAGAGAACTAATATTCCTTTACAAATAATGCTCATATGTATGTAACCTTTATTAAAAATAGTTATTTTGTATGTTTCTATATAAATGATTGATTCTTTGTTGCTTTATTTGTTTTTATGGCAGGAAGAAGAATCTGTCATGATGAAGGAACAACATAAGAAGCTAACAGCAGAGGTAGGTATGCTTTTTCCTTTCCTGTAACAGTTTTAATTGGTTATAGGATGTTACAGCAGTGGTTGCAGTGTGTAATACATGTTTGGAGGAAAATTGGGTCAATCTTTCATCTTTTTTAAAAGACCGTTGAGCTGATTAATGAGGGGTTTTTTTTTTTTTTTTTTGGTTTGTTTTTGTTTTTCACCAACTATGGCAAATTGCTTAAGTAGTGCAGACATTTAGCAAACCATTGTCCACATTTAAAATTTGTTTTGATGCTTTCAGCTCAAAAATTTAGAGCAAGAGAAAGACCAGGACAAGATCACTTTAAGCAAGCTCAGGGCTTCCCTTCAAACCCTCGAGGTAACACTGGATTTTATCTGGAAAGTCATATTACTTGTCTCTCCAACTGTCTTACTCATGTATTCATTTTGAATTTTCCATCTGAAGTCAACCAGAAGATCCCATCGCTAACAACATTTTATGTTTCATTAGCCTTTGTTGTCTATGTAGGCGGAGAAATCCCATCAGTTTCAGGGAGGGATTGTTCATTAAGTTATAACTGAGTCAGAATTATAATCTCGGAGTTATAATGACTTAGATTTGTATTAATTAATAAGCCTGTTTAGGTTTTTACATGTTTTCATATTATGCAAATCAGCTATTTTTGTTTGCATTGTTAACCATAACTTTGCAGAACATTTGGAACACCAGAAACAATTGTTTTAGTTAACTATCAACTGGGCAAGATTTATGATAATATCAGTTAACCGTTTACTCTTTTCACCTATCTCTATCTCTTTTTAATACCACCTATCTCTTTTTGACATTTTATATTATGTGCTTATAATGTAGAATATATATAGTTAAATGTACATTTTTGCGTTTCATATATGCTAAGGAAAGTGAATACTTAAATGTGCTTATGTGACTTTAGGGCATTAATGAGCAAGCTATTTTATCAACTTCAACACTTAAAGTGTACAGGACTTAAACATCTTCAAGTATTTACAGCAGATTTTGTAATCAGTTGGATACAGAGGAACTTTTTCTCCTGTTTGCATGCACCAGGCATTATATGATCATTTCTGAGTTTTTTTTTTCCAGGCTCCTAACAGGTAAAAGTACACCTGGCTCTCAATCAAAACAGATACCTGCAGATTTTTGCTCTAAATGTTAAAACATGTATTTTTGTTGTATATTTTTCATACATATTAAGATTTCATTTGCTTTGCGATATGTATATGAAAAGTAAATCTGAAAGGTAAATCAGACCTAAAATGGCAAATTGGCCTTTGTCCTGTGAGACCATTTGGAATAATTGGACCCCTATAGGTGGCCTAATAATTTAAGCTAAGCATTATATTTGACCCTCTTCTGTAAAAGTGGCATTAATTATTGACTCATCAATCCATTGTTTCCCTGCGCCTATACACATATTTTATAGATTTACCTTTACAAATAATTAGATAAAATCATTAAATTAAGGTGGACTGTGCTGGAATGTTGGGTGACACCAGAGTCCCGCCATAGCATCAACCAACATGGCATTTCTTTGTGTGGTTTGTTTTGCCAGATTGAGATGGAGGAGGTTCAGTTAGCTCTGCAGCATAGCGGTGAGGTTATTGATCAGGTAAGTTCAAGAGCACCATGCTGTGACTGAGGAGACAGAATTTTCTCCCAGATTTTCATGTTTCCATTTGAGTTTACACACAAACTTGCCAGTTCTCTTTATCTCGATCTTGCTCATTTATATTTTATTTGAAAGCAACATATTTCTTTGTATGAATGTGTTAGAAAAACCAGCAGGTGAAGCATTTGGAAGAAACTGTGGAGGAGTTTTCTGACGTCATAAAGGTAACGTCGTTCACATCCTGCTTCCATCAACTTGCAGACATAGCAAAAAAAAGACACAATTTGAACTTCTGTTTTCATTTTGATTAGATTAATAAAATAACCACAAAAAAGAAAGAAATATGTTCAATTTATTCATTACACCAATAACAGAACAAGAAAGTAATAGAAGTGTGAGATTTCTGACATTTTACATGACTCTACTCGTGGCTCCATTTGTGGCAACCAGCGGATGCTAGCTGCTGATCGGCTGTATTTTGGTTAAAACTGATATTGGACATTTATTTCACTTTAGCTTGTGTAGCTTTCAGATGTACTGAAAAAATTAATAAAAAGAAGGAATAATATTTTCCAGTAATATCAGTGGATTCATTATGCAAATGTAAGTCAATGTGATGTCACTGAAAAGCATTTGATTTATATAGCAGGACAATGATACACGGCAGAGCACAAACTATCAACAACAATGTAAAATGAGGTATTTTGTTAAACATTTGGTCTCCAGACTTTGGCTTATACTTCACCACAAATTCCTTGCATTTTTATTTTCAGCCCATGAATATATAATGTTTATATTTGAGGAAAATTTGTTTTGGGGCCTGTTTGCCCATTTTTTATTTTATTTATTTTAATTTATTTTTTATGTACTACATTATCTGGAGTGTTACGTCAGACCAGAATTATTCAAGTTTATATTCCCAGTGCTTACACATGTTGAAGGCTGTCTATTTCTTCTGAGCTGTTTAAGTATTGTGTCTCTTTGCTTCAGGATCTCAGACTGACTAAGCAGGAGCTGATGAATCAGCTGGCAGACAGACAAGACGAGGCCTCTTTGTAATCCTGGACCACACATTCACAAGTGATTGATGTGCTAAGTAATGCATGAGTACACATTGTTCACTATATCACCATTTGTTTTCAGTGCTCTTCAGACTGAGCTGATGACAGAGAAGGAGGGATTGCTCAGTCTTCCCCTGTCCTTAGCGGAGGAAATACAGTTGGTGGCTTCATCATCTGAAGTGAAAACCAGCATGACAGAGCCCAAACATGTATGACCTCTCAGTACAGTTACAAAAACATGAAAACACACCCCCTCCTCTGCTTACTACATATGTTCTACTTAATTCTAAATAAAAAATAATATTCTGCATGTTGGTAAAATAAACTGAATTAATCTGTATCTCGACTGCCAATTGTACTTTAAAGAGTTGAAGCGAGAGCTCATCCTGTAATTCCATTAGTGACCACAGATGTGTGCCACAGTACAGTCCACATGCAAACCCTGTCAAGAATCTGCTGACATACGTGTCCACTGTGTCTGCAGGAGGAGAGTGAAGCTGAGGAGCTACTGGAGCCTCACAGTCTCACAGTTGACCTGAAAACAAAAAGGTAGTTTCACGAAAAAAAACCCCAACTATTGTTATCTTTAAATCTTTTCAATTTTGCAGTATTGTGTGTTTCACTGTTTTTACCTGACTTAAAATTGCCCCACAGAGGCAGATTGGGAGGTACATGGATGACAGCTGTCCAGAGAGCCTGGCTCTTCGTGTTGTGCATCCTCAGTTTCTCTGTTTTGGCCCTTTTGGCTTTAGGATGCTGCACAGAAAGCTTTGACTTTGTTTCCAACATCTTATGGAGCAGACCACATCTGATGTTACAGCCTTGCTTCAGTGTCCACTACAGGACTTTACCTCCCTTTTGATCTGTTATAGATATCTGAATTCAGTTAATTTGTCTAATTGTGTGTCCTTGTAGTGAGTTCATTCTTGACATATGAAGATATGCTATTGTTGACAAACAAGTAAAGTCCCTTTAACCTGCATCAATTTCAGAGTCTTGTCACTTTCTTAGAATTTAGTAACTTAGTTGGACACTAGTGCTGTTGCTAATGTAGCAGTAGTAGTTTTCTGTTTTCAACCATTTGAAGAAATGAACTGTATCAAAAAGTGTGCACAAGAAAGGCTTGTCAATAAGACCAAATTTAGTTGTCA
The DNA here is from genome assembly GCF_933228915.1 of Telmatherina bonti. Taxonomy (NCBI): domain Eukaryota; kingdom Metazoa; phylum Chordata; class Actinopteri; order Atheriniformes; family Telmatherinidae; genus Telmatherina; species Telmatherina bonti. The sequence continues at coordinate 23,625,421 of NC_136610.1, read as the reverse complement.
TTGGGAAACTTTTTCTAATTTTTTTCTCTCCGTTGAAATAATTCACTTTTTTCTTCTTTCTCTTTTTTATTTTACTTTAGCAAACCATGTTTAACCAGTATTTGAAACCCTGGTAGAAACATGTAATCATTGTTTCTTGGAGGAGGCGGGTCATGCCATTTACATTACAGGAACAAACAAACACATATTTAGTTCTTAAATTGCAAACAAGTCTGCACTTTAAGGAGTACTTTCAGATCTTAAGAAATCAGCTGGAAACACGACTCCAACAAGACAAGTTAAAATCCTGGTCAAGAATATAAAAACACGTCCAAGAAGGTACTTCAATAAGGAGTGTGCAAAAGATGTTGGTTGGAATCAACTATGTAAAATTTGAAGCAAGTAAGCTAAAACAAAAGGGGAAGGTTGTAAAAGGGTCAACCGAGATAAAGCATCAGGATAGAAGGCGCAAAGCAATAGGATAAGCTTGATCATCAAAAAATGTACCAAAAAAATCAGAAACGGGAGAAGCTATAAATGTATATTTATTTATTTATAAAATTAACATATTTGGTAAACTTCTATATTTGCATTTTCTTGGAAAAAAAAACTCCTGATTTTTACAAATAAATAAAATGACAGTGAAGTCACGTTGACTCCTGCATGTGGCTGCTGTTTGCTTCCAGTCGCCCCACCCAGCTGACGGAGATTCAGTCGGGTGGGAAGACACCCCCTCCTGGTCGGGAAGATGAACAGGCTCAGATTTAGGACAGAAGGCATGGAGATAGAGATGTCTGGACTTGTGGATGTTTTTACCAGGCATTGACCGGCCATTCGTTCTCTGCACGCATCTGCTGGGAGCGAGGCTCGCGCTCACTTCGATGCTGGATGTTGAGACACTGAATGCGGGCCGAGGCTCGGTAACATCTTCCCGTTGTATGGATGGAGCTCCGAGCCGCAGCTGAAAGGCGATAGATCAGTATTGAGAAGAACCAGGCCAGTCAGATCCAGACTGAAGAAGCGGGGACCCGGTGGGAGGGAGCGTGATCGTGGCGGAGGCATGTTCTGAGCGGAGAGCCCACAAGCAGCGGCGGCTGGCGGGATGAAGGTTCCGAGGAGACCGAGGCGCACGCTGCTTCTCCCCCGGTTCTGCTTTGGTGGACTCGGACTGCTTGCAGCTGCCTGGATCATTCACTTTAATGATGTTACAGGTACTTAAATTAAAAATACATTAAAGTTAGTTTTGTGCCGTCTCTAACCAGGGATGCCGACTACATTATGTTTAGATTACGAGACTGCAGCCCCAATGAGTTTTTAAGCAGTCACAAATATATGGAGTAAAGTTAATAATGGCGCTATTAAATGGTGCTATTAAATTCTCTGTTAATTTACCACAAACTTTGCTTGAATTTATTCAGAAGTGAATGCACTTATATCTTAATCCTTCTTTTTAGGCTCTGCTCTCCAAATTGTGTTTCATGACATTTTGTCAAAGAGAGAGCTCATCCAGCACAAAGAAGACAACCAGACTGACAGTGTTTCTAGATCTGGTGAGACATCTTGATTGTTTTTTTCTGTCTTATAAAAACAAGGAACATTATCTTGTAATCATGTTAAGGTCTTGACTGAGGATTTCTCAACCATCAAAAGTCACAGATTATAATTTTCCTGCATGGTGCATAACCCCTGTATTGATCTTGATGACATCAGTTTGTGTGTTGAGGCAAAGTGAAAGTGTGCCATCTCATCTCTGCTCATTTGTTTAATTCAAATCCATTTCCTCTTTGCACTGATCTACGTCCTAAGTCCACTTAATTCTTCATTTCTTAAAAACTCTCCACATATAGATGTCTAGGAAGGATCCAGTTGCTAGGAAACAGAATGCTGAAGTTGTAGTTGGATGTTGCATGCATCTGTAACGGTTCAAAGTGCTTACCCTGTCATAATGATCTGCTGGTGAACAGCCTCTCATCTACATCTCTCTCATGGCTTGTGTATACTGGGATGTATTTGGCTTGTTTAAAAGACTCAGAAGGAAACCGAGACAGCAGTTCATAGGATCATGCTGAGATGAAGACATTTTTGGCAAATATAGAAAATTCATTGAGCTACATTTATTCAGGAAGAATAAAAAAGCTTCTGCCCCAGGGAACGACAACCCATACTATGTCAAAGGCCTCAAATACATATTCTATAAAGAATTAAATTAAGTATCAATTTTTAAAAGCATCACATTATCCTTGACGATTAGGAGAATGAGCAGGGTGTTCAAAGAAATCCATGTGACTGACTGCTATCTTATCCTAGTGTAGTGAATCCATTTTTGCACATGTTGCATGTTCGCTCCTAACTGCACAATGTTGCCTCTGTACAGGATCCAGTTCCAAAACCTTGTGGGAAAAGACATTTGGGAGGCAGATTTCATCATTATTGTTTTGCCTGTCTCACAATGTTCTTTTATTTGCAGGGAACTGTGGCATTTGAGGTAAGGCCAACAGCCTTTGAGCAACTTGGTTGAAAGTTATTGCAGAGCTGAAGTCGGCCGAATTGATCACATCTTTTGCATTTCTAGCTTTTGAGAGATTTTGAAAATATATTTGAAAAGCATTCATTGGTATGACTGGCATTAGGACACAGTGTAGAGTCCCATTTCTAAGAAGAAACATGGTTGTAGCACTGTTTTAATTTAAAGTAGTCTTGGCGCTTGTTACCAAGGGATACTGAACATATGTCCAAAACAAAGACGAGGGACTTCGAGGTTCACCGTGCAGCTGCAAATGGTGCTTTTTGTCATTATTGATTAGTGTGGTTATCATTTTCCAACTGTTAATACATCAAAAAGCTCATCACAAATTTCATTGATGTCATCAAAGGGCTTGTTTTGTGTGTCCAGCAGTGCAATGGGGCCTTTTAATCTCTGACAGAACGTGGAAGGCTGTTCCAACAGACAGAAACAGTGAGAGCACGGTTATGTTTTATTACAGGACAAGAGCAGCAACGACTTGCACAAGTTTCATCCAAGGATTTTATGGGTTTTGCTCGAAAATTATTTAAAAATAAAATTGTTTAAATGACTTTGTTGTTTCAGTAACTCATCTCATTTTGCTCATAATGAGTTTACACTCTGCCCATCTCTTTCACAGCTATCAATGAGTTTCCAGAGGACATCTTTACTGTGGATCAGAGGAGACAGGGAGCGGTGCTCCTTCATGTTCTCTGTGTGAGTATCAGCGCTGTGGTTGTTTTTCCTTTTACTGAACCTCCAAAGTCTCAGTGGTTAGTAATGTGTCTCCCGCTTTTAACAGGCTATCTACATGTTTCATGCGCTCGCCATTGTGTGTGATGTTTACTTTGTGCCATCATTGGAAAAAGTGTCAGAGGTAAGAACTGAAGAAAGAGTAAATGTAGTTTAAATTAACATAATGTGTTCTTGAGTTGTGAGAATTTAATCAAATAATGTGTTTATATTCTATATTTCAAAATCTGTATGTGTAAAACTGCAAGTAATTTTCTCAAAGCAAATCAGTTTTAGCGTGCTTTTAACTACTTTCTGACAATCCCTGCTGAAAACAGCTACACACTGAAGTTACAGAACTGAAATAGAGCTTAAATACATCAACACGTCTGAATATCTTAAACTATTTTAAACTTCTTCTGCCTTTTGTCCGCTAGAACCTTCAGCTCAGTCAGGATGTTGCCGGAGCAACCTTCATGGCAGCTGGGAGCTCCGCCCCAGAGCTCTTCACGTCTTTGATTGGTCAGTATGATACTTATCTAATTAATCACTTGTAGGTTACAGAAGATGCTTCAACTCCCTTCAGTTATTTGCATATAATAAAGACTGGGAAAAATTAAGTGTTGTTAAACCCATGGCACTGATGGCCCATTTAACATTTATTAAAAAATGTACATGGAAGTCAGGAGGAGCTCATATAGTCTGCTTGGGCTTCCAAAGTTAGCAGTGGGCTCAGTCTTCACCCTGCCCATCTCCCTAAAAGAAAATAAATCTATTAATATTGGAAATCAGGTTTTGTTTGAAAAGAAAATTGGAAATCTTAACTATAGGCCATATTTCCCAGCCTGAGGCTAGACAAGGAGGAGGGGCACATTACACCTGTTTTAAGGTCATTGCATTGGCTTCCCGTGTGTTTCAGGATCAATTTCAAGGTAGTTTTACGAGTTTTTAAATGTCTTAATGGTTTTGGGCCTTCATGTCTGTCGGATCTGCTTTCATGTCATTGGTCTTTTGACTAGCGATCATGTTGGTGCTCTTGCTGCTGTGGTCTGGTTGACTCCTGGTGCATATGGCAGGACTGATGGATTTTACTTTGTTGTGCTTTTATAATGTATACAGCTCTTTGTGTTACATTTTATTGCATTAAAAAGTCTTTATAAATAAAGTTTGATTTGATTTGATTTGATGTCACTTTTAACTTAAAAAAAGCTGAGCTAAAATGACGAAGTAGTTCACCGCTTTTAAACAGCAGCTTGACGTGGAAGTTTGTTGATATGCAGCTTTTTTAACCTGTTAAGACCCAACCCATTAAAATTTTAAGAAAGTAAAAAAAAAGAATATGAAGACTTTATTTGACAAAATGTAACAAAAAAGTACCTCTCTATTTGGTTAAGGATTCTTGATGCTGCAAAACATGTCCCTACCATTACCCTTCCACTACCATGCTTAACAGTTGCCAACAGGCATTTGTGTTGATGTTTTTTTTAATAGGTGCTGATTGCAGAATTGTATGCTAGGGCCAAAAGTCTCTAATTTGGTCCCATCTGTCCTAAGGACATTGCTCTTAAAGAATAGATTATATTTGTCACGTCGTGATACATTAAAGAAAATGTCAGCTATATTTATTACTTGTAGTTTCAAGTGCAGTTGAAGTATTTCAGTTCAGAAGAGAAATAAATTATACCAAATATTTAATATATGACCCAGGTTTTTTTTTCAGGTGTAATGTTTGAGAACCAATATCCATTTACAAATTACTTGGAGATATAAAGGTGTTATATCACACGATAGCTATATGTATGTGAACAAGACATTATCCACAGCCTGTTTTAAACATGTTTCTGTTGGTTATTTATAGTTTTTTTTTTTTTAGAAGTTTTTATGTTCTGGTTTCAGGGGTGTTTATCACCAAGGGAGATGTTGGTGTGGGAACTATTGTGGGATCTGCTGTTTTTAATATCCTCGTCATCATCGGCCTCTGCGGCATTTTCTCTGGACAGGTTTGTTTGTTATTTTGCATGAAAGCAACCTATTGGATTTAGCTTCCAGATGCTATCCATCTGCATCCCTTGGCAGTTAGACGAATTAAAAAATGTATAAATTAGATATGTAAACAAGAAGTTATTACAGGTATGATGTTAGACGTGCTGTACATACACACCCTGATAACCATACAATGCAAGCACACACAAATACATAGTTCACCTTTAAACACATGCTTATCTCATTTGTTTTTTGTTTTACACAAGTGAACAAAGCTCTCAGTTATCTCAGTATTTAATGTGCCCCCCGTTTCTCCCTCCAGCCGATTTCTCTGAGCTGGTGGCCTCTGTTCCGTGATGCTGTTTTCTACATCCTGTCCATAGTGGTGCTTATTTTGGTAAGAAATTATCTCAATTAAAAACAGTTGTAGCTATCCTTTTGGTCCATTTGCATTGTTTGAATAGCTAGATATAAAAACTCAAATGTTTCCATGATTTGTTCAGACTCATGAATCTATGTCAAGTGCAAGAATCAGCAGGTTAAATCACAAGATGTCTCCATGTTAATGTGGCAGCACAGCAAATACATAAGTCTACGAACTACAGAACGTGGTGACTACAACTGTGTGAACAATTATGCTAATAAAATCTCCTTTACTGAGCTGTGCTTAACATGTATTTCCAATTTATTCACAGGTGATCTATGATGAAAAAGTCTTGTGGTAAGACTGTAATTTAATTTCTGACATTAAATATAGAATCTTCTTTTGTTTGGACGTGAGATCCACAATCACTGTCGTTATGATGAGAGTAATGGAGCGTGTTTCAGGTGGGAAACCATCATCCTGATCTCCATGTATGGAATTTATATCATCATCATGAAGTGAGTTTCTTCCTCTCTCATTTCTGTCAGCTTAGTACCAAGATTACACAAGCTGTTCACCCACTGATGGAGCATTTTCTTTATGTTTGTGTGTGTGTGTGTTATGTTGTGTGTAGGTTCAACAGATCTTTGTGCTCTCTGGTAGAGAGACATTGCAGTATGGATGGCCAGCTGTGCCTGAGCAGCCTGCGACGGACAACTGCTGTCGGAAACGTTGGCGACTGTGACAATGACATGGTGCCGCTGAAGTCAGGTGCAGGAGCTCGAGTTTGTACGTTTGCATGTGTGCTTCCAAAACATCAGAAGCTTCACTTGGTTTCTGAGCAGCGCTCAGCAGACCTAGTGACACAGTTCGGGCTGCCAATCAAAACCATTTCTGTTCCCTCATGAATTTCATACAAATTAAAATAGAACTAAATGTCCTTTTTCTTGCTCCATCATCTTTCCCCCCTACGCTTTCAGTTTTTAAACCAGAGTTTCCTTTTTATTTTTATGCCCTTCAAATGGTTGTCCATTTCTCTCCTCCATCCTCAGACTCGTGCGTGGTGGCCGGTCAGGACTCAGCTGTGGTGATGGTGGATGAGCTACTAAACCTGCATCCCCACCAGCTCACCTTCTCAGAGGCAAGCCTCCGCCTTCTCATCACACCGCATTTTCCCCCCTACACCCGCCTGCGCATGGCAGGGCGCATAGTCATCAATGAGGTACACTGCACGTGCTCACAGCCATCATATAACATCTGGTTCCCCTGGTTGTTTGGTTAGGTTTTTAGGTATTTCGTTACCGTAAATGTGGATTGTGCCACATTTTTAACATCACAAAATGTTCATAAGTTGGTAATGTTCATTATTCATGATTTTAACATGATTATATCACAAGTTAAATAAAATATTAGTTGGATATAATACACATCAGATTCACACTGATTAATGACCAGACTACTTTAGATATGTTTTTTTTTTTTTTTTTTTTTACCAGGTTATGATAATTTAATTTAGCTGATTCTGTTCCACTCAAGAATGTGCTGCATTGTGGCAGCAAACCTTTTTTTTTTCAAGATAATCACTGTCAGCCTTATTTTTCCAAGATTATTTCATGCTGCTGTTCCGAGGATTTCTTTTTGTATAACTTGGACTCTTTGAGTCCAAATTTTATTTACTTTCTTTCTATTACCATTAGTTTCCATGGTAACGGAAGAGTTATTTACCAACAGAATCAACTGATTAATATATCCAAAACCAGGATTATCAGCTGAAAAACGACAAATCCTAAACTAGTTGAAAAGGAGGCGAAGAGGATGCAGGGTAGAAGTGAAGCAGAGAGAAAAATGGAGGAGATTCAAACCATTTCCTCCCACTGTTCTGGTGGGTAACATGAGATCACCAGCTAACGATAAAAGAAGAGCTTGATGTGCTAACCAAGTTTCAAAAAGAATACAGAGGATGCAGTATGTGCTTCACCGAGACATAACTGCATGAACACATCCCAGACTCCAACGTTTCTGTGCACAGCTTAAAGACAAAAACGGGGGAAAGCTGATGGGAGGTGGAATTGCAGTGTTGGTGCCATCCTGGACATGTCACTGTAAAGGAGAATATCAGCACAATGTCAAACTGTTAGTTGAAAGTTTTCATTCATATTATTTATCCAGAGAGTTATTCTGATAGCGGTTTATATCATACCTGGTACCACTGCAGATGCAGCCTATGATGTCATCAGTTGCATCGTTGTTGGGCTACAAACACAACATCCTGACAAAATGCAATCTCTGGAGACTTCAACAAAGTCTCCCTCTCTGCAGCTTTACAATAATTTGTCAACTGCTCCACCAGGGAAAAAATTTTTTTTTGCCATATTTTAATCAAATGTTGAACATGCATACAGATTTCTCTGTCCTGCCTTGTTTCTGGAAGATCAAACCCTAAGCTTGTTCTTCTCAACTCCAACTAAAAACTCATCGTTCAGCCGCATCCATTTGTTACACAGACTATTAACACTTGGTCAAATGAAGTTGAAGATGCTTTGAGGCCACATACTAGAATGTCTTTATGAACTACACGGAGAGGACATAAATGCCGTGGCTGAGTGTGACAGATTTTATCAGTTTCTTTGGGGACAGCATCATGCCAACAAGAACAGTGAGACGCTTTGTGTAGATATAAGAAACCCTTGATCTTCAATGACCTGAAAAAAAGCTACTGAATATAAAAAAAGAAAGCCTTCAGGGACGGAGACAGGGAGTTATTAAAGACAACAGAAAAAACAACTTAAAACAAAGATTAAGAACTGCAAGGTGGACTACAGGAAGAAGGACCAGATGGTGTCAGCCCCATCCTGAACAACTAAGTCAGATTCTTCAGCACATTTTCAACTCCAGCCTGAGTCAGAAAAGAGTTCTTGTGTTGTGGAAAACATCTTGTTCCAGAACCCAAAAAATCTCTGAACCAAAAGACTACAAACCAGTTGCCCTGTTATTTCACATCATGAAAGTCTTTGAGAGATTGTTATTGGCTCACCTAAATAAGGAGGTGATCACCTTTCAGGACCCATAACAGTCTGCTTATTGTAATGGGCTTGGAGTGGAAGACGTTGAAGAGGATCATGTTCTTTGATTTTTCAAGTGCTTATTATGCAATCGAGGCTTCTCTGTTATGTGAGAAGCTCCATAGATCATTCAATATCTGAAGTCTGTGGGAAGTGCAATCAGCTTTGCAACATCTGTTGGAGCAGCACCATCCGAACCAGATCCCAAAAGTACTGAACAAATTAATCCAGAAAGCGGGTTGTGTGCTAAGGATAATTCCAGGAAATGATGCTGCACAAGCTGCTGAAGATAACTGATGATTCGTCTCATCCTCTACACAACACAGTGAAGAGACAGCAGAGTGTTTTCAGTTTGACAGAAAGGTACCAGATATCATTCCTACCAGCAGTCATCACCCTCTGGAACAAGGCTCCATCTTTTCTAATGAATTATAATTGTTTTTTATTTGAAAAAAAAAGCCTAAAACTTCTAGGGATTAAAAAAGTATTTTTCATTTAATTTCTTATTTAAACTCATCACTATATTAGTTTTGAGTCACCATGATACCAGTAAGGATTTTCTAGAGTTTCATTGTGAATTTTGTGAAACAGGATATTTTAGCTTGAGATTAGTATTCAGCAGACGAATACCCAAAGTAACATCCATAAAGAAAAACCTCAACTAAATCTGCATAATACATAATATTATGGCCAACACAAAAACTGACAATTCGGTCTTCAAGTTTGCTTCCTCATTCTGTCTGCGCTCCTGCATGCCTGCTTTGCCATTTCCATGCCTGCCCTTGTTATTGCCCCTAATCAGCGCTTTCTAAACCGCCTGTAGCAAATGTGAGGACCTGCTTGGCTGCATAATCACTTCTCCTGCTAGCTCTCACAATGTTAACCACAGTCAGATAAAGTCAATTCCATACATCTCTTCTCCCTTATTTCACCTGACTTGTGTCCCCACCCACAGAGGCAGAGGCTGATCCGGGCTCAGGGGAACCCAGAGGAGGGGGCAGCTTTGGAGGAGGAAGGTTTGGGTGCAAGTGGAACTTTGGGGAGGGAGAACGGGACGGCAGCTGAGGGAGACAGACAACTGCTGGAGGGGGAGAGGATAAAAGCAACGGGGGGAGAGGCGGGTGGGGGTGCGCAGCTGAAGGAGGAAGAAGAGGAGGAAGAAGAGCAGGTTGAAGAAGGGGAAGAGAATGCTGCTTTCAAACCATTCGTCCTGCCAGGTGAGTGAATAAAAGCTCACCAACAGCTGGGGTGAGCTTATAACTCGTGTCATGTTGATGCTGTGAGGGCAGTTTGATATTAATCTGATTTAAATGCTCAAACACAACTAAAAATACAGCATGAAATGTCATCAACTGACTGGGATGATGTCATATTTACCCTAAACTGGTGACATGATGTAATCTTTTGACCATCTGCAACCTTGCAGCTGTTACTTTACCTTGAAAAAAAGTCACAAGTTGGAAAGCGTTAAACTTCCTTTAAATGCTCTTTTGCCATTGATGCTTCTGTGCCAAGCAGAACCACCTCCCGATTCACTCTCTGTTAATATTTCACAGCTCAATACGTGGTTTATAGCTGATGGAGCTAATTAAAAGGAGATGACACAGAGATTCACAGACACATTCAGGCCATGCCATGTGAATAATTCAGAAGTTGAGATAAATCTCTAATGATGCCTGTGTAGAAGCTGTTGTGTGTGTGTGTGTGTGTGTGCTCGAGTGTGGGATTTATATATGTTGTCTGTCTTTCCTCAGATAGCTGGTGTGTGCTGCTGAAGTGGCTACTCTCCTGGCCATTGAGCTTCCTTCTTTACTGCACCATCCCCGACTGTAACCAGCCACGGTGGGAGCGCTGGTACCTGCTCACCTTCGTGTCCTCTACACTCTGGATAGCCCTCTTCTCCTACCTCATGGTCTGGATGGTATGAAACGCACACAATGCAATGGCTCTCATACACACTCAGCCATAAAATCACCTGTTCACATTTCTTCTGTCTGCAAAGGTGACCATAATCAGCTACACACTTGGAATCCCAGATGTCATCATGGGCATCACTTTTCTGGCAGCTGGTACCAGTGTTCCTGACTGTATGGCCAGTCTCATCGTCGCCCGGCAAGGTGTGTGTATTCTATATAAGGATAACTGACTTATACAAAATATATTTATATATCCACAAGCAGAAACAATTGAAGTTTAATCACATTACAAAAGAACATGATCAGCAGAAATTTTAAAAACTTGACCGTATAACCCCACACTGTAAAAAATGTTGGAAGACTTTTTTTACAGCATGGCAACCAGCTGTGATGCATTTCTGAATAAACAAACAAAAATGTCTGTAATTTCAGTCACATTAAGAGTGTAAATATTAAGCTGTACAGACATGAGAATACTATTTAGATGTACTCACACAGTTAAGTAGAGTTCAATAGTATCCTTCAAATTAAAGCTTTGCAGCTGGACACCTTTAAGTTCACTCCACTCATTCTTTCATTCATTATCCAAACCGCTTAGTCCAATTAAGGGTCACGGGGAAGCTGGAGCCTATCCCAGCAGTCTTTGGGCAAAAGGCAGGGTACACCCTGGACAGTTCGCCAGTCCATCGCAGGTCATGTTCACTTAACTGTTTACAGTAAAAGTTAGGATGATTCCAGCTGTGACATGTGCTACATGCCTTCTGAAAAATTGTGGAAAAGACAGATTGTATTGACACAATGTTCTACAACACATATTATCTCTTTAGGACATATAGACCTACTCTGGTTTTTAAATTTGGGCAGTATAGTGTATTAGAAATGTAGGTTATTTTGTAACGAGTTACAGACATACCAACTAAAGCTCAAGTGAAATGTGCGAGATGAACATTTGTTTCAAACTAATGTCTCAACATGTTCATGAGTTATTACAACTCTTTAAAACCTATTTAGATGATTTTTTGCTCCTAAAATATAAGTTAAAATATTACGATTTCATTAAAAACTCAGCAAAGTTTCTCAACAACGCTTCTTTCAGATTTTTTAAACAATTTTTTTTTTTTTTTTTTTTAAATGGATGTGTAATTACACACAATTAAATTATTAATAATTTGTAAAATATATTTAAAAAAAACAGAATACAATGATTTGTGAATAATTTTTACTGCATTAAGATTTGCAAAAAAAAAATCAAGTTTATAATTTTGAACATAAATATCTTGTCTTTGTGGTATACTCAATTGATTTGAGCTTAATATTGAATTTAGCTTAAAAGGGATTTGCAAATAAATGTATTCTGGTTTTTAATATACATTTTACACAACATCCTAATTTCTTTGGAACTGGGGTTTTAAAACATTAAAATGTATATATTTGCAAAAGGAAACCTCAGACTATTTAGCCCTGCATCATTTCACATGTTGTGCGTTTGTACGGGTGTTGCAGGGATGGGTGACATGGCTGTCTCCAACTCCATCGGCAGTAATATCTTTGATGTGCTGCTGGGCCTGGGCTTCCCTTGGGCACTCAGGACTTTGATAGTCAGCTATGGATCAGTGGTAACTCCTGCTGTTCTTTCTGCTTCATATCCTCAGGCTTCTTGTCAGTTATGTGGTGCAACTGTATTAGTTTGAGGAGCATCTGCACTGTTTACTGGCACCTTTTAACTACTTACTCATAATCCTGTTTAGAACAAATACAATATTAATGTTAAAAGAAATGCTTAAGAGTTTGTTTATACTCGTGTTTTTATATCACATAACAATATCTCAGATTATTTGAGTTTTTTTTTTTGTTTTTTGTTTTTTTTTAAATGTTTCTGTGATTGAAATTTTAATCCAATCACTTATTAGTTATGTCCTGGTGTCACAATTTTGTTTTCTATTTCAAAACATCAGAAATGTTTTGCTAATATTTTATTTTTCTCTGTTTTTAGGTGACCATCAACAGCAGGGGCCTGGTGTACTCAGTGATTTTGCTGTTGGCTTCAGTCACACTAACTGTGAGTAACTCTCCAGACACTTAAAAAAAAAGACAGATTTAATTCTGAGATTGTGTTATTGTTAAACAGATGCAGGATATAAATTTTTTTATATTATTTTTCCCATCACAGCCTGAAAGCACCTCATTCCGATTTCTTGAGATTAAATCTACTGCAGGAAATGAAGTTTGCCTTCTATAAAATATTGGATTCATATAGAACAAAGAACATGACTCTGTCTGTCCATCCATCCTCAGGTTCTGTGTGTCCATCTGAACCGCTGGAAGTTGGACCGCAGGCTGGGCCTCTGTCTCTTGCTGCTTTATTCCATCTTCCTCCTTTGCTCTGTCAGCTTTGAAAGGCTTTAGACGACATACTCACTCCGCATACACACTGATGGATGGCCTGATTTGCTTTTCTTCCTCACTGCTGCCATCAGGTGTGTGTGCAGAGATGAATTTTAATTTCCTTCCACAGTGGCTGTACATGTTTAAGCAGCATTACTGTGACACTGGATGTCTGTCACGTCATTTACCTTTGACAAATGAGTATTTTAAATAGTTTTGTACTGAAGCACCTGCAGCCCAGATTTTGTGAAATTGAACCCAAATGTTAATGCACTATGTGTCACAATCCATGTATAAAGTGTTGAATTTGTATTCTGAGAAGATGATTATTGTATAAGAAACCCCAAAGTGTGTTGGTTTACATACTGTATAACTGCCATAAATAACCTCAACGACAAGATTATTATACATGTAAGTTTATGTAGCTGCTTCTTAGTTTGTGCACTTTTTCCATGTTTGATATCACAGTTTTCATCACATCTTTGTGTCTGTAGCTGTAATCATCATAGCATGACTGCCCAGCACGTTCCAGATAATTGCACTAAGCCACTGTTTTCCTGGCCTTGTTCATAAAGCAGGCCCCCCTTTCTTCCCATTAAGCTTCTCAGCACTGAGGTGTTTTTGAATGTCTCTGAAGAATCCTTGAGTTTTTGTTCTTGAGGCATGAGTGCAATAAAACACTTTATTCTGTGAAATTCTTTATTGCATGAAAATTTATTATCTTTGTTCTGATCCTATTCAACATATGCTTTAATAAATGGTACAAGAATTAGGGCATTGTGGAAGGAATATGTGTAATCCTTAAAAAAAAATTGTACCAATTAGTATGGACACTTGAGTATTTTGTGAATTAGTTAGGTTGATTTAGGATGAAACCTTAAAGTTTGTAAGAAGGTAAGATGATTTCATATCAACATGCTACAGCTAATGGGTACATTCAACAAATAAACTAATTTAACCTCAGAAATAAATCCTGAGACGGTGAGCTCCTGAGGCAATCTCATTTTATCCTGTACAATTGGCTCAATGTTGTCTGTTTTCTGTAATTGAAATATTTGGATAAGATAGACCACTGAGACGGCTACAGCACTTCAGCACCAGGGACAGCTCCATTGGACAGTAAAACTGTCCAACTGCTGGATCAGGACACATAGAAAAAAAAAAGAGCGAGAGGATGGTCCAATGATAGCAACTAAAAACACAAACTGTTGCAGCTCAGTCCAAATGTTTAATTTTCTTTACAAATGGTCCCAAATCCACAAGATGCTCCTGTACGCTCATCCTTTTTCCCATCATAACAAGAAAAAAAAAAAGTGAGTAGGTTCGTCAGTAGGTTTTATGTAAATAAGATGGACAGAGTTGGAGTAGTCACTTAAATACTTACTTGTTACAAATTGTAACAAGATTACTTTACTAGTCTCTGTATAAGTTAATCCACTACTAAATACTTTGCATTGCATACGAATATTCATACGAATATTTATGTCCTTTCAGCAATAAACTAAAAGGAATGACTATCGCCTCTGGCTGAAGCCCCCTGCCTTCGTCCTCATCTTCATTTCTCTCTTCCTTCACATGTGCACTTACTTCACTCAGCTTGATCTCTATGGAAACTGTACAGGCAATGATACACACAAGCAGCACATGCACACACCACACATCAGAACTTTACACAAAGGCAAACATGGCTTGGATAATGACGGAAACTGTGTTCCTAAAATAAAGTAAAGTAACTCCTTTACCGATACTTTTATCCAAAAGTAATTTAATCTGTTTCTTTGCAGCATGTGCAAAATGTATAAAATAATTTTTTTTATCAGCTCGTTTACAGCTAGCAAAGTTGGGTTTTTTTGTTTTTTGTTTTTTACACAGAATTACCTCTAATACCTCTTCTCTGTTAACCTGTTGGCATCAGGTGTCCTGTGTTACAAATAAATATGTATTTTCTTCAGTCTCCCATACAACTGCTTACAGGTTATGCAGCACTGGGAAACTGAGATTCTTTGATTTCAAGTAGTCCAGTAAAATAGTTGGTTCACAACAAGTCTTCATAGATATACAGTTTCAGGCAAAAATATAGTGATTTCATTTCCCTTTTGACTGGATTCCATAGTCGGGGCTCAAACCAGGTTTGCAGAAATGATCATTCCAATGAAGCTGGGAAACGTAAATGAAGACAGAATACATTCATTCATTTTCTGAACCGCTTATTCCAATTCAGGGTCGCGGGGAAGCTGGAGCCTATCCCAGCTGGCTTTGGGCGACAGGCAGGGTACACCCTGGACAGCTTGCCAGTCCATCGCAGGGCCACACAGAGAGATGAACAACCACACTCACTCCTAGGGGCAATTTAGAGTGACCAATTAACCTATCATGCATGTCTTTGGATGGTGGGAGGAAGCTGGAGTACCCAGAGAGAACCCACGCATACATGCAAACTCCACACAGAAAGGCTGACCAAACCAGCCAAGGATTGAACCAGTGACCTTCTTGCTGTGAGGCCACAGTGCTAACCACTGCGCCACCGTGCAGCCCTAGACAGAATACAATGATGTGGAAATCCCTTTCACCCATATTTAAATAAATACTCAATAAAGACAAGATATTTAATGTTCAAATTGTTAAGCTTTGTTCTTTTCTTTTGTTTGTTTTTGCAAATATTCAATATTTTGAATTGGATGCCTGCAACAGTCTAACCTGTGACAGGGACATGTTTACCGTTAATATCACCTTTCCTTTTCACAGCATTCAGTAAGCGTTTCGGACACCAACTATTGAAGCTTGTAGGTGGAATTCTTCCCCATTCTTGCTCTTAAAACTTTAGTCACTCAACAGTCCACAGCTGTGTTTTGTGCTTCATCATGTGACACACACTTTCAGTGGGAGACAGGTCTGGACTGCAGGCAGGCCAGTCGAATAATCACACTACGAAGACACACTGTTAACACCAGTAGAATCAGATGTCTGTTATCCCTGCTGAAATAAGCAGGGATCACCCTAAATGACAAAAAAGATGTCGCTTGAATGAAGCATGTTTCTCCAAAACTTGTATGTACCATTCAGCATCAATGGCGCCCTCACAGATTAACAAGTTTCCCATGCCATGGGCACTAACACACCCCCATACCATCACAGAAACTGGCTTTTGATTTCTACAGTGACAACAATCCAGACAGTCCTCTATCTTTTTGGCCAAGAGGACACAACATGCATAATTTCCTAAAACAATTTTCAATATGAACTCTTCAGACTACTGCTATTCTCCACTCTGCTTCAGTCCGTCTCACATTAGCTCGGGCCCAGAGAAGCCGAGGACATTTCTGGGTGTTGATGTATGGCTTTTGCTTTGCATGATAGAGTTTGACCTTACTCTTCTAGATGTATCAAGTGAATGGTTTTCTGAAGCGTTCCTGAGCCCACACAGCGATATCCTTTACACAATAATGTTTGTTTTCACTGCGGCTCCATCTGATAGATCGAAGGTTATGGATATTGAAAACTTGTACAATGACAATAAAGCTTCTTTTATAGAAACGTGTAGAAGGCATCAAAAGCAAACAGTTAATATTTGGAAAACACCATTTTTATATTTAAAAATATTAATTATCTCGTTTTTGTTGTGTATTCAATTGAATAAAGGTCAAAAATGTATATATGTATACACATATATGTGTGTATACATACACTACTCACAAAAAGTTAGGGATATTTGGCTTTCAGGTGAAATTTATGGAAAATGCAAGATGTTCATGCTACAGTGATATAATATCATAAAAGTAAGACATTTAAGTAGAAGGATGCACTACTGATTTCCTCATCTCAAAAAATTCATTCAACACAAAAGGTAACAACAATGGTAGTTACACCACAACAAAAAATTTGAACGTCTCAATATCTCGTCATGTGCCCTTGAGCATCAATTACAGCTTGACAACGACGTCTCATGCTGTTCACAAGGCAACTTATTGCCTGCTGAGGCATGGCATCCCACTCTTCTTGAAGGGCAGCCCTCAGGTCATTGAGGTTCTGGGGTGCAGGGTCTCGAGCCTCTACACGACGGCTCAGCTGATCCCACAGGTTTTCAATGGGATTCAGGTCTGGAGAGAGTGCAGGCCATTCCATTTGAGGTACACCAGTCTCCAACAGCCGTTCCCTGATGATGCGGCCTCGATGAGCAGGAGCATTGTCGTCCATGAAGATGAAATTAGGCCTGTGCTGTTCATGTAGGGGCGCAATCACTGGATTAATGATGTTATTCAGGTAGTATGGGCTTGTCACTGTACCATTCACAAAGTGTAGGGCAGTTCTGTACCAAGTGGACACCCCTGCCCACACTGTAACACCGCCACCACCAAAAGCTCGCCTGGTGACAACAGTGGCTGATGCATAGCGCTCTCCCTGACGTCTCCAACATCGTTGCCGGCCATCATTTCTGCTCAGTGTGAATCGACTTTCATCAGAGAACAGCACTGAGGCCCACTGGTTCCTCGTCCAGCGTAAACGCTCCCTGGCCCATGCAAGACGATGATGCCTGTGCCTGGTGGTGTGGTCAGGTACCCGTGCAGGTCGTCTAGCACGCAGACCACGCTGATGTAAACGGTTTCGAATGGTCTGACGTGACACTTGGGTGCCTCTCACCTCTCTTAAACGTGCCTGGAGTTGAGTGGCATTCATCATCCGGTTTCTCAGGGCAGTGTTCATAATGTAGCGGTCATCAGCACGGGATGTGGCCAAAGGACGTCCACTTCTAGGCCTTTCTGTGACTCTTCCAGTCTCTCCATATCTCTGTTGCAACCTGCTGATGACACTCTGTGACACTCCAAGCTCAGTGGCCACTTCTGTCTGAGAACGTCCTGTTTGAAGCATCGCAATGGCAAGGGACTGTTGTTCCATTGTTAGGTGTCGTCTTGGTCTCCTGATGTCAAAATGTGAACAGCATGATGAGGACAACTGTTTAAACACCAGCTCTAATTGAACCAGGACATTTATTGGTCAATTCAAGGATCACACACCTGCCGTGATTTTTGCCGTTAAGCTCCTTGTTAGAGAACAGCAACTTGTGCAAAATTTATTGAAACATTTAACAGTTGGACATGTGCATTTAAAAGCTTAGAAAAGATCACATTAAGTTCACCTGTACAGGTTTGAATGCATTTTAGGCTTGTTGTGAAATTTCACCCAAAAGCTGAATATCCCTAACTTTTTGTGAGTAGTGTATGTGTGTATATGTATGTGTATGTGTGTGAATATGTACATGTGTGTATGTATGTGTGTATATGTATACATCTGTAGGTTGTTTTTTTCTTTTTGTTTTTGGGTTATTTTTTAGTTTTTTTTTTTCTCCCTTTATCTCTTTCACTTTTCTTATGAGGTGTTTTTTCTCCTCACTCTTTCTGTCTTTCGTCTGTCCTCCCTGGTCCAGCAGTACAAACTCTACAATTGAAACAATAATACAAAATAAATATAGAAATAAAATAAAAATTCAGAAAGTCAAGGGGATCATTATATCTATAAAGCTTCCCTTGGCAGAGAAAATTTGCTCAGAACACAGCATCCAGACCATCATTCTGCTTGCCTAAATAATGGACGAGACAAAAAAATAAAAAATAAAAAAAAGATTTGCAAATAATTGTATTGTCTAATCTACGTTTTACACACCATCCCAGCTGCATTAGAATTTGTTATGGTTGCAATAGGAAAAGACACCCAAGTATGGGCCAGTATCTGACCATCAGTTAATTAAAAAATATATAAAAAGATATGGAGTGTTACTTATCAACACTAATGATGATCAGTTTTATCTATATCACTATAAAAAAAAAGTTCAAATTATTTTGAGTCAGACACAATGTAAAGTGATTTTTATTTCAGTCGGGCTAAATCAGCTTCAATACCAAAGAAATGTAAAAAATAAAAATATTACAACAAAGTACATCATTTTACAAATACTTATGATGAAAGTCTGACATATCAGAATAATGAAATGAATTCAAACATGTCACAGTCATAACAAAAATAGAAAGTCAATACAGTACATAGAATACATTAGGAGCTATATATTGAAGTGTTTGCTATACCATAGACTTTACAAAATTTTACTAGAAAAAACTCCCAATACCAATGGAATATCAGGTAATACAAAATGTTAAAAAAGAAAAGAAAAAACAAACACTTGATGTGAGTTTGTGTGCGTTCAAACAGGTGCAATCTGCATGCAAATCAGCCTCAGTGTGACAAATGATAAAAGCAGCTAGTTTGTACACGACTTTGTGATGTGGACAGCAGCTGTTTCTGCATGAAAGACAACACTTCCAAAGTTAAAAAAAAAAAAAAAATTAAATTAAATGCAAACAACTTTGACAAAAATAATGCGACTTTGCGGTGTCTGGTTTCGTGTAATAGGCTTCAAATGAGATAAAATATGGGTCTGTGATCAGCTTTTTTTTTTTTTTTTAGAAAGTATGCTGCTATTCACAACAGGAGTGTTAGCTACATCTCAGGATGAGCAATGGTGAAAAACATCAAAGGATGAACTCAGTCTGTAGTAAATGAAAACTCGTGTAGTGTTCGAAGTGACTGATGTGATAGACTTAATAATAAGAGTTAATAATAAGAGGCAGTTTGTTTTTTTCTTTTTAAAGAAGCAACATCATAAGCTAACTTAACTTTACCACCTTCGTGCCACTAATTTAAAACAATCATGCTTAACGGTGCTTGTGATGAGCTCCCTGTGAGCTGAGTGAGGTGTTGCTGTGACGTGTCTCATACGATGACTGACCTTGGCACTGGCTGGACGCCCCTCAGGGAAACCTCTTTTAACACAGTAAACAGTAAACGCTCCAACAGATCAGACAAGATTACACAGACAAATGCCACTACAAAGCCCACTAGTAATCAGAGACGATAATAATAATAATTCTAATAATATTCCTTGCCATATGTGTGTCCTTTAATAACTTTTTGTGAGTAAAAATAGATAATTTGACAGAGGGGGAACTGTGTCTTGACGGTCCACACTGTCTTTGACTGAGAAGGGGTTCTGTTAATTAGCTGTGATGCTAATCCATTTTCTCCTGTGAGCTCCCATGGAGACAGCAGTTACTATGGTTACTACATGTAATCGGCCTTTGTGTGTGTGTGTGTAACAGTCCACAAAAAAGTGTGTCTATACTGTATCTGTGCACAATAAGTCACACATTTGATAACAAGCCACAACGACTTGGCAGGCAGACTGGTAGTGAAGGTTTGATCTCCATGTCAACTGATCTGAGGTCTGTTATACATTTGCGTGCCCCTCCCTCTCACCAACCACCAGCGCTGTAGATAAGAAATATCTGTAAAGCTGATGTGCAATCTGGCTCAGCTACATCTGGACAGAGCGTGGAGCTCTGATCTGAAAAGAGGTCTGACATTTTGGTTAAGGGTGGGGTCCTGGTGCTGAGGGGTGGGCTTCATGTTATTTTCACGTCACTCGGGGGCAGAGCTCTGGTTCTGCTGGTATATGGAGGCTTTGTCCTTCAGCAGAGCCAGGCACAGGTGGCAGCTCCAGCTCCCTGGTGGGCATAAGAATAGTGTGATGGGGGACAAAATGGGTTAAGTTTTCAAGGGACAGGTTTGCAAATGAGCCTGGGCTAAAACCCTGTATGCATGTAGTTTAATACATCATTATTTTAATCCATGTTTACATAACAATGTCAATAAAGTAGCATTACATTCTTCGTTGAGAAACAGGCAATACACTGAGTTCATCGGGAAGTATAAATATCAAAACTTTTGAGCAAGTTCATGATTTGCTAAATTTTCAGTTTTGCTTTTTTCAATTTGTCTTACAACAAAGCTATTCAATTTTTAGACAAATTAAGAATGGTACATATTATGCTCATCTACATTTCTGTCTTGTAAACAGATAGGATCACTAAACCAAACAAGACACCCAGGACCTCCACAGCTTTTAACACAGAAAGGTTTGACAAACATCAAAACATTTCTTTTCACAAAGTAGTGGACACTGTTGTCCTTGGCCAGTTTTATTCTTAAGTCTTGCCAGGATTATCTGCATATAAACTTATTTTAAGTTACCTATTCTTTGCTTCTTACATATTTCATGCAGCCTACAATTTTACACGATCAAAGTCTGCCGTGAGATCCACAACAATTTCACATTAGAAGATTCAGCACAAACACGTGAGAATGTGTGTGGCTTCATATCTTACCACTTCAAGAATAGAGATTTTTTTTATGGACATGAAGCAGATTTTTGTTACATTGAGAACTCTGTTTTTGTATTTACTGTGACATCTTATGTACATTTTAGTCGCTAGGTCCTTGTAATAGATACAACTGGAAATGCTTTACAAATTGAAACTTCAAAGTAGTAAAAGATTTTAAGTTTTAAACAATTCAGTTAATTTCCAAAGATTATCCACACAATTCTATAAACATCCTCCACCTAATTTCTTAAAAAGCTCAAATTCATTCATTCTACACTCCGCTTTGTCCAATTCAGGTTTAGGGGGGCTGGAGTCTAGTCCAGCAATTAGCAGGAGGCTCACAGTGTACACTCTGAACAGGTCGGCAGCCCATCACAGGGCCAACACAGAGACAAACAACCATTCGCCCTCCCTCCTGGGGAGAAGTTAGAATGACTAATTAACCTAACATGAATGACATTAAAAAAAATACATGTATATAGTTCCAAGCCGGACAACCCAAAGAGAAGGCATGCATCATACAGCACACAGTTTGCTTACATGAATTTCAGGGAGTTTCCCTTCTGATTTAAGTAAAAATTCACCAACACATTGTAATTGGCTGCATCATCTCTTTACAATTAAACATAAAGGGTCTTGTGATCTTATAAAATTATAAAATACAATACTGAATGACCTCTACAGAGTGAATTTACACTGTTCCACAGGTCTGTTTTGCTTTAAATGTTGTAATAAAACTGAGGAATGTCACTCTCATAGCTTGAGAAGTTTCTACTCATTGTTAAATAAAATTGTGGGTTTAAAGATACCTATTTCCCAAATGTTTCTTCCATATCAACACATGTAACACGTGCAAAATTTGCATGTGTTACTATTTGTTCCTTTTGTGCACCATCCATAAGATTTCTATTAAATTTTTAAAATGTAGTACTTATAAATAAATCATAAAAATATTTGCCGCGAATTCACTAAAAGAGATCCAGGTTTACCATCATTCACTATACCAAGACAGCGTGTTTTGGAAAATTCTCCATACACAGCTTGACTGTAAAGAATACATTTACGTCCAAAAGGTCACATCTCTGTGAACACTATGAGCTCTTTCCACTAATGATTAGAGGAAGAGGCAGCACATCAGGCCAATTAGGTGGTTGCTGCTTTGCAGGTGATCTTTCAACAGCACATACAAGTCTTTGTAGTCAGTTAACCTCCACAGTAAAGCAGTAACTTACCCTCTGGTGGTTCAGTCATGGGTGGAGTTAGACAGTACATGTGGTAACCTCGGTCGCAGTCGTCACAGAACAGCAGCTGGTCCTGGGAAAACAAAACATGTTCAGTCTAGTGAGGAGATGAATATATGTGGGAAAGGTTCCTTGAAGAAAAAAGTGTAATTTAAGAGAAGGCTGGTATTCAGTCAACACTGTGTACTTGCATTTTATTGTAAAATGTGAACAATCTCAGTTCACAAGGTTAATCTGCACTGAGCATTTATATCTAAGTAGTCTGGTGGAAGATGCTGTGGATGCAGTTTAATTAGTAGGATGTGGATGACAACCCATTATCCATGTGAATCCTTTTGACACAATATCCACTTTGTTGGGAATACTTCTTCTTCCCATCCACATAAAAACTTGCAACTGATCTTCTCCACCTACAAAAGATTTGCTGATGATAAAATTTACTATATCAGCCCCAAGTAATTTGTTCCCCCCAGAAGAAAAGAGCACTTTTCACTTTGCCTCTTCTTGACCAGGCAAAACATAAAACAGCACTTACATAACTCACAAGTATGGAGTTTGTAAGTCACATATTTCCAGTTGTCCCGACATGCTGCTGGAAAAAATTATTTTCTCTGAATATTAGCTTTTATCCGTGGGCTGTAATTATTGGTTGTTTAACTGCTTAAGTCTTGCACTACAAACATCACAGAACTGTGTGAATGAATTTTTAATGAATTTCCACAGTGGTAACAAACCAAGACTTAGTGACTCTTAAATGCCAAATCAGGCAAACAAAAGTTGTGTGTTGAAAGGAAAAGGAAGTAAAAAAGGTGGATACATATCATTTCAATGTGATAACAAAAAAAAATCAGATGACTGTGGATGTAGTGGACAAATAAGAGGAGGTCATTGTTTACTCCATTGTTTTGTTTTTTTTAACTTGATATTTTCTTCTGCTGAAGTTTATAAAGGGAAATGATACGATTGTCTGGAAACACTGAGCACACGTTTGCTGAAAACGGCCAAAAGAAACTCACATCATTTTCTGAGGTGCCACAAACATTGCAGCACTTGCACTCGATGCATTGCCAGCGGTAGGTCTTCACTGCGGCCATCATTACTGGTGTGAACTGCAAACACGTCGGGTGGCCTACAGGAGGTGGGAAAAGATATATTTACATAAACATCGTCAGAACAGCTGTGCCCAAATCACACCATGTAACTTACCAAGCACAGCTTAGCAACTGTAACTAGGCACAGCAGGCCTGATAGGGTTTATATTTTCACACGATGTATAAAGTGCAGATCGACAGCTATCATATGAATGCATTTAACCGTGTGATGATTTGCTGCATGAAAACTGATCTAGGATACAATGAAAGAAAAAAAAAACAGTTTAACCTAATAAATAACTATATTATACATCCTTCTCCTTGTCCTGTAAAAGCAGCTTTTCAGCCAACTTACAAAGTTTTCTGCAACTGCTAATATTTGCCAATGGCAGTTAATATTTGAGCATATAAATTCAAAGTGAGCTGCTATAAACAATCAGCTTTAATCTGTGTCTGAAAAAAGATGCATTTTTCACACATTAACTAAGATCTGCTTCTGAGAACAATGTAAACTGCAAACTTCATTGCCTCTGGCTTACTGAACATTTAATCAGAGGTAAGACTGGTTCTTACCCGAGCGTCCACAGTCTGAGCAGGATACCAGTTCTTCCGACTGGCCAGTCTTTTGGTTTAAGGTGGAGTCTCCCAGACAGAAGTCACAGTAATCGTTGGGCAAAGCGAGTCCATTAGGACCTTTCTTTGTAGCTGAGCAGGAGAAAATAAAGAGAAGGTGTTTAACGCTTATTAGAACTGATTCATGACCCGATGCAGCCAAGAGGTACATCAGCATCTGATGGTGCTTCATATCTTATCAGACAAAGCTAATGATAACAATCAGTTAAACACTGTTTAAATGTAAAGACAGATAGATTATAATGTCGCTATTCAGTTTTCCATTGTTCAAGTATAAACCAGTTCATGTTACTTCTGCCTGCAACAAGTTTTATTCATTCCAACTGACTGAGCCTGCCCTGAATCATGATGTGCACAAAATGAATGACAACTCACAAAACACACCCGAGTATGTAAACATGGTGTTGAGTGCACACACAAAAACAACAACAACAACAACGGCTATGGGATGGATATTTTTAGGAGAAAAAAAAAAGATGGATGATAATACGAAAAATTTGCCAAACGTCCCAGCTGTACAAGCATGTTTCAGTCAGGAACATTCAATATAATTCCCCAAAATCATGAAAATCAGAAAGTTAAAAAATTAAAAGGGCGAGCGAAAACAGGAAAAAAAAAAAAAAAAAAAAAAAGAATGAGAGAAAGAAATTTCCCTTGAACAAACACACACATGCTACATGGCATGCAACCAAACCTCCCTCCCCTCTCTCTCTCTCTTTCTCTGCTTTTCTCTCAGCACTTGAGAGTGACTCACTCTTCTGCTCCTCAGGCTGGCGAGGAGTGGGTGGTGCCTCGATCTCCTCGCGGTCCTCGCCCTCCTCCTCTGCCAGGTGAGAGTGTGTATAGTGGTAGCTCAGGCCTGGACGGTTCTTGTAGCGTTTTCCACATACTGATACACACACACACCGTCATACAAAAGTGTTATCGTGATGGAAGCTCATTCTAACTCCCTTCAAAAAAGGCCCAATGTGGAAGTTAGCCATTCACCCAAAACCAGCTTTTTTCTGGGTGTATCTTCCGCATGATTAATTTCTGGCAGACACAAAAGTAGCAAGCTCAAAACACATTTGCACAGCAAGCTGAGGCCAATAGGAAGTTACAGAGCACACTGGGAGCCTCATCCCAGAAAAAAGAATAAAAAAACAAAACAAAAACAACGCATCCAGAGGAGCAACTTCTCCAAAGCTTTTGTTATAAAACTTTATTTCTAGGTGAGGTCTTTCATATTACACCATGCATGGCAAAAGGCTTCTCTTTGTCTTTCAGCAGGGGAAAAAAGCAAAAGCCTCATTTGCTGACATGCATGGCAAACAGGTGTTAAAAGCAAGCCGATACTCACTGTCGCAGGCATATGGTTTGTCTCTCTCCTCCAACGCTGCAGCTGCAGCCTCAGTTTTCTTCTTGCCATTCTTATCACTGCGGCCCTAGATAATCAATTTAACATTTGACAAAAGTAGCACCACAAAATGAACAGCTTACTTTGTTTTATTTTTTTTTCCAGCTTTTAAAAAAACACCTTATATCTGTAAAGAAGTGCATTTATAGTTTATGGGGAGACGTCAGTGAGCAACACTGACGTCGCCACAAATATAACTTTTTTTTGTTTGCCGGAGTATCCCAAAGGTCACCTACAGTATATAGTAAAGGTATTTGTGAATTAAACTATGTTCTACCTGACAGTAACAGTAGTACAGCACACAAAAGAAAACTACATTTTACTGAATAGAAACACTAATGCTCAACATGATCACACTGATGCTCTCAGAACTGCAGCATTTAATTCCATCTTCTTATTTTATTCAATCAATCAATTTATTTATGTAACACATTTGAACAACATAACATTGTAAAAGTGCTGCACACAAAATTAGTATGCCACAATAAATAAAATAAAATCCACACACAACTTAGACACAGTTAAAAGTCAAAGAATAAAAGTGCATCTTAGGATGAGACGTAAAACACTCCACAGTGGGAGCATTATTTGGTATCTTTTAATAAAACAAGCTGCAAAGTAAAACTTCAGACACTTACCTTAGACTTGCTTTTGCCTCGTCTCTTGGGGGTCTCATCTTCAAAGTCTTCATCATCCAGATCATCCAAATAGTCATCGTGATCAAGGACTCGCTGCTGTAACAGTTTGGATTAATTTACAGCCCAAAACATTTCAACTTTTCAATCTGTATCTGATGTTTTTTCTGCTTCAGTTAGAACATGATATCAAAAACTAGGTCACTACTTCTAATGTAAACATTTAAAAAGCAAGCAGAAGAAAAAAAACATTCATGTTCCTATCTGATATATTTAACCTTCAACACACTGCCGGCGCATTCATGCGCCCAAATTTTGCAAGTGCTCAACAGCTGCCGGTGCACAAATGCACCGAAATACAGTAACACAGTTCGCTGTTCATAAACTTTTAGGGCCACATTTAGAAGACAATGATGTGTCTGAAGGGAGGCTGTTTGAGCTATTCTTCAACGAAGAGATCATCGCTCTGTTCGTCCGCGAGACTAATCGGTATGCGGACCAAGTAAAAGATGCAAAGGGGGACAGAGCAGGACGATGTTGTGTTGCTTTTGAAACAGATAGGCATGATTTTTTTTTTGTTTGTGAAAAAGAATGCAGTTTTATAAGGAAAAAACATCATTTTTAATGCAGTGTGATGAAGGTTAAGAGACACACTGAACCTTTGAATTTTTCAAATCCTTACACTCTTAGCTCAATCTGCTGCATTTGTGGGAAGTAGGCTCCATGATTACGTGAGGCAGGGAGTTAAATTTGAGCCTAACCTTGCGGATGCGCCCGGAGGATGTGTGAGTAACTGTTGATGTAGCAGGAGGCTCAACAGTGGCTGGATCATCCTCAGGGCCACGGAGATCCGACACGCCACTCCTTCTTTCAAGGGGCTCCCCTTTCAGCAAGGCCTCCAAGCTGCTTCCATCCACTGCTCCTAACGCATCACGCTTCAGACCCAACTCTAAATCTGCTGCACATACCAAACAGGACAGAAATGCATGCACTAACATGAAAACTAAATCAGACATTTAAAAATTCAAACGGATCATCACCAATCTAAAGAGGTCTGTTGCCTACTAATAATGATGAATATAAAGACTGTACCACATTAAAGAAATGAGATAGGAAAAGTTTTTCACTGAAAGTGGTACCTGCTTTGAGAGGGGGGAAGGCCAAGCGGGGGTCTTCTGGTGGATGGGAACGCCGTTTCTTCCTCCAACGACGAGCTGGGTAAGAGTACAACTGTCCTGGAGCTAAACCTGATGTGACACAGATGGGTAAAAGTTAGAAAAAAGAAACAAAAAAGGAAGTAAGTACTTGTTGATAAAAATTTCTGTAATCATTATTTCAATTTGCTTAGTGTTATTAAAAGAGCAACAATACAGTACTTGATTATATCATCAGACATCGCAGCACTCAAAGTCAGTTCATCATACAATATACCTGCACTTCGATGTCTCTTCTCCATCCAGATGTAACAGTTCGACTGTGCAACGCCAGTTTGAGAGTCCAGAAAAGGCATGAGGATGCTGCGTTCAGCACAGAGACGAGCATTGTAGCTATGGCACTGCTCCATAGCATCTCTGTAATACTGCTCTCCCAGTCTGAAATTTGAAGGCCAAACACAGACAGGTCAAATAACAGCCAAGAATTGTTTACTTCTAATCAACGTTGAATAAATATTGAGAAAGATAATATGTTAAAAACTTTGACATATTACACGGTAGCAGTAGAATATAGCACTTTAAATAACCTTTTGTTCCAGGGACTAACATTTAAATCATTCTAACTCTTAAAAAACATCTGTAACGTTGTAACAAATGTACTTTAGGAATACTGTTATAAGGTTCTTGGAAAGATTTCTTTTCTATACAATGTATTTTTCATGCTGGTTTTCAAACCATATATTTATTGTTTTCTCGAATAATTAAGTTTTGAGCTTGTGTATAATTGATAAAAATTATTTTTGCAGCTTTCAGAAACATTTCCTTTCTTTCTTTTGACCTAGACGTGAATGAAGAGGAACACTAATCTTAAAGCATGGGTTGCTAACTGTTTGATGGTTCTTCTTCTTTCTTCTTTAGTTCCTAAATGTTCCCTTTGTCATTGCGCTATATCAGCAAGAGTCTATGCTCTAACTGCGATGTATCATAGAAATGAAAAATTCTGAACAAATGCCTTCTTCATAAATTCATTTTTTATGTTCAAAACATGTTGCCACCTTTGGTATGCCACCCTGCTAACAGGCTCAGATTTTATGTTCGTTGTATTATCTATTCGCAGGTACAACAATGAACTGTGACATGATAGTAAACAGTATTAACAGAGGAGGGCTGTCAGAACAAAAGGTTGATTGTTAGCAACACAGCGCCCGCCAAGCCGAACACTTCATTGTAGAATTAACGCGCCCCGTCATTCACAAGCGGCTGACTAAATTAGTTCACTAATATTGTGTATAACACCACGGTGAATACATGCCGACTTACAGAGTTAGACATAAATAATGGCCACACAATGGGCTCGTGCCCATAGCTAACAAGCTAACATTAGCTCAAAGATAACGTAATTCTCTTGGGAGAGTTATTGTATTCCATAATAAAGATACAATATGTTGAAGTTTCTCAGCGATTCATTAAAAATATTAACAAACAACAACACAACCACATCTTTGGGCTACTCGTTTCACTCTTACAATAAAAAAGGTAAACTTACACTTTCACAACACTGTCGACGGCCGCCGCCATATTTGCTTATTGCGGTTGTATGAAGTATAATTGCGCGTGCGCACAGACGTTGACGCCAGTACTTGCAACAAAGCGAGAAATGAGACGTGCGTGTTTCTCAGCAAACACATTCAACATATGACAGGTTACATAAATAATCCACTTGAAAATAAGTAGAATATAGATTAATAGAAACTATAAGGTAGTTTTGGAAGCAAGTTTTGGATGGGTGGTTATGGATGGAGCAAAAATGCTGCTACTACTACTTCTACTACTACTACTATTACTACTATTACTACTACTACTACTACTAATAATAATAATAATATAATAATAATTATTATTATTATAATGTAAAGAAAAGAGTTTGTAGCATAAATTTGCTGCTGCTTCTATTGTGGCCTGTGAGACCAGTATTAAATTAGCCACGCTTTTGAGGACATAAAGATGCTGAATATAAAGAAGCAGTAATCAACAAAGGTATATAAAGTACAAAAGGGCAATACTTACAGTAAATATGGATATGTTTTGACAGAAAGGATCTAAAAACAGGCAGTGATCCTCTGTAACAATATATGCGGCAAAAGATTTAAGTACGGACATCACCATAGAGGGGTCTGGCCATAGTCCAGGACACCAGCGGCCGAATAAGAGTATAAAGGCTCCTGGCCGCTGTACTTCCGGGAGTTTCCTGCAAAATGAATGAAATGATTTAACTAATATACTATGTATTTTATGTGTTTTTTATTTTTGATTTGTTTTTTTTTCTTCAGACTTTGTTGACTGCTGTCTGGATGAACAGGAGAAGGTCAGTATGTGGAACAAGAGTTAGCTCATCAAGTTTAATTTGCTATATGTGGTTGTGTTTGAAATAAATTTAAAATACAGACAGATGAATTAGTTATTTAAATGAAAGTTCAAAAGGTTATAGAGCTTTTTACCTCCACTAGTGTGCATGAAGGACGAAAGGAGGGTATGTTCCCACTACAGGGGGATCACAGTCCTCAGTCTAGGTCAGGTCTGTTCAGAGGTCCTGGAGAAGAGAGTTTACTGGATTATCAAACCTTAGATTCATGAGGAACAGTGTAGCTTTTTTCCTTATCATAGAACAGTAGACTTTCTACACCCTCTGCAGGATCCTGGGAAGGGCATGTGTTTTGTGGACTTGAATAATGTTCATCCATGTCTTCAGGGAGTTCTTTGACAACTGCTTAAAGATATGGAGAGACAGACCATTTGGTAAGGGTAAAGGACTTTTTGGTCCCTGGACGACTGCTGTTAGAACTTTGTCCATGTTGCTGACAGTTAGTTGGATCCATTTCTGGTGAGGGTTGGACTTATCCAGGGCTGTTGCCTATCACTGACTTTGTTTTGGTTTTGGGGGTTTGGGTTTTTTATTGGGGATCCTGCCAAAAGTGCAGTGTTCAACTATCATGGGCAGTGGTGTAGTCCAGGGTATAAGCGGGTATACGGAGTATACCCACTTCTTTTTCAGTCAACATTGAGTAGACCAACTTCTAAACGTTCTGTGATGCTGCTTTTACAATTACAAACGTGTCTACATATGTACCTACGTCGCCCAGCAGCTCAGCTAAGGTTACCTATGCTACACTGGTGCAGTTAGCCATCAGCTGCGTTAACTTTAGCCTGAACATAATAATGACATTATAATGGTATTTGAGATAATAATTTAGACATAATAAAGTTATTTGTATATATGTCTATGAACCTGTCTCTCATTAGTCCGTGTTCCAGGATTGGTTTAGTCATTTCACTAAACTAAACTAGAACTCTTCCTTCCTGAAACCAGAGCAGATGTGACAACGAGCAAATACACAGGTGGATTTTGGAATAAACTAAATGTAGTCTTACATGTCACTTTTTCTGAAACAGTGGTTTTCTGGGCTACTTTTTTCTGTTTTTAAAACAAGGACGAATAACTGAGCGGATACCTACTTCTTGAGGGACCACTACACCACTGATCATGGGGTCTTGTTCACCAGGCAGTGAAGAATGGAGCAGGAGATCAACATGCGGCTCTATATTTGTCTGTCATGGTCGAGCATGAATTGAGCCAAAAGGCAAAGCGCTTGATTTTTTGGTCAAACAATAGTCCTATCCCCACCTCCATAACAAGCCTTGGATAGTGATAGAAGGACAAGATGGCAGATACAATGGCTGAAATGGGTTTTCTCTGCAGAGTATCTAAACTCTCCCTTATAGACAAGTCAAGAAACTCAGTCATCCTGGAGATCAGAGTGGTTTCGTTGCTCCTCTACATCATGAGGAGCCACACAAGGTGGCTCAGGCATTGGCTTAGGATGCATCCTGTTCCCAATGGGAACATTTAGAAAACCTCTGATACACTGGAGGTAGGACAACTGTCAGCTGTCATAGAAACATCTCAGGATTAAAGGTAAGGGTAAAGGTAAAGTGTCTGAGATGAGAGAAGTCTAAACTTCATCCACTGCTGCCTTTGTGACCTGACTTCAGATAAGCAGTAGAAAATGGGCAGATACTTTATTTGTATTCATCTTATCATACTCACTGTCTTGTTGTCAAAGATTAATAGATTTTGCATCCATTAGGTATACCTACAATATTATAACCCACATTCATCAGTGTTTTTTTTCCAGAGTGGTAAGGATTCTTTATTTTCAAAGTAAAAGCTCATAGCTACCTGGCTCCAATACGGTGCTGGTACCTACACCACCCAAACACCTTGGTGACAGCTTTCGTTCACATGATGAACTACCCACAAATACAAGGCATGTTTGCACATGTGTATGAGAATGAATGGTTGTAGTGGAAATGCTGGATGTTTGCGTTTTGATGGAAGGTTTGACTCTTTGTCCTCTTCTGTGTACACTAAGCTGATGGATCATTTTATTACAGAATTATGGGATATAAAAAGGGTTGGGCTAATGAAGTGAAAAGAGAAACAAATTAGTCTTTAGTCAGACTTTTTGTAAAGTCATATGTTTTAATGGTAAAGGTTACTGTCTCACAACAATGTCAGGGGAAGACTGATGAGATGTTGAAGGGTAAGGAACAGGCCAGTCTTGAGGACAGAAACAACATGCTGTACATACAGGTACTATATACCATCATAGTTTCCTGATTTAACTTCCAGTTATGAGAGAGACCAAAGTTGTAGAAAGTCTAACATGGTTTAATGTTCTCCTGGTTTCTTTTCAGGGAACAATGATCATCCAGAACCTAACCTCAGTCCTGAAGGAGGAGGGACAGTGGAAGTTCCCTCATGAGTTCAACCCTGAAAACTTCCTAAATGACCAGCAAGAGTTTGTTAAACCAGAAGCCTTCATGCCTTTCTCTGCAGGTATGTTGGAATAAAATAATGGGGTTAAATGCAGCTTAGCCCGAAAAGGCTACGTGGGCCCCACCTTCCGTGGGCTCACCATCTGCGGGACGAGCCATAGAGGTCGGATGCAATGTGAGCTGGGCGGCGGCAGGAGGCGGGGACCCTGGCAGTACGATCTGCGGCTGTAGGTCAAGGAGGGGAAGGAGCCTGGGCTTATGTGCGAGGTTGAGCGGCTGGATGTAGTCGGACTCACCTTGACGCATGGCATGGGCTATGGAACCAGTTTCAACTCCCACCTTCAGCAGAGCTTCAACCATGTTCCAAGTGAGGTGGGGGATATTGAGTCCGAATGGGCTGTGATCCGTGCCTCTATTGTTGAGGTGGCCAGCTGGAGCTATGGCTGTAAGGTTGTTGGTGCCTGTCCTGACAGTAATCCCAGAACTCGTTGGTGGAGACCTGCAGCGAGGGATGCCGTCAAGCTGAAGGAGTCCAATCGGGCCTTCTTGGCCTGTGGGACTCTGGAGGCAGCTGATAGGTATTGGCAGGCTAAGTAGGATGTGGCTTTGGCTATCGCCAAGGTAAAAACTTGGGAGGAGTTCGGTGAGGCCATGGAGAACGACTTCAGGATAGCTTCGAGGTGATTCTGGTCCACAATCCAGCGACTCAGGAGGACGAAAGCAGTACTCCGTCAATGGTGTGTACAGTGGAGATGGGGAGCTGCTGACCTCAGCTTGGGATGTTGTGGGTCGGTCAAGAGAATACTTCAAAGACCCCTCAACTCTACCAACACAACTTCCTATGAGGAAACAGAGCTGGTGGACTCTGGGGTGTACTCTCCTATCTCTGGGCCTGAGGTTGCTGAGGTGGTTAAAAAGCTCTTTGGTGGCAAGCCCCCGGGGGGTGGATGAGACCTGGCAGACACATCTCTGGAGCATCGCATGGACATTGGGGACAGTGTCTCTGGACTGGCAGACAGGGGGTGGTGGTCCCTCTTTTCAAGAAGGGAAGGATGTGCTCCAACTACAGGGGGATCACACTCCTCAGCCTCCCTGGAAAGTTCTATTCAGGGGTTCTGAAGAGGAGGGTCCATCAGGTACTCGAATCTCAGATTGAGGAAGAGTAGTGCAGTTTTCGTCCTGGTTGCGGAACAGTGGACCAACTCTATACCCTCTTTGGGGTCATGGAGGGGGCATGGGAGTTTGCCCAACCAGTCTACATGTGCTTTGTGGACTTGGAGAAGGCGTTTGACCGTGTCCCCCGGAGGCTCCTGTGGGGGGTACTCCAGGAGTATGGGGAACCGGACTCCCTTGTACAAGATGTCCTGTCCCAAAACGAAAGGTGTCAGAGCTTGGTTCGCATTGCCGGTAGTAAGGCTGCCCTTTATCACCGATTCTGTTTATAACTTATATGGACAGAATTTCTAGACGCAGCCGAGGTGTTGAGGGGATCCGGTTTGGTGGCCTCAGGATTGGGTCTCTGCTTTTTGCGGATGACGTGGTCCTGTTTGTGTTGGGCTGGGCTTAGTAGGTGCTGGTAGGACTATTAACATTATGTTAATATGTTGTGTCCTTCATTTTAAGGATAAATGTTTAGTTTTATCTTGGAAATAAAGTCAGTACACATTCTTTCTCTGAGCTCTGTCCTTTCTATAAATAAACTTCACCACAACTGCTGAGCTGAAAGTGGGAACTATGATTTCTTCGTCAGAACAATTCCCTGCACATGAACCTATCAAACATATAAAATTTAAACAACATTTGAAGTTACATATTTCTTTACTTCTGACATTTTTTTTCACCTGATTTTAAGTAGGATCGACCACCTGGGAGAGCAAGAACGCAGCTTTTGTCTCTAAGAATGACATGTTTCTGTTGAAAGGCATCAGTGCTTTTCAATTGAGAGACCACACTGCCAGAGGAGGTGGAGCAAAAGACTGAACCCAGTCTCTGTTTTATTCTAGTCACACAGTTGGTCTCAGCCTAAAACTTGCCACCATGTTCCTGACATTTGTTTTGTTGTTGCTCTGCGTTTGCTTCATCATCCTCTTATTTAAATCTCAGAGGCCTAAGAACTTCCCAACGGGACCCCCGGCTCTGCCCATACTGGGGAACCTGTTGCAGCTCAACCTGGAGAACCCTTTGAAGGACTTTGAGAGGGTAAGAAAAGTTTAATCTCTGGTGCTGCTGTTAAATACTTCTGTTATCTCTGTGCACATCTGGAATGTATTCAATATTGCAAATCATTATGAATATAAAACTTCCATCTTGGATGAAATAAGACCTAAAATGTTTTTTTTTTACTGTCTTCATGCATTGACCTTTATGCTACAACTTATCTGTCCGTCATGCAATAAAATACTTCTGTTAACTCTGTGCACACCTGGACTGTATCCAACTAATACTGCAAGTCATTACTGATGTAAAACTTCCAACTTTATATTAGATGAGACCTGAAAGGGTTTTTCATCGTCATCATGGTCAAAAACCTTTATGCTACAGCTTAACTGTCCTTCATATGAAGGTTACTTTAACTTTTTATTGAGTATTTAACGGACGAATAACATGCAAACAAGATTTAGTTTTAAAGCAGAGAAAAAAATAGCTATATCAAGCAGTGTGTTGTTTGTTCAACTGCAGCTGTCCTGAGGATCAGGTGAGATCAACTTACAGTTCTGTTTCATTCAAGACTCTTCTGCTGGGTACAAACTACCTTTAAAGGGTTACACAAGCATGACCATGCACAATGAAGCTGCACAAACATGATTATATAACCATTTCTTTTACATTCAATATAAAAAACGGAAAGTGAAGCAAAGCACAAAATTAACCCAACAATGATACAGGATGGAACAAGGCAGGACAGGACAAGACGTGATGAACATGACACACTGGCAGGAAAAACTGAATAAGAAAAGAAAGGAAGGAGAAAGAAAAAATCAAGTGTGTACAGGAAAAGACATGTGCATGTTTGTGTTACAATTGGTGGCTTTGAGTGTAAGAAGGTTATAAATGGATTACAGTTTTTTTTAATGACTGGCATGATTGTCATTGTCAGTCTTTTAATTTTCCAGTGCAATATATGTGATATTAGTGGTGTGGATGTTGGTTGCTTAGGAAATTCTGATCAAGCCTGAACTGAGCCGAACAGCATGGAAGGTCTCTGCATTGTAAACAGGTATCTGTGTCAGCCAGGTGTCTGGAAGATAGTGTTGTATGTCCTGGAGAAAGGCTTTTTACACATTTGTTGCCAGGGATCAGAATTGGAAGCGATGGAATACTGACTTGGGTAAGGTCTTTGCTCAATGGGAATGGTTGCAATGTGTTGTTGTTTAGACTGATTTTTTCTTTTATCGGTAATCTTAATTGTTGTGTGATATTTAGTGGGTGAAATCTTTTCATCTGAAATTTTTATTAGATTATATAACAAAATGTAGAATGAAGTATAAACATAAATTATTTGTATATGTAAACTGTTTATAAATGTGAAAAGTCAGAATTATTATAGTGCAAATGGTGTCCACCACGTGGCAGAAGACCAGTATCAGATTATAGACAAGCAGATTTAGCAGGTTCATGGTGAAACACATTTTAGTTCTTTAATCATCTGAAAGATTGAAAAATTTCTTATCCGGATATTTTGTCTGGTTTTCTTTCAGCTGAACAAGACTTATGGAGATGTCTACAGTCTGTTCATTGGCCCCAACCCGGCTGTAGTCATCAATGGGCTGAAGGCCATGAAGGAGGCTATTGTGGTCAAGGCCTCTGATTTTTCAGGACGACCCCAAGACTCACTTGTTAATGATGTTGTTCAAAGAAAAGGTAGAAACTACAAGTCAGAGATCAGTGAGAATGTGCCACAACCCCAACAAGTCAATATGCATTTTGTATCACCATGACTCCCACAATGATTCCCACAATAAATTAAACGCTGGATTGAGGCCTTTGCCTCCCTACAATCATTCCTCTTTACAGATGACATTTCATCAGTAAAAATGTTTCCTCTTGGAATACTTTTAGAAACTGGTGAATCTGAATTTTTTTCTTAATTGTTGACACACTTGCAGGAATTGTTCTAGCAGATTATGGTTCTTTGTGGAGAGACCATCGTCGTTTTGCTCTGATGACTTTAAGAAACTTTGGTCTGGGAAAGCAGTCCATGGAGGAGAGAATCCATAATGAGATTCAATACACCGTTAAAATACTGGAAACCAGCATTGGTATGTCATTGTAGGCTCGTCCATATGTTTGTCAGGTTGTTTTGTAGAGGTCTGGAGTCACACATTTATCTCTGTTTAATCTTTTTCAGGTAAAACTCTGAGTCCTCAGGTCATGTTCCATAATGCAGCTTCTAACATCATCTGCCAGGTTCTGTTTGGTAAACGCTACGAGTACCATGATGAGACCATCAAAACCATTATTCAGTGTATCACTGAGAATACCAAGTTAATCAATGGACCATGGTCTATGGTGAGTCAGAACACATCTAAGAGTTAATTACTTACACCCACAAGCAGATGTAAAGAACAGAATTCTTTAAAGAATTGTGAGTAGTCATTTAAAAAAATCCCTGCTGGCCACAACAAGCACTGCACTAACTTCACTTTTCATTGTCTGAACTTGCTTCTTGGTAGATAGATAGATAGATAGATAGATAGATAGATAGATAGATAGATAGATAGATAGATAGATAGATAGATAGATAGATAGATAGATAGATAGATAGATAGATAGATAGATAGATAGATAGATAGATAGATAGATAGATAGATAGATAGATAGATAGATAGATAGATATTTAAAATTCAATGACACAGAACATCTTCCTGTTTCTTTCCAAATGACTCATTAAACTAATGATGCATCTGTCTTTGCAGCTTTACGACTCTT
This sequence comes from Telmatherina bonti, assembly GCF_933228915.1. NCBI lineage: Eukaryota > Metazoa > Chordata > Actinopteri > Atheriniformes > Telmatherinidae > Telmatherina > Telmatherina bonti. The sequence goes on along the minus strand of NC_136610.1, from coordinate 23,588,372 downwards.
TTCACATAATTCGCAACCTGCCACTGCCCTTCAGAAAGACCTTTCAGAATTATGAGGTAATCCCTCTCTCTCTCTCTCCCTCTATCTATCTATCTATCTATCTATCTATCTATCTATCTATCTATCTATATATATATATATATATATATATATATATATATATATATATATATATATATATATATATATATATATATATATATATATATATATATATATATATATATATATATATATATATATTTGTTTGTATTTGTGTATTTGTCTTTGGTGGTGATAAATGATTTCTGACATCATGTCTCGGGCTGTAACTGTGAGTTTTAGAACGGGAACATAGTTCTTTGCATAGAACATGCAGGGTTTTTGCTGTGGATACATTTCTTACAAATGCCAGTATAACGTAATCTGTCTTTTACCATTAACCAGTTTAGATCTTTATGAATTTCAGGTACATTTGTTTTAAAGTCACATCGAAGTACAATATTAATACTAAACAATGAAGAAAATGAATGGATAGATGGATATTGCATCCAGCTCAAATGGGCCTTAAGGTTGAACTGGCTCCTCCCACCTCTTAGCTGGGCTTTATAGTCAATGCCTTAACTTTAATTTGTCATCTAATGTAAAGTACCTCATGTTCAGACCAGGATCTGTTAGTGAAACATGACTGATGACCTTCTCCAGGCTCCTGGATAATTTGTTATATTAATGTTTTCATGCTATATAAACTAAATGAACATTTTTGATTTGTTTTTGCTTGTCTTCAGACTTGTGGGAATATTGTAAGACAGATGGTGAATGAGTTCAAGAGGACCAGAGTCCCTGGAGAGCCACGACACTTTGTTGACTGTTATCTGGATGAACTGGAGAAGGTCAGTGTGTGGAGCAAGAGTCAGCTCACCAAGTTTAATCTGCTGTGTTATTATTGTGTTTGAAATAAATTCAAAATACAGGCATATTAATTAGTTACTTGAATGAAAGTTCAGAAGATTATGTTGCTTTTCACTACCACCAGTGTGCATGAAGGAAAAAGAAGAGCATGTTCCTACTACAGGGAGATCATGAGGGTTGGTCCAACCTGTGTCCACATATGTTTGGTGGACCTAAAATCTTTAGCAATGTACCTGCCTTGTGAGGAGTGCTTTGGGATTATTAAATGAAAAAATACTTTATTTATCTCTGAACCAAGTCTCTGGTTCTGATGCTACTACCCCAGCAGATGGCTCGGTGAAGCACATAATACTGCACTCTCTGAATTCTTTCTGAGACCTTGTTAGCATCTCGAGCTCGTCCGTTTTGTTAACTAGCGATCTCACAGTACCCATTAAGGTGGTTGGGAGATATGGTTTAAATCTCCATCGCTTTGTCCACTGTCTCAATCCAGCTCTGCAACCTCTTCTCTTTCTTTCAACTCCATTGGGATTTGATGTGTTGGTTCACTGATAATCCTGATTTGGGAGAGGTTAATCAGTTGATCCCGATTGTAAACAAGTCTTTCGTTGCCATGGAGACTCATCACAACATGTCTTGAAAGAGCCAAAAATATGCAGAAAAATCTTCCTTGCAGCACACCCTCCGAACCGGCATGAAATCCTCAGAAACAATACCTAATTTGAGGCAATATCTATGTGAGAAGAGGTTGTACTTTAAAAAAAAAATCAAGATAGCAAGTCAGAGCTACTACAATCTGCTCCCTACAGACGGCACAATCTAGAATGGAATGCTATATTATGGAGTAATAGATCCTCTGTTAAGGCTACAGAGCCTTTTGTTCCTTGTATGACTGATGTCAAACCTTGGTTAACATTACTAAATGGAAGTTGGATTAATTTCCAAACCCCCCAGAACAGTTTTCTTTGCAATATATAAGGCAGTCAAGAACATATGTGCTTTATGTCCATGTAAATGTCACTAAAGTCCCCCAGTAAACAGAGTTTGGGACAGGGACATGCAGGAATCCCTATCCTCTAATAGAATTATTCAGTCAACTTATGTCCGTCAGGTACACCAGCATTCTTATCATTTAAAAGTACATCCTTACTGTTGTGTTTTTAGAGAGGAGGTCAGGATTCTTCATTTTCAGAGGAACAGCTCATTGCAGTCTCTCTGGACATTTACGGCGCTGGAACTGACACCACCTCCAACACCCTGCAGACGGCTTTTCTTTACCTGATGAACTACCCACACATACAAGGCACGTCTACACACCTACATGAGAATGAATGGTTAATGTCGCAGAGAAAGACTTGATATGCTCTCTTGGGTAATTAGACTCTTTGTCCTTATCTGTTTTTTGTGTACACTGGGCTGGTGCATGATGTTATTTTATAAGATTATGGGTTACAAAAGGGTTGAGTTAGGGTGATGCTTCTATCACCCTAGTGAGAATGGGATGCCTTCTTTGACCGTAACAATTCTCTCTCACGTTTTGTTTCATTATACCTTTGGGCCAGTACATTGTTGGTGTATCTGATTCATTGATATTTGTATCTGCATTGAGTTTGCAGCTGCATTGAGTTTTGTATCTTTCTGTCATTTGAATAATGATTCAGTGTGTTGTCCTTGTGGGTTTTTATTGTGTTCAGCTGTTAACAAAAGACATGAGGACACAGTTAGCATAAAAATCTGCCATTTTCAGCATCAGACAGCACTAAACTAACAGGGTTTATAAATTTACAGTCAACACTTTGCTCTAATAACAACTGTTTTGATTACAAAACAAAAAGATTACAAAAAATTGTTACAAATTCTATTTAGTTACAGGTAAATGTATACACATTAACACAGTTAGCTTTGCTGCTAGTTTCCTCAAGCTACCAACATTAAGGAAACCTCTGTTAACTACAGCCAACTTCCCCACTCTTTCAGAGACTCTTCTGCTGTCTAATACTGATACATACATGTTTTATTTATGAATATTTACAAAAAGATAGAAGGGCACTGATCACTGTATGAGACACGCCCTCCAGTGGCCAAATGGAGCAATTACATGCTTATTGCTCCAAGTCATTGTGAGAACATGGAGTAAAATAAAAAAACCAATGGGGTAGCTTGTGTCCAACCTCTATACGCTCATTATCACTTCATTATTTATATGTAATTTGTAAACAATGTTAAACACATTCACTTCCTCAGAACGATGTCAGCAGGAGATCGACCAAGTGTTGGAGGGGAAGGAACAGGCCAGTTTTGAGGACAGAAACAACATGCCGTACATGCAGGTACTGTACACATGAGCTTCCAAGAACTTCAACTATTTAACATTTTCATTCGAAGTCACATACAATATAAAAAAATTTCTTTATCCAGGCTGTGATCCATGAAGTCCAGAGGATCGCCAACACTGTTCCTCTGAGCGTCTTTCATTGCACGACTAAAGACACCGAGCTGATGGGATACTCCATTCCCAAGGTGAGACAGCTTGCATCAATAGGATTTAGCAGGAGAGAGACCAAAGCTGTGGAGAATCCTGTCCTGTCATGACATGAAACATAAAACCTGTATGGTTTTATGTTCTCCTGGTTTCTCTTCAGGGAACAATGATCATCCAGAACCTGACCTCTGTCCTGAGGGAGGAGGGACAGTGGAAATTCCCTCATGAGTTCAACCCTGAAAACTTCCTGAATGACCAGGGAGAGTTTGTTAAACCAGAAGCCTTCATGCCTTTCTCTGCAGGTATGTTGGAATAAAACGATGGATTCAAATGCAGCTCTTCCAAATGACTTTAACCTGGTTTTATTTGTCTCAGGTCCTCGGGTGTGTCCGGGAGAAGGTCTGGCTCGTATGGAGCTCTTCCTCATCATGGTGACTCTTCTGAGGAAGTTCAAGTTCATCTGGCCTGAAGATGCTGGAGAACCAGACTTCACTCCGGTCTTTGGGGTCACTATGACTCCCAAACCTTATCGGATGAAGGTCCAGCTGAGATCAGTGTAGTGACCAGTGGTTTTACGGGAAGATTAACTTTAATTTTATAGTTAAAACTGCTAAATGTTTTATAATGACATATTTTCTGTGCTGCAGTTGGCCGTCATCAGACCAGCTGAATGAAAATACATGAATTCTGGGTTTTTGTGTGGAGGTAAAACCCTGCTGCAATGATCCTAGTGGATGCTGCACCACCTCCTTCTTCACGTTGTATTCATGGTTGTGTAGCAGGTCTGAATGTAAGTTCACATTGATCTGCAACTAAAAATATGGGGTTGGTACAACATAAAAAAAACATAAAAATAATTTCTACCTGATTTATTTTCTATTATTTCAACTAAAACCAAGCTATGATTCAACTTATTTGTCACGTGATCCAAGTGTATTTGTTTCAGTTGGTCTAGTTCAGGGGTCACCAACTCCGGTCCTGAAGGGCTACCATCCTGCAGGTTTTATTGTTTTCCAGGTACAACACACCTGACCCAAACCAATGGCTCATTAACAGGCAGGTGCAGAAGATGACAACAAGTTCTTGGAGAACCTTTTCACTTGGATCAAATGTGTTGTACAAGGGAAACACTAAAACCTGCAGGATGGTAGCCCTCAAGGACTGGAGTTGGTGACCCCTGGTCTAGTTTATAATGTGTTTGCATGTTAACAGTCAACACTGCATGGTCATAAAAGAGTATTGACAAACACTTTGCTAAAATTAATCAACAAACTGGTGATGACTTTGTCATTTATTTTAACTTTTTCAGAAATACTCTGTCTTTCTGACATTCTTTCATTCTGTCAGAAAGAATTAAATGAAATGAAAATGAATAAGAACATGCCTCTTTTTTTTTTTAGTATTTGTAAGGTATATGTAACAGTAGCTGGACAGGAAACAGGACCAGAGAGAGCAGGGTAAGACCTGTAGTAATGGGAACCAGGCCTGGACTCAAACCTGGACTAGCTGCATCCAGGTCCTGTAGCCTCTGTACATGAGGCAGCCTCTCAACCACCTGAGCTGATCACCATCCCAAGGAGCTGAGTTAATGATTGAAAAGTGATGTCCTGACTACGCAACTATGTGGGCTATTTCTTTACTTTGTGTGTAAGAAAAAGTTTTGTTGACATGGGACGTACCGATACTAACATGCTGATACCAAATCCAGATGTGCTGGACTTGTCCAGTTTAGGTCTGGTTCTTGAGAGTCCTACTGTCTAACGTGTTGTCCCACAACTTTCCACCTGAGCTTCCAACATTGTGATGATGTTACATTTATATTTATTGTTTTCTCGAATAATTAAGTTTTGAGCTTGTGTATAATTGATAAAAATTATTTTTGCAGCTTTCAGAAACATTTCCTTTCTTTCTTTTGACCTAGACGTGAATGAAGAGGAACACTAATCTTAAAGCATGGGTTGCTAACTGTTTGATGGTTCTTCTTCTTTCTTCTTTAGTTCCTAAATGTTCCCTTTGTCATTGCGCTATATCAGCAAGAGTCTATGCTCTAACTGCGATGTATCATAGAAATGAAAAATTCTGAACAAATGCCTTCTTCATAAATTCATTTTTTATGTTCAAAACATGTTGCCACCTTTGGTATGCCACCCTGCTAACAGGCTCAGATTTTATGTTCGTTGTATTATCTATTCGCAGGTACAACAATGAACTGTGACATGATAGTAAACAGTATTAACAGAGGAGGGCTGTCAGAACAAAAGGTTGATTGTTAGCAACACAGCGCCCGCCAAGCCGAACACTTCACTGTAGAATTAACGCGCCCCGTCATTCACAAGCGGCTGACTAAATTAGTTCACTAATATTGTGTATAACACCACGGTGAATACATGCCGACTTACAGAGTTAGACATAAATAATGACCGCACAATGGGCTCGTGCCCATAGCTAACAAGCTAACATTAGCTCAAAGATAACGTAATTCTCTTGGGAGAGTTATTGTATTCCATAATAAAGATACAATATGTTGAAGTTTCTCAGCGATTCATTAAAAAATATTAACAAACAACAACACAACCACATCTTTGGGCTACTCGTTTCACTCTTACAATAAAAAAGGTAAACTTACACTTTCACAACACTGTCGACGGCCGCCGCCATATTTGCTTATTGCGGTTGTATGAAGTATAATTGCGCATGCGCACAGACGTTGACGCCAGTACTTGCAACAAAGCGAGAAATGAGACGTGCGTGTTTCTCAGCAAACACATTCAACATATGACAGGTTACATAAATAATCCACTTGAAAATAAGTAGAATATAGATTAATAGAAACTATAAGGTAGTTTTGGAAGCAAGTTTTGGATGGGTGGTTATGGATGGAGCAAAAATGCTGCTACTACTACTTCTACTACTACTACTATTACTACTATTACTACTACTACTACTACTAATAATAATATAATAATAATAATTATTATTATAATGTAAAGAAAAGAGTTTGTAGCATAAATTTGCTGCTGCTTCTATTGTGGCCTGTGAGACCAGTATTAAATTAGCCACGCTTTTGAGGACATAAAGATGCTGAATATAAAGAAGCAGTAATCAACAAAGGTATATAAAGTACAAAAGGGCAATACTTACAGTAAATATGGATATGTTTTGACAGAAAGGATCTAAAAACAGGCAGTGATCCTCTGTAACAATATATGCGGCAAAAGATTTAAGTACGGACATCACCATAGAGGGGTCTGGCCATAGTCCAGGACACCAGCGGCCGAATAAGAGTATAAAGGCTCCTGGCCGCTGTACTTCCGGGAGTTTCCTGCAAAATGAATGAAATGATTTAACTAATATACTATGTATTTTATGTGTTTTTTATTTTTGATTTGTTTTTTTTTCTTCAGACTTTGTTGACTGCTGTCTGGATGAACAGGAGAAGGTCAGTATGTGGAACAAGAGTTAGCTCATCAAGTTTAATTTGCTATATGTGGTTGTGTTTGAAATAAATTTAAAATACAGACAGATGAATTAGTTATTTAAATGAAAGTTCAAAAGGTTATAGAGCTTTTTACCTCCACTAGTGTGCATGAAGGACGAAAGGAGGGTATGTTCCCACTACAGGGGGATCACAGTCCTCAGTCTAGGTCAGGTCTGTTCAGAGGTCCTGGAGAAGAGAGTTTACTGGATTATCAAACCTTAGATTCATGAGGAACAGTGTAGCTTTTTTCCTTATCATAGAACAGTAGACTTTCTACACCCTCTGCAGGATCCTGGGAAGGGCATGTGTTTTGTGGACTTGAATAATGTTCATCCATGTCTTCAGGGAGTTCTTTGACAACTGCTTAAAGATATGGAGAGACAGACCATTTGGTAAGGGTAAAGGACTTTTTGGTCCCTGGACGACTGCTGTTAGACCTTTGTCCATGTTGCTGACAGTTAGTTGGATCCATTTCTGGTGAGGGTTGGACTTATCCAGGGCTGTTGCCTATCACTGACTTTGTTTTGGTTTTGGGGGTTTGGGTTTTTTATTGGGGATCCTGCCAAAAGTGCAGTGTTCAACTATCATGGGCAGTGGTGTAGTCCAGGGTATAAGCGGGTATACGGAGTATACCCACTTCTTTTTCAGTCAACATTGAGTAGACCAACTTCTAAACGTTCTGTGATGCTGCTTTTACAATTACAAACGTGTCTACATATGTACCTACGTCGCCCAGCAGCTCAGCTAAGGTTACCCATGCTACACTGGTGCAGTTAGCCATCAGCTGCGTTAACTTTAGCCTGAACATAATAATGACATTATAATGGTATTTGAGATAATAATTTAGACATAATAAAGTTATTTGTATATATGTCTATGAACCTGTCTCTCATTAGTCCGTGTTCCAGGATTGGTTTAGTCATTTCACTAAACTAAACTAGAACTCTTCCTTCCTGAAACCAGAGCAGATGTGACAACGAGCAAATACACAGGTGGATTTTGGAATAAACTAAATGTAGTCTTACATGTCACTTTTTCTGAAACAGTGGTTTTCTGGGCTACTTTTTTCTGTTTTTAAAACAAGGACGAATAACTGAGCGGATACCTACTTCTTGAGGGACCACTACACCACTGATCATGGGGTCTTGTTCACCAGGCAGTGAAGAATGGAGCAGGAGATCAACATGCGGCTCTATATTTGTCTGTCATGGTCGAGCATGAATTGAGCCAAAAGGCAAAGCGCTTGATTTTTTGGTCAAACAATAGTCCTATCCCCACCTCCATAACAAGCCTTGGATAGTGATAGAAGGACAAGATGGCAGATACAATGGCTGAAATGGGTTTTCTCTGCAGAGTATCTAAACTCTCCCTTATAGACAAGTCAAGAAACTCAGTCATCCTGGAGATCAGAGTGGTTTCGTTGCTCCTCTACATCATGAGGAGCCACACAAGGTGGCTCAGGCATTGGCTTAGGATGCATCCTGTTCCCAATGGGAACATTTAGAAAACCTCTGATACACTGGAGGTAGGACAACTGTCAGCTGTCATAGAAACATCTCAGGATTAAAGGTAAGGGTAAAGGTAAAGTGTCTGAGATGAGAGAAGTCTAAACTTCATCCACTGCTGCCTTTGTGACCTGACTTCAGATAAGCAGTAGAAAATGGGCAGATACTTTATTTGTATTCATCTTATCATACTCACTGTCTTGTTGTCAAAGATTAATAGATTTTGCATCCATTAGGTATACCTACAATATTATAACCCACATTCATCAGTGTTTTTTTTTCCAGAGTGGTAAGGATTCTTTTTTTTCAAAGTAAAAGCTCATAGCTACCTGGCTCCAATACGGTGCTGGTACCTACACCACCCAAACACCTTGGTGACAGCTTTCGTTCACATGATGAACTACCCACAAATACAAGGCATGTTTGCACATGTGTATGAGAATGAATGGTTGTAGTGGAAATGCTGGATGTTTGCGTTTTGATGGAAGGTTTGACTCTTTGTCCTCTTCTGTGTACACTAAGCTGATGGATCATTTTATTACAGAATTATGGGATATAAAAAGGGTTGGGCTAATGAAGTGAAAAGAGAAACAAATTAGTCTTTAGTCAGACTTTTTGTAAAGTCATATGTTTTAATGGTAAAGGTTACTGTCTCACAACAATGTCAGGGGAAGACTGATGAGATGTTGAAGGGTAAGGAACAGGCCAGTCTTGAGGACAGAAACAACATGCTGTACATACAGGTACTATATACCATCATAGTTTCCTGATTTAACTTCCAGTTATGAGAGAGACCAAAGTTGTAGAAAGTCTAACATGGTTTAATGTTCTCCTGGTTTCTTTTCAGGGAACAATGATCATCCAGAACCTGACCTCTGTCCTGAAGGAGGAGGGACAGTGGAAGTTCCCTCATGAGTTCAACCCTGAAAACTTCCTAAATGACCAGCAAGAGTTTGTTAAACAAGAAGCCTTCATGCCTTTCTCTGCAGGTATGTTGGAATAAAATAATGGGGTTAAATGCAGCTTAGCCCGAAAAGGCTACGTGGGCCCCACCTTCCGTGGGCTCACCATCTGCGGGACGAGCCATAGAGGTCGGATGCAATGTGAGCTGGGCGGCGGCAGGAGGCGGGGACCCTGGCAGTACGATCTGCGGCTGTAGGTCAAGGAGGGGAAGGAGCCTGGGCTTATGTGCGAGGTTGAGCGGCTGGATGTAGTCGGACTCACCTTGACGCATGGCATGGGCTATGGAACCAGTTTCAACTCCCACCTTCAGCAGAGCTTCAACCATGTTCCAAGTGAGGTGGGGGATATTGAGTCCGAATGGGCTGTGATCCGTGCCTCTATTGTTGAGGTGGCCAGCTGGAGCTATGGCTGTAAGGTTGTTGGTGCCTGTCCTGACAGTAATCCCAGAACTCGTTGGTGGAGACCTGCAGCGAGGGATGCCGTCAAGCTGAAGGAGTCCAATCGGGCCTTCTTGGCCTGTGGGACTCTGGAGGCAGCTGATAGGTATTGGCAGGCTAAGTAGGATGTGGCTTTGGCTATCGCCAAGGTAAAAACTTGGGAGGAGTTCGGTGAGGCCATGGAGAACGACTTCAGGATGGCTTCGAGGTGATTCTGGTCCACAATCCAGCGACTCAGGAGGACGAAAGCAGTACTCCGTCAATGGTGTGTACAGTGGAGATGGGGAGCTGCTGACCTCAGCTTGGGATGTTGTGGGTCGGTCAAGAGAATACTTCAAAGACCCCTCAACTCTACCAACACAACTTCCTATGAGGAAACAGAGCTGGTGGACTCTGGGGTGTACTCTCCTATCTCTGGGCCTGAGGTTGCTGAGGTGGTTAAAAAGCTCTTTGGTGGCAAGCCCCCGGGGGGTGGATGAGACCTGGCAGACACATCTCTGGAGCATCGCATGGACATTGGGGACAGTGTCTCTGGACTGGCAGACAGGGGGTGGTGGTCCCTCTTTTCAAGAAGGGAAGGATGTGCTCCAACTACAGGGGGATCACACTCCTCAGCCTCCCTGGAAAGTTCTATTCAGGGGTTCTGAAGAGGAGGGTCCATCAGGTACTCGAATCTCAGATTGAGGAAGAGTAGTGCAGTTTTCGTCCTGGTTGCGGAACAGTGGACCAACTCTATACCCTCTTTGGGGTCATGGAGGGGGCATGGGAGTTTGCCCAACCAGTCTACATGTGCTTTGTGGACTTGGAGAAGGCGTTTGACCGTGTGCCCCGGAGGCTCCTGTGGGGGGTACTCCAGGAGTATGGGGAACCGGACTCCCTTGTACAAGATGTCCTGTCCCAAAACGAAAGGTGTCAGAGCTTGGTTCGCATTGCCGGTAGTAAGGCTGCCCTTTATCACCGATTCTGTTTATAACTTATATGGACAGAATTTCTAGACGCAGCCGAGGTGTTGAGGGGATCCGGTTTGGTGGCCTCAGGATTGGGTCTCTGCTTTTTGCGGATGACGTGGTCCTGTTTGTGTTGGGCTGGGCTTAGTAGGTGCTGGTAGGACTATTAACATTATGTTAATATGTTGTGTCCTTCATTTTAAGGATAAATGTTTAGTTTTATCTTGGAAATAAAGTCAGTACACATTCTTTCTCTGAGCTCTGTCCTTTCTATAAATAAACTTCACCACAACTGCTGAGCTGAAAGTGGGAACTATGATTTCTTCGTCAGAACAATTCCCTGCACATGAACCTATCAAACATATAAAATTTAAACAACATTTGAAGTTACATATTTCTTTACTTCTGACATTTTTTTTCACCTGATTTTAAGTAGGATCGACCACCTGGGAGAGCAAGAACGCAGCTTTTGTCTCTAAGAATGACATGTTTCTGTTGAAAGGCATCAGTGCTTTTCAATTGAGAGACCACACTGCCAGAGGAGGTGGAGCAAAAGACTGAACCCAGTCTCTGTTTTATTCTAGTCACACAGTTGGTCTCAGCCTAAAACTTGCCACCATGTTCCTGACATTTGTTTTGTTGTTGCTCTGCGTTTGCTTCATCATCCTCTTATTTAAATCTCAGAGGCCTAAGAACTTCCCAACGGGACCCCCGGCTCTGCCCATACTGGGGAACCTGTTGCAGCTCAACCTGGAGAACCCTTTGAAGGACTTTGAGAGGGTAAGAAAAGTTTAATCTCTGGTGCTGCTGTTAAATACTTCTGTTATCTCTGTGCACATCTGGAATGTATTCAATATTGCAAATCATTATGAATATAAAACTTCCATCTTGGATGAAATAAGACCTAAAATGTTTTTTTTTTACTGTCTTCATGCATTGACCTTTATGCTACAACTTATCTGTCCGTCATGCAATAAAATACTTCTGTTAACTCTGTGCACACCTGGACTGTATCCAACTAATACTGCAAGTCATTACTGATGTAAAACTTCCAACTTTATATTAGATGAGACCTGAAAGGGTTTTTCATCGTCATCATGGTTAAAAACCTTTATGCTACAGCTTAACTGTCCTTCATATGAAGGTTACTTTAACTTTTTATTGAGTATTTAACGGACGAATAACATGCAAACAAGATTTAGTTTTAAAGCAGAGAAAAAAATAGCTATATCAAGCAGTGTGTTGTTTGTTCAACTGCAGCTGTCCTGAGGATCAGGTGAGATCAACTTACAGTTCTGTTTCATTCAAGACTCTTCTGCTGGGTACAAACTACCTTTAAAGGGTTACACAAGCATGACCATGCACAATGAAGCTGCACAAACATGATTATATAACCATTTCTTTTACATTCAATATAAAAAACGGAAAGTGAAGCAAAGCACAAAATTAACCCAACAATGATACAGGATGGAACAAGGCAGGACAGGACAAGACGTGATGAACATGACACACTGGCAGGAAAAACTGAATAAGAAAAGAAAGGAAGGAGAAAGAAAAAATCAAGTGTGTACAGGAAAAGACATGTGCATGTTTGTGTTACAATTGGTGGCTTTGAGTGTAAGAAGGTTATAAATGGATTACAGTTTTTTTTAATGACTGGCATGATTGTCATTGTCAGTCTTTTAATTTTCCAGTGCAATATATGTGATATTAGTGGTGTGGATGTTGGTTGCTTAGGAAATTCTGATCAAGCCTGAACTGAGCCGAACAGCATGGAAGGTCTCTGCATTGTAAACAGGTATCTGTGTCAGCCAGGTGTCTGGAAGATAGTGTTGTATGTCCTGGAGAAAGGCTTTTTACACATTTGTTGCCAGGGATCAGAATTGGAAGCGATGGAATACTGACTTGGGTAAAGTCTTTGCTCAATGGGAATGGTTGCAATGTGTTGTTGTTTAGACTGATTTTTTCTTTTATCGGTAATCTTAATTGTTGTGTGATATTTAGTGGGTGAAATCTTTTCATCTGAAATTTTTATTAGATTATATAACAAAATGTAGAATGAAGTATAAACATAAATTATTTGTATATGTAAACTGTTTATAAATGTGAAAAGTCAGAATTATTATAGTGCAAATGGTGTCCACCACGTGGCAGAAGACCAGTATCAGATTATAGACAAGCAGATTTAGCAGGTTCATGGTGAAACACATTTTAGTTCTTTAATCATCTGAAAGATTGAAAAATTTCTTATCCGGATATTTTGTCTGGTTTTCTTTCAGCTGAACAAGACTTATGGAGATGTCTACAGTCTGTTCATTGGCCCCAACCCGGCTGTAGTCATCAATGGGCTGAAGGCCATGAAGGAGGCTATTGTGGTCAAGGCCTCTGATTTTTCAGGACGACCCCAAGACTCACTTGTTAATGATGTTGTTCAAAGAAAAGGTAGAAACTACAAGTCAGAGATCAGTGAGAATGTGCCACAACCCCAACAAGTCAATATGCATTTTGTATCACCATGACTCCCACAATGATTCCCACAATAAATTAAACGCTGGATTGAGGCCTTTGCCTCCCTACAATCATTCCTCTTTACAGATGACATTTCATCAGTAAAAATGTTTCCTCTTGGAATACTTTTAGAAACTGGTGAATCTGAATTTTTTTCTTATTTGTTGACACACTTGCAGGAATTGTTCTAGCAGATTATGGTTCTTTGTGGAGAGACCATCGTCGTTTTGCTCTGATGACTTTAAGAAACTTTGGTCTGGGAAAGCAGTCCATGGAGGAGAGAATCCATAATGAGATTCAATACACCGTTAAAATACTGGAAACCAGCATTGGTATGTCATTGTAGGCTCGTCCATATGTTTGTCAGGTTGTTTTGTAGAGGTCTGGAGTCACACATTTATCTCTTTAATCTTTTTCAGGTAAAACTCTGAGTCCTCAGGTCATGTTCCATAATGCAGCTTCTAACATCATCTGCCAGGTTCTGTTTGGTAAACGCTACGAGTACCATGATGAGACCATCAAAACCATTATTCAGTGTATCACTGAGAATACCAAGTTAATCAATGGACCATGGTCTATGGTGAGTCAGAACACATCTAAGAGTTAATTACTTACACCCACAAGCAGATGTAAAGAACAGAATTCTTTAAAGAATTGTGAGTAGTCATTTAAAAAAATCCCTGCTGGCCACAACAAGCACTGCACTAACTTCACTTTTCATTGTCTGAACTTGCTTCTTGGTAGATAGATAGATAGATAGATAGATAGATAGATAGATAGATAGATAGATAGATAGATAGATAGATAGATAGATAGATAGATAGATAGATAGATAGATAGATAGATAGATAGATAGATAGATAGATAGATAGATAGATAGATAGATAGATAGATAGATAGATATTTAAAATTCAATGACACAGAACATCTTCCTGTTTCTTTCCAAATGACTCATTAAACTAATGATGCATCTGTCTTTGCAGCTTTACGACTCTTTTCACATAATTCGCAACCTGCCACTGCCCTTCAGAAAGACCTTTCAGAATTATGAGGTAATCCCTCTCTCTCTCTCTCCCTCTATCTATCTATCTATCTATCTATCTATCTATCTATCTATCTATCTATCTATCTATCTATCTATATATATATATATATATATATATATATATATATATATATATATATATATATATATATATATATATATATATATATATATATATATATATATATATATATATATATATATATATTTGTTTGTATTTGTGTATTTGTCTTTGGTGGTGATAAATGATTTCTGACATCATGTCTCGGGCTGTAACTGTGAGTTTTAGAACGGGAACATAGTTCTTTGCATAGAACATGCAGGGTTTTTGCTGTGGATACATTTCTTACAAATGCCAGTATAACGTAATCTGTCTTTTACCATTAACCAGTTTAGATCTTTATGAATTTCAGGTACATTTGTTTTAAAGTCACATCGAAGTACAATATTAATACTAAACAATGAAGAAAATGAATGGATAGATGGATATTGCATCCAGCTCAAATGGGCCTTAAGGTTGAACTGGCTCCTCCCACCTCTTAGCTGGGCTTTATAGTCAATGCCTTAACTTTAATTTGTCATCTAATGTAAAGTACCTCATGTTCAGACCAGGATCTGTTAGTGAAACATGACTGATGACCTTCTCCAGGCTCCTGGATAATTTATTATATTAATGTTTTCATGCTATATAAACTAAATGAACATTTTTGATTTGTTTTTGCTTGTCTTCAGACTTGTGGGAATATTGTAAGACAGATGGTGAATGAGTTCAAGAGGACCAGAGTCCCTGGAGAGCCACGACACTTTGTTGACTGTTATCTGGATGAACTGGAGAAGGTCAGTGTGTGGAGCAAGAGTCAGCTCACCAAGTTTAATCTGCTGTGTTATTATTGTGTTTGAAATAAATTCAAAATACAGGCATATTAATTAGTTACTTGAATGAAAGTTCAGAAGATTATGTTGCTTTTCACTACCACCAGTGTGCATGAAGGAAAAAGAAGAGCATGTTCCTACTACAGGGAGATCATGAGGGTTGGTCCAACCTGTGTCCACATATGTTTGGTGGACCTAAAATCTTTAGCAATGTACCTGCCTTGTGAGGAGTGCTTTGGGATTATTAAATGAAAAAATACTTTATTTATCTCTGAACCAAGTCTCTGGTTCTGATGCTACTACCCCAGCAGATGGCTCGGTGAAGCACATAATACTGCACTCTCTGAATTCTTTCTGAGACCTTGTTAGCATCTCGAGCTCGTCCGTTTTGTTAACTAGCGATCTCACAGTACCCATTAAGGTGGTTGGGAGATATGGTTTAAATCTCCATCGCTTTGTCCACTGTCTCAATCCAGCTCTGCAACCTCTTCTCTTTCTTTCAACTCCATTGGGATTTGATGTGTTGGTTCACTGATAATCCTGATTTGGGAGAGGTTAATCAGTTGATCCCGATTGTAAACAAGTCTTTCGTTGCCATGGAGACTCATCACAACATGTCTTGAAAGAGCCAAAAATATGCAGAAAAATCTTCCTTGCAGCACACCCTCCGAACCGGCATGAAATCCTCAGAAACAATACCTAATTTGAGGCAATATCTATGTGAGAAGAGGTTGTACTTTAAAAAAAAAATCAAGATAGCAAGTCAGAGCTACTACAATCTGCTCCCTACAGACGGCACAATCTAGAATGGAATGCTATATTATGGAGTAATAGATCCTCTGTTAAGGCTACAGAGCCTTTTGTTCCTTGTATGACTGATGTCAAACCTTGGTTAACATTACTAAATGGAAGTTGGATTAATTTCCAAACCCCCCAGAACAGTTTTCTTTGCAATATATAAGGCAGTCAAGAACATATGTGCTTTATGTCCATGTAAATGTCACTAAAGTCCCCCAGTAAACAGAGTTTGGGACAGGGACATGCAGGAATCCCTATCCTCTAATAGAATTATTCAGTCAACTTATGTCCGTCAGGTACACCAGCATTCTTATCATTTAAAAGTACATCCTTACTGTTGTGTTTTTAGAGAGGAGGTCAGGATTCTTCATTTTCAGAGGAACAGCTCATTGCAGTCTCTCTGGACATTTACGGCGCTGGAACTGACACCACCTCCAACACCCTGCAGACGGCTTTTCTTTACCTGATGAACTACCCACACATACAAGGCATGTCTACACACCTACATGAGAATGAATGGTTAATGTCGCAGAGAAAGACTTGATATGCTCTCTTGGGTAATTAGACTCTTTGTCCTTATCTGTTTTTTGTGTACACTGGGCTGGTGCATGATGTTATTTTATAAGATTATGGGTTACAAAAGGGTTGAGTTAGGGTGATGCTTCTATCACCCTAGTGAGAATGGGATGCCTTCTTTGACCGTAACAATTCTCTCTCACGTTTTGTTTCATTATACCTTTGGGCCAGTACATTGTTGGTGTATCTGATTCATTGATATTTGTATCTGCATTGAGTTTGCAGCTGCATTGAGTTTTGTATCTTTCTGTCATTTGAATAATGATTCAGTGTGTTGTCCTTGTGGGTTTTTATTGTGTTCAGCTGTTAACAAAAGACATGAGGACACAGTTAGCATAAAAATCTGCCATTTTCAGCATCAGACAGCACTAAACTAACAGGGTTTATAAATTTACAGTCAACACTTTGCTCTAATAACAACTGTTTTGATTACAAAACAAAAAGATTACAAAAAATTGTTACAAATTCTATTTAGTTACAGGTAAATGTATACACATTAACACAGTTAGCTTTGCTGCTAGTTTCCTCAAGCTACCAACATTAAGGAAACCTCTGTTAACTACAGCCAACTTCCCCACTCTTTCAGAGACTCTTCTGCTGTCTAATACTGATACATACATGTTTTATTTATGAATATTTACAAAAAGATAGAAGGGCACTGATCACTGTATGAGACACGCCCTCCAGTGGCCAAATGGAGCAATTACATGCTTATTGCTCCAAGTCATTGTGAGAACATGGAGTAAAATAAAAAAACCAATGGGGTAGCTTGTGTCCAACCTCTATACGCTCATTATCACTTCATTATTTATATGTAATTTGTAAACAATGTTAAACACATTCACTTCCTCAGAACGATGTCAGCAGGAGATCGACCAAGTGTTGGAGGGGAAGGAACAGGCCAGTTTTGAGGACAGAAACAACATGCCGTACATGCAGGTACTGTACACATGAGCTTCCAAGAACTTCAACTATTTAACATTTTCATTCGAAGTCACATACAATATAAAAAAATTTCTTTATCCAGGCTGTGATCCATGAAGTCCAGAGGATCGCCAACACTGTTCCTCTGAGCGTCTTTCATTGCACGACTAAAGACACCGAGCTGATGGGATACTCCATTCCCAAGGTGAGACAGCTTGCATCAATAGGATTTAGCAGGAGAGAGACCAAAGCTGTGGAGAATCCTGTCCTGTCATGACATGAAACATAAAACCTGTATGGTTTTATGTTCTCCTGGTTTCTCTTCAGGGAACAATGATCATCCAGAACCTGACCTCTGTCCTGAGGGAGGAGGGACAGTGGAAATTCCCTCATGAGTTCAACCCTGAAAACTTCCTGAATGACCAGGGAGAGTTTGTTAAACCAGAAGCCTTCATGCCTTTCTCTGCAGGTATGTTGGAATAAAACGATGGATTCAAATGCAGCTCTTCCAAATGACTTTAACCTGGTTTTATTTGTCTCAGGTCCTCGGGTGTGTCCGGGAGAAGGTCTGGCTCGTATGGAGCTCTTCCTCATCATGGTGACTCTTCTGAGGAAGTTCAAGTTCATCTGGCCTGAAGATGCTGGAGAACCAGACTTCACTCCGGTCTTTGGGGTCACTATGACTCCCAAACCTTATCGGATGAAGGTCCAGCTGAGATCAGTGTAGTGACCAGTGGTTTTACGGGAAGATTAACTTTAATTTTATAGTTAAAACTGCTAAATGTTTTATAATGACATATTTTCTGTGCTGCAGTTGGCCGTCATCAGACCAGCTGAATGAAAATACATGAATTCTGGGTTTTTTTGTGGAGGTAAAACCCTGCTGCAATGATCCTAGTGGATGCTGCACCACCTCCTTCTTCACGTTGTATTCATGGTTGTGTAGCAGGTCTGAATGTAAGTTCACATTGATCTGCAACTAAAAATATGGGGTTGGTACAACATAAAAAAAACATAAAAATAATTTCTACCTGATTTATTTTCTATTATTTCAACTAAAACCAAGCTATGATTCAACTTATTTGTCACGTGATCCAAGTGTATTTGTTTCAGTTGGTCTAGTTCAGGGGTCACCAACTCCGGTCCTGAAGGGCTACCATCCTGCAGGTTTTATTGTTTTCCAGGTACAACACACCTGACCCAAACCAATGGCTCATTAACAGGCAGGTGCAGAAGATGACAACAAGTTCTTGGAGAACCTTTTCACTTGGATCAAATGTGTTGTACAAGGGAAACACTAAAACCTGCAGGATGGTAGCCCTCAAGGACTGGAGTTGGTGACCCCTGGTCTAGTTTATAATGTGTTTGCATGTTAACAGTCAACACTGCATGGTCATAAAAGAGTATTGACAAACACTTTGCTAAAATTAATCAACAAACTGGTGATGACTTTGTCATTTATTTTAACTTTTTCAGAAATACTCTGTCTTTCTGACATTCTTTCATTCTGTCAGAAAGAATTAAATGAAATGAAAATGAATAAGAACATGCCTCTTTTTTTTTTAGTATTTGTAAGGTATATGTAACAGTAGCTGGACAGGAAACAGGACCAGAGAGAGCAGGGTAAGACCTGTAGTAATGGGAACCAGGCCTGGACTCAAACCTGGACTAGCTGCATCCAGGTCCTGTAGCCTCTGTACATGAGGCAGCCTCTCAACCACCTGAGCTGATCACCATCCCAAGGAGCTGAGTAAATGATTGAAAAGTGATGTCCTGACTACGCAACTATGTGGGCTATTTCTTTACTTTGTGTGTAAGAAAAAGTTTTGTTGACATGGGACGTACCGATACTAACATGCTGATACCAAATCCAGATGTGCTGGACTTGTCCAGTTTAGGTCTGGTTCTTGAGAGTCCTACTGTCTAACGTGTTGTCCCACAACTTTCCACCTGAGCTTCCAACATTGTGATGATGTTACATTGCTGGGATCGATGGTACCAAAACAGCGGCGGGTTTCATCATTAGTGAGGATATCATGGACTGCTAGTCTCATTATTACAAATATAAAAATACATAAATACTAAAATAGTTTGTGAATAATTTATTGTTTTTTAATTATCATCAGTAATAGTTTTTGAAAATCATAATTGTAAAATTATTTTTAAAAATTCAATAATGTAATTTAATTACATACATTTATTATTTTGTGTAAATGAAGAAAAATAATTTATTAAATGTAGTGATCAATAAGTATGCATAAGACTACATATTTTTAAAATTATTTATACAAAATGATTTATAATTATAAGTATAAATAAGTATAACATAGCAACAATATATATGTTATTACTAAATCATAACAATGAAAACAAATGAAAATGTTTAATTGTATATGTTATGTGCGTATTTAATTTTGCATTAATTAATAAAGGTTTTTTTTATTTCTGCATTTAACTATTTCTATATTTTTATTGCTATAAGATGTTGAGTTGGAGCTTATAATCTGTTCCTCCCATGTGTTTTTACCTATAGTGACCCTAAAAACGGTAGACAGGACTGTTGTGGTCTCTGCAGAGATGTCTTACTCTAATTCAGCTGGTGTGGACCAGATAGAGGAAGAATAACATACGGGAAGATGATGATGCAGTTACTGATAACCATGTTTGTGATGATGAGACCGTCATTTCATACATGATGTGACAGAGCATTGTTTAATACGGTTAATATGGTTAACTGCTTTCTGTCATATACTCTCCTTGATGTAGCAGTTTTATCATAAAACCCAAAAAGACAGATTTTAGACATGAAGCTCCTTCACTAAGGTTTTACTTGGTAATAAATCATTTCCTACATATGACTTAAACCAGGACTGATCACATGTAAGAACCAGACCGAAGTTTCTCCAGAGTAACCTCTCCCTACTGGAAGGCATCAGCCAGCTTTTATCCAGAGGAACAAAGTGCAGAGCTGGAGGAGGTGGGACTTAAAGCAGAGTCTCCCTTTTACTGCAAGTCAACCAGCAAGTCTGTGCAGTTCATCCAGGCCATCCAGCCATGTTTGTGTCAATAGTCCTGCTTTGGCTCTGTATTTGGTTCATTATCCTCCAGTTAAAGTCTCGGAGGCCCAAGAACTTCCCACCAGGACCCCCTACCCTGCCCATACTGGGGAACCTGTTACACTTGAGCCTGGAAAATCCTTTAAAGGACTTTGAGAGGGTAAGAAATGCTATTCTTTGGATGCATTAAATTGATGGAGATGTAGGGTTTTAAGATGAAATGTGTTTAAACGGTGAAACATGAACAAACACAAAATGCTGAAATTAGATTTGTACTTGTGCAACATTTTAGTCAGGTCACATCACCACTGTAGCAGCCAGCCCCCAAACACACACACACACATGCACACACACATGCAATCTATGCAGCACAGCTACAAAAAAGTACTCCTGATTGCTTAGTTTGTGAGTATATGTGTCTGGATTTAAGGATTGTCTGAATTTGTGCAAAAACTCTATTTTTAAAAACAAAACACAATAACAATATTTTGTTGTTGACTTACGTGAGCTGCACCATGGCAGCCACCATCCATCCATTCATCGTCATAGCCTCTTAGTCCAATCAAGTGTCGCAGAAAAGCTGGAGCCAATCCCAGCAATCATTGGGTGAGAGGCAGGGTACACACTGAACAGGTCACTCGTCCATTGCAGGGCCAGCGCCCACCATTTGCTCTAGAAGAGGAAATATGGAGGTCAACAGCCAATACCAGACCTACTGCTACGTTCAGGTTCTGAAAAGAAACTGCAACATCACAGCATAACCCAATGCTAGTATGAGAACACATTTCACCAGCATCAGCTTTGCTGGTACAACCATAAATAGATGCTGGTCCTGCTTTATGCAGATGCTGGTTGTACCATAAGCAGACCCTGTCCTATTGTATGTAGATGCTATTTCTATCATGTCCTACCCTATGCAAACACTGGTCCTGCCATATGCAGACGCTGATCCTGCCATACTCAGATGCAGATCTGGACCCTCGTCTTGACTGGTCTGGTCTCTGGTCCGGACTCGGTTCTGGGCTCGTTGACCTGACGATTTGGATCTAAGAGCCCTGCTTGGTTTATATTCTCTAAACATACCACAGATGTGACCACACCTGGCAGCACTGGAGCATAGTGGTTAGCACTACAGCCTCCCAGCAAGAAGGTCCTGGGTGTTATTTCTGGTTTCGGGGGTGGGGAGGGGTGGAGGTTGAAAAGTGGTCTTTTTCTATGGAGTTTGCATGTTCTTTTTGTCTGTAGGTTTATGTAGGTTTTCTGGGTATTCCAGCTTCCTCCCCCCATTAGACATGCTTGTTAGGTTAATTGTTACTTTTAATTGATCACTTATTACATGTAAGTCTGTCAAATGACAATAGATAAGCTGCTTTCTGGGCCTTAAACTGTTCTGTTTTTTTTTTTTTAAAACAATCAGTAGGGTTTTAAAATCTATCCTATGACTGACTGGAAACCAGTGTAAACATGTTAAACTGGTGTGATGTGTTCAGATCTCCTAGTTCTAGTTAAAGTTTGTTCCATTAAAAGGCTATTCCAGTAATCCCGTCTAGTGGTTTTACTGTGATGTCCTGTTAATAGACCATTCCAGCAATCCAGTCCAGTGAAGATGAATGCATGGAGGAGTTTCTCCTAGTCTTTCATTCGGTTGAAGTTTGGTAAAAAGTTTCGAAGTGAAGCTTTGATGGCAGCTGTTTTGTGAGTAAATCTAAGCTATTGGCTCTGAAATGAAAAACTTGAACAACCCAACCCTTTCCACTGCATAGCTGGGAGAGCAGTTACTCAGCAACTGCCATGTTTGCTTTGTCTTTATGGTTGCATAATGTGTTATTGTAAAGTGTTCTGGTTGGAACCCAGCCAGTCCTGCCAGCCATGTCTGGTAAAGGTCACTCAGGAGAACGTACTCTTCGTATATGTGCATAACCTTTAATCAGAGTTGCCTGCTGCTTGTGGTCTTGTTTACTGCTGCTTCTTATCTTTTCCAACACAGAGTTCAGATTTTTGTGCCATTAACAGCTAAACATAAAGCACATTAATAGTTAATCATTTTGATTAAGGTACGTGTTTTACCTCAATTTTCCAGGTTAGCATTAGTTGTGTCCAGTCTTGCATGATCTAAGTCTGAAATGAAACAGCAAACACAAATGCAGTCATGATGGAAACCAAGTTGCATATAATATTCCCTTTTAAATTACAACAGAGCCTGATGCAACTGTGGAAGCAAAGAAAAACATCCAGTCGATTGTTTCTGTTTTCTCAATGGTGCATCATCATCCCATTTCATAAACTCCACCTGAATGTTGTCTTGTTTTGTCCCAGCTGAGCAAATCTTATGGAAACGTCTACAGTCTGTTTATTGGTCCCAAACCGGCTGTAGTGATCAATGGGCTGAAGGCTATGAAGGAGGCCATGGTCGTCAAGGGTCCTGATTTTGCAGGACGACCTCAAGACCTGATGGTTAATGATGTCACCGAGAGGAAAGGTAACATCTGCAGAAAATTATTATTCACTATTTTTCACTGACACCAGGATTTTTTCTATACTTTGCCAACAAAAACATGTCATTTGATGATGATGATGATGCAAAAATAACTTCTTTTTTTTATCAATATAAGAAATCAAACAGTTTTCTCTCAAGAGCACCTGATAAATAACAAAACGGCTACACCAAGTGCTCAACAATTTGTGTAAAATAGTAGAAGGAGCCTAAAACTGCATAGATGAAGAACAAAGATCAAAATGCAAATAGAGATCAGTTAGAATAAAGTCACATGATTGATAAAAGGACTATTTTAGTCAGTATCACTGTGGAACAGCTGCTCTGTCAGTCTGCCTCCAGATTTACATTAAAAAAAAACATGAAATTTCTGGAAAATAAGACTCAACCAGATTTATGAGATCAAGTTTTTCCTCAAAACCGTTTCTGTTCCTTCTGGACGTGTCTGCTTGAATGACGTCAACATAAGTGCTGTTAAAATGTTCATTAATGGGAATATTATAAATGCTGCCAGTTTGTATCACATGTTTACACACTTTAGACCTAGAACAAGGCAGATCTAGATATGCAGGTCTACATGAGTCATGGACCTCTAACTACTCCATTCATACGTGCAATGTTCAGTCCTTTAGTAGGATTTTGTTTCACAAAACAAGAGAAAATATTGTTTGTGATGAGTATTTTATTCACTTGTTTGAATAAAGATGCGTCATTCATTCATTCATTCATTCATTCATTCAATCAGGAGTGATCTTGGCAGATTATGGTTCTAGTTGGAGGGACCAGCGTCGCTTTGCTCTGATGACTTTAAGGAACTTTGGTCTGGGAAAGCAGTCCATGGAAGACAGAATCCTTGATGAGGTTCAATACACCATTAAAACACTGGAAACCAGCATAGGTATGTCACCTGTAATCCCATATATATGTCTGTTGTGTTGTTTTGTAAAGGTCTGGAGACATACTTTAGTTTCTGTTTATACATTTGCTTTTATATTGATTTTCAAAAGCACTGTATCAATTTTTTATAAAACAACAAATATTTACTGATTTTATTAATTTTGTACATAAAGATCAGTGTTTTTATTTATTCTGCAAAGAAATGTAGATCCTTTGTTCTTATTCTGTAAGTTGATGTTGAGCATGCAACAGTGTTCAATGTTTACTACAAGCCAAGAAAAATCACAATATATTGTCTTGCTTATAGTATCTTGATATATTGTAGTATATCGTATTGGTGGCTCTTGTTGTGATGTATATTGTATCACCAGGTTCTTGCCAATTCACATCCCTAAAAGTTCTAAGTCATACATAAATCTCTGTTTTATGGTTTTCAGGTAAAACTCTGAGTCCTCAGGTCATGTTCCATAACGCAGCCTCTAACATCATCTGCCAGGTTCTGTTTGGTAAACGCTACGATTACCATGATGAGACCATCAAAACCATCGTTCAGTGTTTCACTGAGAATGCCAAAATAACCAATGGACCATGGTCAATGGTGAGTCTCAGAGGTACCATACCTGACGCAGAAGTAGAGGTTGTATTACACTTCCCCTCTGCTTGCCATCACAAACATTGGAGATTTAAGATCATTATTTAAAGCCTGACTATCTGATCAGAACCATTCTGATCCAGAGTAAGTTATGGCAAATCATCAAGCAGAATAACATGTCTATAGATGAGTATAAATTCATGACATCTTCTTTTACAGATATATGACTCCTTCCCTATTATTCGTAAGCTGCCATTGCCATTCAGGAAGGCCTTTAAGAACGCTGAGGTATCTATCTATCTATCTATCTATCTATCTATCTATCTATCTATCTATCTATCCAGTGTAACATGCTTATAATGCTTTCCCATGGCATCCTATAACTTTGCGATGTATTCAGGGTTTCATAATGTATTGTAATGTCATGTATTTGTAGCCTACCATGTAATATAATGCATTGTTACATTTCATAATGAAACATATGTTTTTATAAAGCATCACTTGGTATTGTTAGGCATTGTGAAGTACTGTCAAGCATAATGTCATATTATGTGCAATATAGTGTAGCCTGCTTATTATCCATTCTGGCTACAATAGTAAAGAATGGTTTACAGTAACATGTTTTGGAATATTGGAAGTTTCATGATACTGCATTGTGTTATGTAGTAATGTATGGTTTTGCATTGTGTTATTGTGTTATTTTATTGTTATCTAATTTCAAATGGTTTCAAATAAGTATTTTATGAAATTGTAATGTAATATGTGGTTTCAAGTGGCTTCATATCGTTATGAGTAATATTACCTGTAGCCTATCATAAAGAATGTGTAGTATCACTTTAATCAAAATGAATTATATGGATCTGTATAGGTTTTGTAGAGTACTGTATTTTACTTCAATGTATCATGTAAAGATGAATTTATACTTATGCCGCGTCAGCGTTAGGTTGGTTACGGGGTCAGCGTAATTTCCTTTGCGTAAATCCACGGATGCTTGACGCACAACCTTCCAGACCTGACATGCACCCCTGCTGGAAGGGTGAATAAGCAGAAGCATGTGTTTTGGATTTCTGGAGCTCCACGCTGACTTTGTGCAATTGAAGACAAACTGCAACCATGTTTGACTGCACATTTCACGGGCGTTAGCTGTGCTGGCCCTACATACGCAGACGCTGCACAATTCCAGCTTTATGCAGGGGTATTTTTTATGTTTCTTTGCTCCAGCACACCGGGGTCAGACTAAATGGATCCAACAGCCTATGAAGTGCTGCACTGGAACTCATTCATTTGAGTCAGGTGTGTTGGAGCAGGAAACATGGAAAACCTTGCCGCCTTCAGTCTTCAAAGACCTCGGCTGCACATACTTGGTGTAGCATGGTAATATTTGGTTTGTATTGTTTCCTTGGTATTATATAGTTTGGTTGGTACAAATGTATAAATCTGAAGGAGTGTCCTGATTCTTAAATGTTTGATTTAATGGATGAAAAGCATCTTAAAACCGATTTTTCTTTCTGCTGTAGATTTGTCAGAGAATTGGAATTGATTTACTGAATGAGCACAAGAAGACCAGAGTTCCAGGAGATCCTCGAGACTTTCTGGACTGCTACCTGGATGAGCTGGAGAAGGTGTGTGAGGCTCGGTGATCACAGCATTGTTAGCAAATGTGTGTTAATGTTAGAGGAAGCACTGTCATCCCTTTAGAGAGGAGATGATCCTTCGTTCTCAGAGGAACAACTCATCATGTATTCTCTGGATCTTCACTTTGCTGGAACTGACACCACCTCCAACACCCTGCTGACGGCTTTTCTTTACCTGATGAACTACCCACACATACAAGGCATGTCTACACATCTACATGAGAATGAATGGTTAATGTAGCAAAGAAAGACTTGATATGCTCCCTGGAGGTTTTTAAAAAAAAAAAGGAATTCTTTCTATCTGATCGTGTGATTAAGGCATTGGTTGAAAATGAATGTTGTTTAGAAGGAGTGTAGGAAAAGAGGTGACTGGCATTCTAAACATGTTGAAGACAGGTTTGAGAAGATGTACAAGGCTTACAGTAAAAAAAAATTAAGACCAGTAAATGAATGAATGTATAGTAATCTGTTGAATTCATCTACTATTGTTGTGAGAGGAATGCAGCTTTGCTCTCAGTCAAACACATTAGTTGAGCTGGAGTGTTAGTAAATGTAGCCAAGAGATCCAGCTGCTGAAACATCATACAATGGAGTAGAGACGTTGATGAACAGCTGTAAACATTCAATGAAACTAGGATCAAACTGCAGAACGGTTTATCGGTGGGATGGAGTCTGATTACTTTAAGTTGTTTACATCACATACTTTCCAACACGTTCTCTGCTTGTCTGCTAGTGGGACTGTACTTACCTGTGCACATGCACTTGTCTTTGCATGTAGCGATGGAGGAGAATTGGATGTGTGACCATGTAGAGTCAGAAAGGACATGCTGTCATTTATTATGGTCAAAAACTAAACAGCCTGTTACTGATCACCGTCTTCAGCCTGGATAATGCAGTCTAACTTTGCTGAAGTTAGCTTCTGATGTGTGATTAAAAAAACATTCCACCGCATTTTAGGAGTCATGGCCACATTAGACCAGGTCCTCTTGAAAAACTGCAAGACTTGGGATGTTCATACTTAGACTGAGTTATTCTACCGCTGGTAGATTCACTGAAACATATTTTCTGATCTGACTAGCTTCACTTTATTTATAAAAATGCATGTCAGGCCCATTTATTTATTTATTTATTTATGTATTGTCTGAACATAGTGACCCTGACATGGGCTAAGTGGTATAGTAAATGAATAAATTAATGTTCCAACTGAGGTCCGGTCTAGAAAGCATAAAGTTCAGGCTAAGGATAATTTTTTGCTTCATATAATTCCTGGATGTAGTGTTTTGTTATATCTCACTTATATTTTAATCCTTCATTGATTGTGGTCCCATTATTTCAGAACGATGTCAGCAGGAGATTGACCAGGTGTTGGAGGGAAAGGATCATCCCAGTTTTGAAGACAGAAACAACATGCCGTACATGCAGGTACTGTACACAATCCAAATTTTATTTTTAGCAATTTGGTGGCGATCAACCGCAATAACAAAGCATCGAAGAAATGAATGGAGATGAAAACAGGACAGTGACAACTGAGCCCATTATTTTGTCTATTTTGTATTTGTTCTCTGTTCCTGCCACCTGCCTCCCCCACCTGTACAATACTGTCAGCATTTACACTTGAAATAAACATTAATTACTTGTTTTATTTTATGTTTCCTTTTTATCTTGTTGATTTTTATACGATGTGATGATGTGTGTCTGTTAGAGTGGCATTAAGTCTGCCTCAAGTTGGCGATCTGAATATCTTAGATTAATTCTGGAAATAAAACCTGTCTATAAAGTATTTTTCTACAGTTGTTCATGTGTTATATTGATTCCTTTCTTCTGATCACTGACTTCTTTCAGTGTTACATAAAATAAAAATTTGATAAATATAACCTTCCGTCCAGGCTGTGATCCATGAAGTCCAGAGGATTGCCAACACTGTTCCTCTCAGTGTCTTTCATTGCACGACTAAAGACACCGAGCTGATGGGATACTCCATTCCCAAGGTGAGACATCTCACTTCAACAGGATTTAGCAGGAGAGACCAAAGCTGTAGAAAGTCCTATATGGTTTTATGTTCTCCTGGTTTTTCTTCAGGGAACAATGATCATCCAGAACCTGACCTCTGTCCTGAGGGAGGAGGGACAGTGGAAATTCCCTCATGAGTTCAACCCTGAAAACTTCCTGAATGACCAGGGAGAGTTTGTTAAACCAGAAGCCTTCATGCCTTTCTCTGCAGGTATGTTGGAATAAAACGATGGAGTCAAATTCAGCTCTGCCAAATGACTTTAACCTGGTTTTATTTGTCTCAGGTCCTCGGATGTGTCTGGGAGAGGGTCTGGCTCGTATGGAGCTCTTCCTCATCATGGTGACTCTTCTGAGAAAATTCAAGTTCATCTGGCCTGAAGATGCTGGAGAACCAGACTTCACTCCGGTCTATGGGGTTACTCTGACTCCCAAACCTTATCGGATGAAGGTTCAGCTGAGATCAGCGCAGTGATGGAGATGCTTAGCAGATACAGATTAGCGTTAGCTGCAAGTTTGATCAAAGAACTGAGGTTTTTATGGTACCTTTACCTAAAGTTAACAACAGTATGAAGTATGCGAAAGACTGACTAAACATGATTGTAAATATTAAACCAAAACAACATTCATCCGTCATAACCTACTAAGCTGTGACTGCTGTCTCTAGTTACTTGCTAATGCTAGTTATGAGTTCACAACATCATTAGTTCGACATGTGTGATGTCTTTTCACCTGTTGTTGAGGAATAACTTCTGAAAAGGCACATGTTTAATAAAAGTGAAAATGCACAATGAAGTCAGTGTTCAGTTCTATGCACAGCTACTTTCGTTGGGTTTTTTAGATGTTAGCTTATCTCCTGTATGAGATCCAGATCACTCTGCAATTGTTCAGTCTGTTGTATATTTTTATTTACCATCTTCCTCTGCATGTGTCCTGAGGGGCATGTTTAACTGTACAGATGGTTTAATGAAGCATGTTGATAGTTCAGGTGGGACGCAGAATTATTCTCAACTGCTACATCATCTGATTGCTCAGCTAATTCTCACCAAGATGTCCAGATGGTAGACTACAAAGGAACTGTTAAAGCTTCTTCATCATTCCTGCCTCAAACTTTATGCCCATCTTCCACCAAAGCTGCTCATTAGTAGAAAGAATGGCATGTTTCATATTTTAGATTTAAGGCTAATAACAGTATCGTCTCGTCTGGTCTTTTATCTCGCCTACCCAACAACGTCCAATCCAACATTGTCTTCATCCAGTTTGTGGCCCAAGAAGTCTTCTAACAACAACCTATCTGACATTGTCTTCCTCCTCTCTCTTCTCTGAGATTTTCCATGATAACATTTAATTAAGCATCATCTTCGTCCTGTCTCTTCTCCCAGATCTTCCCTAATGACATCTGGATCTCGGCTTGTTCTCAGAACAGCTGTAAGTAGTAGGTCTACCACAGCAGGGATCCTGAACGCATCACGGCATGCCATCTTTTTTAACTCTGCTGCTGCCCCGTGAAGATCCTGCACACCTCACGTGCTCTGCCCTACCAGGACACGATGATCAAAGGGGAGGAGAGGGACAGGTGGTGGTCGCTGGGATCTTGAATGGGATCTTGAATTTGGAGGCATTGTGTGATGTGGAGAACAGGATCTGATAATTATATAGCAGAACTTAAAAATATACAATATATGGAATTTCACTTAAATAAATGTATTAACCATAAGTTTTGTGTAGGGGAATCCAGAGATATTCAAAACTATTGTGTTTAACAATAAATTTATTGTACATAAAGTACAGTAAGAGAAAAACATTCTGACGACCATCAGAAATGGTGACCCAGGTCACACTGGCTCCTCAGTGTTCATGTAAAATGTTAGCTGGGTCCAGACTATAGTGGTGAGGTTCAGGAGTTTCTGAAAACTTCTTTTATTTATTTAACATTTACAGTGGGGACACACATTTAAATGGGTTGCACTGGGTCTGCAGGGGTTTATTATAATAAGGGGACAGTAATGCCGCATGAGTGTGTCAAACTGGCTGGCACCAGGAAAAAGTCGTTTTGTATTTGTTGAGTAGATGAAGGAGGGGCAACGAAAGATAAAAAAGACGGCAGTGAACAGATAAAGACAGAGAGGGGCGGTAATGCAACTGATAAGAAGGCTAAATCCAACGAAGAAGAAAAGGAAGGCGGAAGAAGGGAAAGTAGCGCATGTACTACCAGTAGAATGATTTGCATCTGCATTAAGTAGCTGTCCACTGATGTTATCTTCACCAACATAAGGTATAGAAACTTATGCGTCGTATATTATGCTACTAAATAAATAGAAGACGTACTGAAAGGAACTGTGAAAAAGTCGGTGCTTCTGGAGTCAAAGTTAGCTGCTAGCTCGGTCAGCTGTAACGATTACACCTGCGATGCAGGTCCGCTGTGTAGAACAACACATTAGAGTGGCATATTAGAGCTACGGGTACTGCAGTGGATTGTGTACAAATGTGTGGGGGTTTTTTTTTAAACATAGCTGGAGTTTTTATTTTTTAATCATTATCATGTAGTTCACTGGTCTCCAACCTGGGGTCCCTGAACGCCCCAAAGTAGACCAGGAAGACCTCATGGTGCCCCTGAAGCTTAGACCTTTCAGAACCAGTGTGACTAAGTGAAGACTATGCACAAAGACTGGTTGAGGTGTAGCCACTGAAGTTTTTTTTGTTGTTGTTCGTTATATATAATATAAAACTTTGCATTGGGTACTTTTTGGTTTTATCAAAAGGGCAGGAAAGGACTGAGCCAGAATTACTTATTTAATATGTAGTGAAAAGATAGCATAAAAGCAAACATGATTAAATGAGGGTCCTCAAGGTAAATATGTTGGAAACCATTGCTCTAGCTGACATACTTTATCGTCAGAGGCGTTGTATTCAGTTGTTACTTAGCAACAACTGGTTCCAACTGGCACTACAAGGGGAATAAGATCCTGCTGTTCAGTCATACACATGAATTGTTTAGATGATCAAATATATTCCAATGACGACAATTTTTTTTTTTTTTTTGTCCGTGTGAGATTAGATAAATTTACTGGCTTAAATACTAATTATTTTACATTTGTCTTTTCATTCATCAGTTGATTAGGACCACCACAGAAATGGAGGCTGCAGGAGCAGTGGGTGATCTGGATGGTCAGGGGGCAGCGGCAGCAGACTCTAGTCTTCCTGGAAACAGAGTGACTTCTGCAAAGCCAGTGTGGGCTTTACTGGAGGAAGCAGTGCAGCTGAAAACAGAAGGGAATGCTTTTTATAGGGAGAAAAACATTCGCTCAGCCATCGGTCAATATCACCGTGCTCTGCTGGTCCTTCGAAGCATCGACTCGGATGTGATGGCACCGGTGAAAGGCTTTGGACCCGAGAAACCCTCTCTTACATCAGAACAGGAGACTTTACTCAGAAACACACAAGTGGACTGCTACAATAACCTTGCTGGTAATTGGCACCTGTGACCATAACTTTTCATGCAAGTTCAAGTAGAAATTCTGTTGAATTGCTCAATTACATCTTGTATTTGGCGACAAGTTCTTCAGCTTAAACTTTAGTTTATTCACTACATAAACAGTGGAACAGTTATGTTTGTGTATGAATCATGTATGCATATGTCTGTTTCAGCCTGTTTACTACAGAGACAGAGTGTTGATTATGCACGTGTGCTGGAGTACAGCCTCCGAGTTTTGCAGTGGCAACCAGGTAACATCAAAGCACTGTACAGGGCAGGAGTAGCCACTCTGGAGATTGGGGATGCACAAACAGCCAAACAGTACCTTACACAGGCCAGCAGGGAGCAACCTAATGGTAAGAAGACAGCCAGGACACTAATATCCAGAGTGAGATAAAGCAGGTGTTGTTTAGCCAGGGTTGGTAGCAAAACCAATACACCACCCGCTTCAAAACTGTCAGCATGTATTGAGCTACAGCACTGTTGTTCACTTAAAACATATTGGATGAAAACAAATATGAAGGACTTGCATGCAGTATTTCATGTGATTCTTCACTGGCCTTGTCTTGTTTAAGTTAAGTGTTTATGTGATATTGTATACCTTTCAAAAACAAAACTTTAAAAAAAAATGTTTCCACAGATGCCAGTGTTAGGAAGCACCTGCAGAGGGCAGAAGAGAAACTAAATCAGGAGCTGCAAAAAGAGAAAGCCATGTATCGAGGCATGTTCTCCTCTAGCCCGAAGAACAGCACTGAGGATGGGATTAACCAAACCAACAGAACTGGTGACGGAGTGTAGAGAAACCCCTCAGCGAGCCGGATAAAACCTCCATCTGCGACGGATTGTACAACTTCAGCACAGCATTTACTCATCCCCTTCATAATGTAACTGTCGCCCTTTATGAGCTTCATGTGGGCCTCATAAAATACGGACAGTACACTATCCAGACTGATGAAAAACAGTCAGTGGGACAGTAAATTTGTTGCTGCTGAAAATAGAAAGACGACACAAAAGTCAGTTTCCTAGCAACACTGAAATGAACGAAGTCTAATATCCTGTGCTTGTGCACGCTGAAGAGACTCTTGATGCACTACTACTCAAATGCCTTTATGATTGCAGTTGTCTGTTCGGTGATGTTGATCTTGATTTTTCTGAATCTCAGTAAAATATTTTTTATAAATTCCCAGTTTCAGATTTCTTTTTACCAGACTTGTATTGTTAGAAATAGAAAACATTTATTTAATGTGGGTATTTCAGGCACAGTACAAGCTTACTTATGTCTTTTATTAGCCACAAATTAATTACATACAGCTTGTCTTTAGTTTAATACTTTTATATTTATTTCAAAATCCTGAGCAAAAGAACAAGTTAAAGAGTATTTGCTTGGTTTTGGTCATTATCTGGCCAATATGATTGTACTCCAGTGGCATTATTGCCCATAATCAAAGAGGAATATCACATTCTCACAATAGATCTAATCACTTGACAAGTCACAGAGCAGCATGCAGGTGGGGGTATGCATACACTTCCATACTAGTGGTTACAGGAGGGTTTCACCATTAATCCAGAGAAGCTTCTCATAACCACTAATGAGTTCATATTCAGTACTTTAAAATTAAGCTTTTATTTTGTCCTACCACAAAAACATCCCAGAGTAGTGGTGGTGTTTGCCATTTCCAGTTTGTAATAGCCATTCTCACTAAAATTAAAACTATTAATAACACTTATGGAGGAAGATTTTAAAATGTCTAGTTCGTTTCAACTTCTGAAACGTATTCACAAATAAATGTATTCGTCAAATATTCTTTCAATTAAATGTCTCTTAGCAGTGCTTGCAATCTTTTGCACTTTTGACCTACAGTTTATAAAAATCACTGAGCTTTGACATTTTCATTTACACTGCATGGGGGGATTTGGGGAGTCATTGTTTGGGATATAAAAATTGGCTATGTCTAAAATTTTCAGAGATTTTTTTTAATGGTTGCTGTAATCGGTTTTAAAACAGCAAGACTATGTGTATAAAACGACTGGCTGATAAGAGAACCAGTGTTTCTAATAAATAAAAACTTTCAAGCTTCAAAAAATGATGGCACTTTCTTATACATCAAATATAATATTAAGCCCAACCAGTGTTTTAAATGTAACATGTCTACTGTGATGTTAATCTACTGTTCAAATCTCACTTTTTTGACGGTTTCCTTTTAAGGCTCAGGGACCTCATGGAGCCAAACACTCTCCTCCCCAAATCCCTCAGTGATCGAGAGCGCTGGAGGCTCATCCGCGGAGGAGGAGAAGGAGAAAATGAAGGGGAGGACAGAGGGGATAGTGACTGGCAGCTGCCCTCAAGACTCTGAGAGCGAGAAAGATTGAAGAGGCTGGCGGTGGAGGACAGCCGTTTGTCCTCCTCCTTTGCTCTCAGTAGTCTGACGCCTTCATGTTTGCTCATCCCCATGCTGCCTTGCCCCACGTCTAAGGAGGACACCCAATGGGCACGCCTTGTGGGCTCCTCACTGTAGTTACGGGGCACAAGCAAACCCTGAGACTCACTCCTGAACAGAGCCCTTCTAGACAGTCTGAGGCTGGAGCTTCGTCGCTCCCCATCTTCTTTCCCTCTCTTCCTTGAAAAGATGGGAGAGTTTTCTACTTTTGGCTTCTTGTCCCTGGATGAAGCCTTCACCCTTTGGTTCTCCCGCCTCCAGCTTCCAACGCTGTTCCTGCTCCAGCCATAACCGTACTCCGCTCTGTCCTTCTCCTCTTTTTCACTTTCAGACTCTTTGCCCCAAAGGCGTCCGTCAAAGCCTCTCCAGAGCTTGTTGGAGGACCTTCTGGGTATTTGGGCAGATGATCTTGCCCTCTCCTCTTCCTCAGCCCAAACTGAGCTGTAGTCCTCTCTCTTCACATAGCTGCTAACGGTGGCTGCCCTCACCAGTTTATGAGAAGTGTGCTTCCCTCTGTAGAGCCCCTCTCCCTCCATCCTCCTCCACCTGCTTGTGCTGTCACTTCCTCCGCCACTCTGCCGAAGTGATCCTCCTCTTGGTTGAATCCCTCCATGCTCCAAGGGGGAGGTCCTAGCGTTGCTGTGGGGCAGGG
Organism: Telmatherina bonti; assembly: GCF_933228915.1. Taxonomy (NCBI): domain Eukaryota; kingdom Metazoa; phylum Chordata; class Actinopteri; order Atheriniformes; family Telmatherinidae; genus Telmatherina; species Telmatherina bonti. The sequence goes on along the minus strand of NC_136610.1, from coordinate 23,553,700 downwards.
AGCATTGGAAGGGCGAATCCCGTCGGAAAACTGAGAGGGGGGTGGCACCCAGAGGGGATGGCTGGAGAGGACATGGAGGGGAGTGAGCCCTAGGGGCGGGATGTGAGGCAGGGGAGGAAGCAGTGGAGGAGGGAAGTTCAGATGCGGAAGGGATGTGCTGGTAGTGGTAGTGTGAAGAGTAGTGGGGAGATGGAAGATGTTTAGACTGATAAGGGTGTATAGGGCTGCTGGAGTGTGAGAGAGGAGGGGTGAGGCTGGTCTGAGACTGTGGAGAATGGGTGACACTGAGGGAGAGCTGTATCGGTCTCTGAGGACTCACCTCTGACAGCCTAGCATAGTCATGTGATTGATCTTTCTGGGTTGTCATGTGAGTTTTACCATGGCTCCTCCCCTCTCCTGCTGGATGTGTTTGGAAACAGTCGATATCCAGTTCCACACCTTGTTCCATCAGTCCTACTACAACAGCCCTTGAAAGACCAGAGAGGCGCGAGATCTCTTCCACCATGGGGGAGTCTTCGCTTAGTTTGGGACTACAGTTGGATTCTTGGATTAAGCTGCTGCGCTGAGACCCAGGAGCTGATGTTGTGTTTGTACCAAACACTGATTGTCCAGTCTCAGGTGGTGCTCCACAGCTCCAGTCTAATGAGCGACAGAAGACTGAAGACCCAAATGCAGAACTGCTTCCTGAAGCAGAAGGGACTTCCAGGGAACTGCGGTGGCTCAGGCTGCTTGGACAGGTTGAAATGCGAGAGCGAGATCTCAGTGCAGGGGTGGGTGTTGAAGAAGAAAATGAAGAGGCAGAGGCAGAAGGGGTTGTAGCAAATTCGCTTTTCAAAGCTCCACAACTCCCATTTTTGGGATTGTCTACCAGCCCGGAGCTGGAGTTCAGACCAGGTGCCAGGTTCAAGTTGAGGTTGAGATGCAGGTTTATGTTCAAGTCTTCACCAGTTGCTGATGGAAGGTTACCCAGGTTGATTGAATTCCTGGTGCCTTTTTTCCCCGTTGTACTGAGGCTAACTCTAGCTGAGTTCCCCAGCAGTGACTTGCAAGGTGTGATGCTCCCCCCCAATACAGTGGAGGGTGTATTACGGCTCTCAAAGGCAGACAGGGACTGGGTGGAGCCATGGCTTTTGCCAGGGGTATAAAGACCTCTGTGTGTTACTGGACCGGAGGTGGCAGCTGATGTCAGATCACAGGTGGAGGAAGTTACACGGGTGTGGTACTGGTGAGAAAGCCGTGATATGTACTGCTCCAAATGGGTGAGGGAGGCCAGTGGGGGAGGCTGCTGAGGCTGGAGAGGCACAGCTGTGTCAGAGTTTGGCTCTGCCTGTTCATCGTGCTGGGATCCCTCAGGGTTTGTAGGGGCGGATTGCTCCTGGTTTGTGGAAGTGAAGAGGGGACTCTGGAGAGCAACAGCATGCAGTGGACTCGGGTAAGAATACACCTCTTTGGTCCGACGGGACACCAGGTCAGTGCAGTATCGGGGATCAAGCTGGGGCTTTGAATGAAAGGAGGAGGGGGAGGAAGCTGGGTTAAGAAGTGGGATGATGGAAGAAATCAGGGAGTCGCCAAGCCCTGAACAAAGATCAGACAGAAAACTCAGACCAGTGGCATCTAGGTCACTCGAGACTGTAGGAGACAAGAGAAGAAAAACATCGATTTAAGATTATTTTTATAGAGTCTCAATTATCCAGGTTACAGATAACTAGGCAATATTTTGTATACAAAGTCTCATTCAAGTGGCTCCTTTAGTTTTAGTTAACTAGTGAGAAGTTTCACATTTTTTTAAGACCTGTTGGACTTTATTAATGTTTTGTAAATACTTCTCTATTTTGCATCTAGATACACGGTAAGAAATTCAGTCCCATTTGCAGTTAGAGTAACATTTCAACCAACTTCACTTGATCTGTTTTACGCAGCTTTACCCATGATCTAAGAACTTGATAGTGAAAAACATGGATGGAATTCATGTCTGCTGCCTGCAGCCAGTTCACCTGAAACTGGTGTCTCCTCTGTTGGTTCAACATCTTCCTGGCTGTTCTGGGGTGCAGGCTGCTGCTGCAGTGCACCGTCTGACCACAGGATGTCAGTGTTTTCAGCAGACACTGACTGTTCCCACAACTTCAGGGGTCTGACAGGTGGTGTCGGTCCTCCATGAGCAGCATCACTGGACACAGAGTAGCAGGAGTCCGATAGAGAGCTCCCACTTACTGAATAGAATCCTTTAAAATAAAAAAAGAATTCCAGGTTGGATATGCAAACAATCAGTAAATTCTCTGTAATTTTTCTTAATGATGTAGGGCGGGAACAAAAACACTTGGAAGGTTTTACATCATCTTTGTCAGGCAGTTCCTAAGGAGTTACTGTCTTAGCAAGAACAGTCACTAAAAGAAGTTAAACAGAGACATTATCTACATAAACTTGAGCTTAAAATAAAATTCTAGGAGACGGGTGTCATGTTGGTGGTTCAGTGGAAAAATAAAACTCAGTAAAACTGAAATAAAATTTTCATCAAATGAAACTATGAACTGAAAAAATGAAGGGAAAAAAACCCCAAAACATTTAACAGACATGTCTTTAGATCCAAGCTGAAATAATAGGCATTTATCAGCACAAAGCTTAGAAAATAAGACTTTTTAAATGTCCAGAAAGGACATACTGAATAAAGTCTGACAAGAAATCCTGCAGCTGACAGCAAGAGAAAAGCCAAATAGGTCAGGAACAAGTTATCTAGAGTTCAAGTACATAAAAGTAAAAAGGGCATGTTAATGTTTAATGAGACGTTGCTAAAGGTGAACTGAAGCTAAATCAGAAGGTGACAAAGTGCTGGTCATTGTTCACGTAAATGCTGTTACCAAACGTTATCTATCGTTTCCACTTATGAGGAGTGTTTACCTGAACTGGGTCTAGAGTCACTATCCAGGTGGACCACACCACTGGGGTCCGGGGTTGGGGGAGAGAGCATGTCAGATGGGGTGTCCCAGGACAAGGTAGACCACCTTGAGTTACTCCCCCTTCCGGATGAAGAGTTGACAGTGGCATCCCCCAAGTTACTGCCACAGTCTTCTGGACTGCTCTGACAGGGCAACACCATTGTATCTGAAGGAGAGTTGGCCTGAAAAAAGATGAGATTCGTGATGAGAATCTAGATTGTTGGGAAATTTTTAAAATTAATTATTTAATTAATGTTCACATCTGCATGTTGAAACAAGTGACCAAAAAGCTCTGGATAGTTGGACAAGATAAAAACACAATGTCTGATTAGGCACGTTTCACATATGAATAAAACATGTCGGCTCTCATCTCTTGGACATAAAGCTCTCCCCAGTTCTATTGATTTACTGTCGGCTGATCTATGGAGGCCTGTTTACCGAAACAAACATTTAGAGCAAAAGTGAAGCATCAATTAGGAAAAGAAAATGCTCTCATTTAATGTAAAATGACTGAACTTCAGTATTTAGTTGACTCAATCAGCACTTTAGCGTAGGTGCATATAGGTTATCTGCTAAGAAAGTTCAGATAAATGTCACAGATTCTACTATATAATACAGTGCAGCATAATTAGATCAATACTGATGCAACAGAACTTCAGTCCGTTTTATTATGAGCTCTAAATCACTGTGCTGTTGGGGAGAAAAATGGAGCTAAAACTAATAAACTAGGACCGGATGATGAAAGTCTTTTGCTCTTTGCTACAAACAGTAATCCCATTGTTTTAAAAAAAAAAAAAAAAACACAGCTCTACATGCTTCTGTAAGACATACAGCTGCTGTTCAGACATGTATGACTGTCCACGGTAATGATGCTACAATGCTCCACCAGACCCGGCAGGAATGAAGACAGATACATAAGAATTACAATCGATAAGTTAGCAAAGTGCCTCCATTTCCCAGATTAGTAAGAGCTCACTGAAATAACCCCCACCTCTTCTGGCTATCCTCCAAATCCCCCACCTATCCATCCTACCATGACCCCAGCCAGGAGCCCCAGCATTAGTCTGATCGAGCCCAGACAACAGGAACACTGTGAGTGGTGCTGATCAATCCTCTTGTTACTGAGGAAACAATACAGGTAGTGACTCACTGCTGGGGTGACAGGAGATGGGGGGGTGGGGGGGGTCCAGAGGATAATGGGAGAGGACAGATGACGTAACAAAGAGCAGCCGGAGTGCCATAAGGGAAGGGGGTGGGTGGGTGCTGGGGACTGAGGAGCAGAAAGGGAAGAAGTGAACGACTGGGAAAAAGTGGGGGAAAGAATTTCAGACTTTGACCCGTCATCGGTTTATCTCTCCTCTTCCTCTCTGCTCTGTGAGAACGCACATCTTGTTTTTTTCCCCTGTGACTCTACGGTGAGTCGAGGCTGAGTGGGTGACCAAAACGAGTGTGAGGGACAAAAAGAGAAAGAAAAAAAAAGACAAATAACAGAGTGAGTCACTGAGTGAGTGAAGGCAATGAAGGGAGGGAGAGCAGGCGAGGGAGTGAACGGTTGCCGGGTGAGAGAGAAGGGCATCTTGAAGGACCCCCACCTCCCCCCACGCTCCCCTTGACAAACAATCCCCCCCCAACACCCACTTCTATAATATCCTTGGAGCCTGCCGCCCCCTACTCACCATAGCTACAGCTACTAGCTCTCTAACTCTTGCTCGCTTCTCCTCCCACACAGACTCGCAGCAGCACAACAGGCCTGGCCAAATGTTTAACTCAGCCTCAACACAAACACTGTCCAATCTACATGTGGCTTTCTGACATCACAAAATAGTTCTGACTAGATTTTTTTTTTTTTTATCCTTTTTCCCACCTAAAGACTTGTAACAACTTTTTTAAAGCATTGTAAATCTATCAACACATTGTCCCTCAGCGCATAATGCTTTGCACATTACAGAATATAATGTTACACAGAGAGCAGAGCATGATCAAATCATAGGAGGGTGGAGGTCTACTTAGGGCTCAGTAATATGATATTCCTCCATGTGAGGGAGGACTGCAGCCCCCTTCGGAGTAATGTGCAGGAAATGTATGGGTTGATTGGATGATACAGTGATCGCAGCTGCACAAGCAATATCCCTCTTAATAGGTGCATGATGTCATCGGCAAAACAAACTGAAGCAGGTACCGTGTTGAATGTGTTCATACAGCGCAGGATGGAGTGAGGGGTTCGGTAAGAAACTCGTTCGACATGGCATTATTATTTATCGTTTCATGCATTATTAATGTAGGACTGAAATTTACAGACAACCCACGCTGTGCATCTTCATCTCCGCTTAGGAGAATGATGAGCTCCAGCGTTTCTCAAACATTAAGGTGGATCCAGCACAGGAGACCCTCAGGCAGAAGAAGAGACAAAAGCTGTCTCACTCCACAAGTCAGGGTAATGAGTCTCCCTGTAAAGTGATGCTTTCCAATACAAGTTACAAGACAAGCAGCCTTCAGTAGAGGTGAACACAGGACACTGCGTGTAAGGGCTGCTTCTGACAATTATCGTCACCACTAACTTGTTTTTGTGATTAATTGATGAGCTATTGGGTGGATGAAATATAAAAAGATAGAAAGGAACATGAAAAATAAATGTTAAATTTTTATCCGGCCACATGCCCTATATGAAACATACTCAGTTTATTTACTGTCAATAAAGCAAACCAGATTTTCATAGCTGAGAAGCTGAAAACAGCTTCTGTGTTTAGTGACAACTTTCTGCATATCAATCAAAATCACTGCAAGTCTATGTTACAAATGAACTAGGGGAAGCTGTGCAGCATATTCTGTACTTCTCCCACGCCTTTCCTCTGTGTTATCTTCAGCGAGGACAATTTTGTTTTTTTCACACAAGGATTCCACCAACTCGGCCCTGACATCCATTTTGAAGACAAGAAGAGCTGCAGATGAGTTTCATCTAGCTGGTACAAACTGAGGAAATCTAAATGCACACAAATGTATTTAGATTTGGCTGTGCATTTGGAAGGCATTACAGAAGTAGAAATGAACAGTTTAAAATATTTCTGTCACAGCTAAAAATATAAAGACCTTGTGAAAAAGATTCCAAAAAGAAATGCTGGTGTTGGAGGGGGCTACTATTAGTCATCAAATCCTCCTGTTATTAAAAATTGTTTTCATTTCTAGAGGCAGGAAAACTGTTTCTGACCACAATAACTAAAGAATTACACATGATAGATGAGTCCAGTGAGCTTGTGGAGGAAAATTCACCAGCATAAACACGACAGGAATCCATCTGCCTTCTCTTCCTCGTTCTCTCTCTCTGCAGCTGCTACAGTTTTCATCTAAGTGTCGTTCCTTTTGCGACAAAGCAAACGCCAATTTGTTTCCTTTTATGCAAATGTTGTGTGTGTTAGTAAAAGCTGACCCAAGCAAACTGGCCTGCTCCACTCCACCGGCAAGCAGCCCCCTTCAGAGGTGAGAATGAGCAATGCTGCCTGGCCTCCCCACGGGAGGGAACTACAGAGGAGATGATGGTTGGTAGGCGGCGAGGAAGGCAGCACATAAGGAGACGTGCTTCCATGAAAACGCCCTCGACGGACTGCCGTTTCTGTCCTCGCACCAATGAAAATTCATTTCAAGCGTTCTTCGCTCTGTGCTGCAGACTGTTCGGGGATATGATTTTATTGTGTTTTTTTGTAGATAAATACACCACTCTGCAAAGGTAACCTCCTCTGTGGCCTGGCTTACACGGAGTATGTATAAATATGCTGCAGGCTGCTGACTAACGCAACTCACTGATATCAGAAACACATATTTTAACAAGGTAATAATAGTTTGTTCAAAATGACCACGATGAAGTACTGGTTGCTTCCTGAGAGTAACAATAAATCAGATTCAGCGTAGCCAGCAGCAGCTTGTTTCATAGCTGAAAAGAAAACCTCCCAACACAGAATCTGTATTGTCACTGGTTTGTCAAATCTGGAGATGATCCAGCGATAATCCATGACAAACTGATTTTCGTGTGTGCACAGCACTCACCAACACATGAAGAGCAAAAAGTTTAGCTTCAAAGCAGCATGCTTGTACATACTGATCAGGGTTTCTGATGATGGCTTTGTCTTCAAAAAACAAAATCACTGCAGGAAAATGAAACTTTTTAATAAAACTCTCACATCGTTATAATGGAAAGTAGAGATTGTTTTTTTTTTTTTTCAATAAATGCAGTACGAGCACAGAAATGGTGCTGCAGTATTCCTTCGACCTGTATCCAATCATTATTTTCACTACTGTCTAAGCTATAGTCAGAAAGTGTTTGCCATTTTTGCTTGAAAATATGACCGAAGTGACTGATCTCTGGCAACAATCCAATGATATTTTTTGTTTAATATAAAAATCTAAACAGCAAAATGCTACAGTCTGTGTAATGCAGCAAATCTATAGACGAAATCTATATCTGATTATTTCTTAAAAAGCTTTGGTCTAACATAACTCTTTAACAACTGAAAATGACAATCCATTCATAGAAAAAGGCTGTAAGGGTGAAAGGAAGTATAAATCATTTGTTTCCTGAAGCTAAAACTAACCATTTATTTTCCATCCCTTCACAGTCTGATGGATTTAAGAAGATGGTTTATTCAACCAAAAGTCCATAACCTTCTGAACATCATAAGACCAAAAACTTTTCCTAATCTTCACATTTAGGAAGTCAAAAAGGTAAATGTTTTCAAAAACTTGTTTTTTTTTTGTCAATATAGGCAACAACTGTTTATGCTGCCACACGTGTTCTGTGTACACATTCACGTTTTCATCTTATTTTATACTGCAATGACTTGTTAGGTTAGGATTCATTCAGTCCACACCAATAATCAATCGGAGCATTATGAGTATCCAGGCCTCAGGATGGGACCAGGACATATCCTGTTCTCTTGTGTTTCATGTCAGCCCACATTCCCTTCATTCTCCACACAAAAAGACCTTTGTATCCATTTCGGAGCAAAGTTTGGGAAATAGGTTGCCTTACATATATGTGTGTGAGCCTAAGATCATACATCCTATAGGTCAAACTCTAAAAGATTTGGTTTATCTATTCAGTCAGTGATGGTGCAGCTCTTTATATTGCCACCAGAGTAATCTGAATGCAAACCAGGTGTTAAAGTGACCTTTGGAGAGAGGATGGGCTATAATAGTGCAGCAGTGTCTGGTTTCTGGCTTGTTTATTCATATTTGCACCTGGTTTTTGTGTAGTCCTGAAGCAGACAGGAGCTGGTCCTGTTTCCCTGACCTAAATGACATTTGTTCCATGTGACTGCTGCTGAATATAATAATCGGGCTGCACGCATGGATGATTTGTGGCACCATCTCAATCAATTGGGTATTCAGCTCTCAGCACAGCCATGCGCCACCAGGCAGCAATAAAATCTGTCTACTGAGCCGCTGGGGGACTGGCTTGTTGGCAGATCACCATCAAGCCGCATTCATATTTAATAATCTCGTCATGTAGAGATCCCTCTGCGAGCTGACAGACGCACTGACTGACCTGTTGCCTGCGGGATGTCGCAGAGCCCTGCTCGGGATCCGAAGCGGTGCACTCAGGGGTCGCGCTCCCCTCTTCTCCCTGCAGCTCCTCAGCGTTGGCGGCAGCAGACCCTCGGTCTGCCAGAACCCCGTACACCATCTCTAGGTGTTTGCACCTGAGCACTTCCAACTCCAGCACCCCAGCCAGCGTCGCCTTGAGGCGCTCTCCGATGCGGACGCGCTCGGTGCCCGACCAGAGCGAGTTGACGTAGCCGCGGCGGGCGGCCATCCTGGTAGAGGGCGCCGACAGGCGGAGCCGGGCGCACCGCTGCCCACCGGTCACTTACGGTACAACAGATGAACAGGTTAGGGTCCTGACACGGACAAGATGACACCGGTCCGGACGAGTGATATTAACATGGCAGCGGGTTTAATTCAAGCGGCTTTAAGTAAAATATAATCCCGTCCATCTGTAACGTGCCATGTAGGCTGCAGCTTCAGGCAGCCGCGCTCACTGGCACAAGACTGGAATGAATTTATCTACTGAGGAAACATCAAGCACTCGCATCTCAGAATAATCCAGGCTTGGTTTTGTGTTGACATCCTCCTGTCAGTCAGAAACTCGCCTGTCCGCCGGAGTCTCCGCGGTGCGTCCCCAGCGAGACAATGCAGGAGGAGACACGGAGTGGGAACGTTACATGTGGGAGCAGGCGGCGGAGAGGAGGAGCCACTGCACCGGAGATGCTCAGGGATTGGACGGACAAGTTTTTCGAATGAATGCATGAAGAAACCCCGCACTGTACAGCCTGATTTTAGTGTGTTTGGATGGAGGACAAATACTTCACACTCGCCCCCAAAGTTGTTGGTGCATTATACAGTTTTAAGTAGTTTTACTTTAGATTGTAACTGAAAAAAATACTTTTTAAACTGGATTTTTCATTAATTTAAGAGTCAAATCCACACAGTATTAGTCAGGGCCGAATTAAAAGTGCACAGGCCCCTGGGCCCAGAGTATTCCAGGGGCCCCCTTTCCCACCACAATATTATGAAAATTGTGAATGATACACTGTGAAACGACATTTCTGTGGTGTAACTATCTGGCTTTTATGTACATTTTGTTTCATGTCCAAACTGCTGGTGTTTTCCCTATGTGGGCCCCACAAGGGTGCCACAAGGTGGCCCCAAGTGGGCCCAGGCCCCTGGGCCTCCGCCTATAATGCCCATTGGATAATCCAGCCTTGGTATTAGTGTGCAGCAGTTCTGTTTGACTTGGAGGTTTCTCAGGTGTACATTTGGTGGAGCTGGAGGCCATTCAGGTAATTATACTCTGAAGCAGGATAATAACAGACTGTATAAGTGAAAACGCCTTATTCACACAAGTAAAGCATTTGAGTATCACCGAAAGTCAATTTTCTACAACATTGTTGTGAGTTTGTGGGGTTATGCTTAACTTCACTGAGCTATCCAAAACTATCCTGGTTCCCGGAGGCCACACTGACTGTGTGGCAGAATTCCCAGCAAACATTTGCTGTGATAGATTTAATAGATCAATAGATTTTTTTCTGTTGTTCTTCATGAAGATAATTTGTTTCAGTTGCTTTGGTTTCAAGCTGTCTTCCTGTTATGAAATGTAGATCAGTATTTGACTTTTGCTCATATCTTGGGTTTCCCTGCTGCGTGCTGTGAATTTGGAACAAAGAACAACATAACTGCTCCTACTGTAGCTGTTGTGTGTGTGTGTGTGTGTGTGTGTGTGTGTGTGTGTGTGTGTGTGTGTGTGTGTGTGTGTGTGTGTGTGTGTGTGTGTGTGTGTGTGTGTGCGTGCGCGGTTGTCAAAACACAATCTCAAAGCTTTATATTCTTTGTTTATTTTGGCATTCAATGTTTCATTACCCAGAAGATTTTAAACAATGTGTTCTGGAGTTATTGTCAAGAAAGTGTACTATTTCCACACTAAGATTTCACATATCAGGACAAACTATCAGTATATAAATCAGGACATTTTATATTACATTTGCAGTCCCTTTCTCATTGTGGGCGGATTATCTGGTTCTTTTAAATTTTCAGGTGTTTGCTTAAAGAAGACTTTCTTATAAGGTTCCAACACAGTGTCAACATTATAGTTAAACTTTAGAAAAACCTTTGTTATTTTCTATTTCAGTTGTTTGTCCTAAACAGAATGGCTGTGTTTGGGATCATTGTCCTTTTGCGTGACAATATTTCTACCAAATTTAACTGTCAGACAGATGACTTTACATTTGACTCTCAAATACTTTGGTATACAGAGAAGGTATGCCCAATCACCCCCTGAACCACTGAGCCTGACAGTTGGTATAAGGTTAAGGTGGTTGGTTTGAATTACGGCCAAACCTCTACACTTGGCCCTGTGTGATTCTGGCTCCTTTCTTTTTTCTTCTTATTCATTTATTTTTCAGAAGAAAGACACATTTTTCCTGGCAGGCCTTTTAAACAAGCCACACTGAACATAAATGTTATAAATTGTTCGGTTCTATTCTGATTGTACTGTCACTGAAATTTAACATTTAGCCTGTTTCCTGAGGTTTGTATAGACTTAGAAATAATTGTTGTTTTTTCAGTTTTGTTTACTTTTCTGTTTGTTTGTTTTTTGTTTTGTTTTTGCAATTCCACTGCGCTCGAATTGACAATGTGACTTTGGGATGAACTTGTTGGGATGTCCACTCCTTGCTTAGACCGGCAATGGTCTTCAACGTTTTGAGTTTCTAATAATCTTAACCTAACTGAGGAAGATATAAATATTAAGTTGCTTGGAATTGTTGTTGATGTGTTATTGTGTTAATACACACTGCTTCTTTTCCATGTTTCATGGTCATCGATGGGCATAATTGTTTTTCAAACTCTGCTTCTGAATTTTGACTTTTTTTTTTTTTTTTTTTTTTTTAAAAAGCAAGATGTGTATAAGTCATTTTGTAGTTGTTCACCTGAAGATTAATGTTTTAGTTTCTACTTATTTTTTATTTCTTACTGGATCCTGATATGTAAAACTTTAGAACTGACAGAGGTTGTTCATTTTTTCCACATGATTATCTGTATCTCCAGAATAGAAATGGCATTTGAGCAAATACTGAATCTGTCTTGTTGGTTGTGCTGTGATCAGGAAATAATAGGAGCTACAAGGTCATTGGACACAGACAATACATAGAGAATGATGAGCAGGCAAACTTCCAGCCGCATTTTTCCCCCAGAGCCCTTAATCAGATGACACCAGAAATCTCCCTGAAATTTAATATCCAGAATCTTTCTCATATGGCCTTTTGGATACTTTTGACTTTAAAATAGCTTCATGACAAGTTAAAGGTTATAAGCTTGATGGCATTATTCATTTATTTCTTATACCTCTTAATCCAATTCAGTGTTGCAGGAAAACAATCCCAGCAATTACCAACCAAAAAGCAGGGTACACCCTGGACATGTCATCAGTCCATCGCAGGGCCAACACAGAGAGACAAACAACCATTCACACTCACATTCACTCATAGGGACTATTTAAAGTGACCACTTAATCTAACATGCATGTTTTAGGATGATGGGAGGAAACTGGACAGAACCCAGTCATACAAACTCAGCACATGTAGGACTCTGTTTGAACCTCCCCTCAACTGAGGCTCAAACTTGCATTTATATGGTTTTAAACTGACTTTTAATGGAGATTTTGACATTTCCTGTGAGAAGCTTTATATCTGAGTTGAAGAAAAAGGGATTATTGTGGTTTCATCTACATTGTGGTAAGACAAGGCTGCAGGAAATATCCACCAGGAATGACAGTGTTTGACAGGTCAAAGCACTTTGGCTCCACTTTATACCAGCAGAGGGAGATCTTTACCCACATTTGTCCATGGTGAGAACCAAGCAGTCTTTCTGCACAAACTCCTAAGAGATTTACATTGTACATATTATCACAAATGATTACTTTCAAAACAATTACCTTCCCTATAACTAAAAACACAGCTGATTATTAAAAGTTTAATTAATTTGACCTCAAACTCTATCAGTTGCAGGTTTATGGATTTAATCTCCTGACAGCTGTGGTGTGTACAGCATGGAAGCACATTCAGGCAAAAATTATCAATGATGGATATTTTACATAGATTTTATTGCTTTTATTCAACTATTGACCCACAAATACCACTTTCAAAAAGAAAGGAAGAAACTGGCACAAGCAGTGCTTGAAGTTTTTAATGTTGTGTCATAGTTAAGATGAACATTTCCAATCGTCATTTTATGGTGTTTCTGATCAGCTCACATGTTCTTCTGCAGCAGATGGACATCTGACTTAAAGTTAAAACAAAGTTCTCATTGAAATGGAAATCCATACAAAACGAGTTTATGACAATTTAGCTACCGGATCTTAGATAAGATTAGATTTGCTTTAGTATTTCCCTTGAGGGTAAATTTTTTTGAGAACATACATTTACCAAAAAATGGCAACAAAATGTGGCCAAAAGTTTCCTGGTGAAACACGAGCAAATGATTCTTGTTTATATTATAATATGTGTTTCCTCAAGAACAAGAGACTTGTCTTGGCCTTCCTAAAAACCACCTCAGTGTTGACTTTAAGTTGAATTTATTTTCCAGAAAAACACCAAGTAATCTATAGTATTGAACAACTTCAGTCTTTTGACCCTTAATACACTGAGAAAAGCAAGATGACTGACTGTTCCTGTCGGTGGTTAAAAGTCATTTGATTTGAGAGAAAGTTCTATAAATCCCACTTAAAAGACTGTTTTGCTGATCTTAGTGAAATTAAAATATTCCATATGTACCAAAAGATCATTAGAATGTGACCAATCAGAGTGAATAATGTCCAAGTTGCAGATGCACCCATTTTATACCTGATTATTCCAATGCAGGATGCAGGTGTGCTAAAACTTGTCCCCGCTACAATCAGGCAAGAGGAAGAATACATCTGGTCCATTACAGAGAGGTAAACAGCCACACATGCTCCTAAGCTCTCCTTTAATACTAATAAAACTCTCCTATTAAGAATTTAGAAAACATATTTCTATCTAACATCCATATGTTGGGACTGTGGGAGAAAGGCAGAAGACCTAGAAAGAGATCAAATGTAGCAGTGCACAAGGAGAATTTGCAGTACTGCAGACTCCAACATGCAGATGCAGCTAAATATGGTCAAATGTGGAACATTGTCGGTTTTTCTGTCCAGGACTTCGCCACCAAAACCCTCCTCCTTCCAAACATTACCAGAACATACTGTCTATAAAAAAAGGGCTTGGCAATGCACTGCACATGTAATTCCTGAGAGATACAATTCTTCACATCATCAGCATCACAGAAGCTCCACTGATCCCGATCAGTGTAAGTTAAGGTGACTAAAAATTGAAAAACTAATAAGATGTACAATGGCTACAGAGGAGTCAAAGATCAGAGCAGTGATGAGTGGGACAGCAGGTTTTAACAGTGGGATTTTGGGGTGGTCCGTTTGTGCCTCCTCATATTGAAGTGTACTGTCAACATAATGTTGGTTACTATACTGCGTACGTGACAGCGCCACCCATGTCACATGCAGATGTGAGAAAGCACAGTGATATGACCAGTATGTGTGAATGTGGCCTGAACCAGTATACAGCACACAGGCATGGCTGCGTCCACTTGCTGCCCACGAGGATAAGACATTTGTCTTTGTCTGGAAGTGTCACATTTCAGCTCCTCCCAGCTCTGCCTCTATAAAACATCAGCAGTCACAGGGATTCACTGAGGTTTGATTACTTCCACCCGAGGGGACCTTCCCGTCAGCCCGGGCTACACCGCCTCACAGGCAGCCTCCACGACCACCAGCCTCTGCAAACTTTCCCAAGCAATATGGCTCCTTTTGAGAAATCCATGGAGATGATGCCCTTCAAACAGAGGAAATGCCTTGGTAAGACCCTCTGATGTCTTGCATCTGACCTCATACTGCGTGGATGCTTGTTTCAAGTTTATAAGATTCTACATTTTTGTTTAGCCACAAGAAAAGATGAAGTGTGCAGTATTCGGTCTAAATTCCCCAACAAATTACCTGTAAGTTGGCCTGATTTCTGTTATTGTTTCTAACTCACTTAATCTAATTTCTAGTGTTTTTGAGGTATTTGTAGATCACAGATGTGTTTTTTTGTGTTTTAGGTGATTGTTGAACGTTACGTACGTGAAAAGACTCTCCCCCTGCTAGACAAAACTAAATTTCTCGTTCCCTTTGAGCTCACCTTGGGCCAGTTCCTTTGCCTACTCAGGTGAATTATGTTTTGTTTTCAGTGTGTTTCTACCCTCCCATATATTTTCTTCCTCCAAGGATTTTTCACTCTTTGCTGCCTTCCATCCAGAATTCACCTCTCAACTTTCTTTCAGGAATAAAATTGCTCTGGACTCCTCCCAAACAATTTTCCTTCTGGTGGCAGAAAAAAGCATGTCCTGCATGTCCTGTAGCATGAGGGAGGTGTATTCTCGCTACAGAGACACTGATGGTTTCCTCTACATCACGTATGCCTCACAGGAGATGTTTGGAGCCCCTCAGCCAGCATCCAGGCCGCCTTGCTGAGCCTGGGACAAAACAAATGGACTGAACCCTGACCAACTGTGGCTAAATCACACATTCAGACTGGAGAAAAAAGGCAAAACTGATCCAGATGAGACCATTTTTCTTTTGCCCAGCTTTGTTTCTACAAACCACACATGTGCCTACCTCATGGAACCTGGATTTTAAGCACATGGACTCAGTCTGGTGCCATTTTTCTTTGTGCTGGCTAGACCCAACGTGATGAAGACTTTGTTTTGGACTGATTGGCTTAAATTTACGAGTTTCCTTTAGAAAACATTCACACAGAAAGGTGAACAAAATATAGATATGAATATTCTTTCTTTTTAACTGAAGACAGTTTAACGATAATCTGATCTTTCATTTGCTCCATTGACTTAATGAAAATGTTGAAACTATGATTATTTTATCTTTGATAGCCAAAAAAAAATGTGTCCCTCATTTCGCTCCAATGTGAACAAACACATTTCTACCTTTCTGTAATGGCAGCTGAACAACCCTCTGTTGCAACAAAAGGGAATCTATTTGAGTTGGTAATTGTAACCCTTCTTAGCACTTATCTTTCCTCCCTCCTTCCTTTTTATAAATTGCCTCCTCATCCTCACTTGCCCTTATAAATGTGAACTGGTACCACAGAAGTGCCCTGACAGGATTCACTGCAGCACTCCTGGCTGTCATTTTATGCTGCTCTGATGTGTTCTGTGTCAAAAACACCAAAAATAAATATTTGTCCTTTTAATGATTTGTTTGTGTGTGATGTTTAGAAATGTTCTGTTTTACCGCTGAGTTCATGCTGATTTGTAAAATTATGCAGATAACCTCAAGAGGCATTGGTTATATATTAGCTGCATACATTTTTCATTCTGTCAGGTAGCTGGTGTGTTTTAATTCACCAACACATATGGGATTAGTATAAAATGCACATAAAAACAGAACAGTAAAATATAAACACTTTACAGCATTTCTGAAACTGAAAAGAGCACAGACAAAATATCTGTTCATTAAACAGATGGTTTTGTTTTTGATGAATTTGTACATTTTGAATAAGACAACAGTAATAGACTGAGACAAAGGAAACATGCAGGCTGAAACATGTATCTGTTTTCTGTACCCCCTTATTCCAATGCAGACGGAGACTGGAGACTATCACAGCAACTACAAGGCGAGAGGTTGAGTACACCCTGGACAGATCACCATTATATCAATGGACCAGATGTCACTGAAAATAGATTATTCAATCATAAATTCAGCATTAAAATCTCCCTGGCAGAATCTGGACCCCTCTCAAGACCTGTCTGCATGCCAGTGACATGACTGGACATTAAAGAAATAAGAGCATCACAGTAATGTTCATTTGTTCAAATGTCAACATGCAGAAACATTCATCAGTCTGTGAAAAACTGCATGGGCAAAAAGTGTACACTTTCTCCACATAAAACACAAAAGAATTTAAGGATTTCATCAAATCAAATCATATTTTGTTTTATTCATAAAACGCTTTGCATGCACAAAGCAACACAAAGTACTTTACATTATAAAAACAATTTCTACTTATTACAAAAGAATCTTTAAAAAGCCTTCGCACACTAGAGTGTATAACAGCAGTTTAAAAATGCATACCTCATTGTTGTCTCTTTAACACACTAACACACACACAAACAGACAAAGTGCATGGTCAGGGGAATGGTCGGATTGTGTGTGTGTTACGTACATGTGTGTTTGTAAAATGTGTGTGTGTGTGAAACTGTTTTTTATGTTGTTAAGCACCTTGATATGCTTCTGTATGAAAAGTGCTATACAAATAAAGTTTGATTTTATTTAATGTACATTTCCCTCACTTACCCCTACCGCTTTTTGCATAAACATAAATTCCCATCCTTCCTTACTGTCTCCTAGCTGAATATTTGTATAAAAGTATCAACAGAATAAAAACATCTGACTTGACGCTGTTGTGAGGAAACAATGTTGGCAGCCCACCCACTGCCTCACAGGGTGCCACCACAGGAACCGCCCAGGTAGGGGCAGGCTGGGGTCCACACCACAGCCCCACAGGGCTGCAGTGAAGGGCCCCTGCAGCCACCCAGACAAGGCCAGTCACCACGGTAACAATTCTGTAGACCAAGCAGGCAAAGCCACTACTGTGGAGGATTCGGGAGTAAATAACTGGAGTTAAAAAGTAAAAACAATTTTAAATCAACTTAAAAACAATTAGAAGAGATAAAAGCAGATAAAACAGTAGAAATATATAAAACTGATGTGGACTTATTTTAGTCCCTGTGTTGGACTAACATGTTAAGATAGTGGATGGATGGATGGATGGATGGATGGATGGAAGAAAGAATTTAGCTGTAAGTTAAGCTAAAAGTTAAGTCTTGAGCCTCTTCTCAAACACACCAGCAGCCCTGAGGTTCCACAGTCGAGGGACGCAGTACTGGAACGTTCTGTTGCCGGCATCATATTCAAAATGAGTGAATATTTGCATGTAGAACAATAGAATTTATCATTTTGAACGTTGAAAAGATTAGCAAATCCTTCTATCATCTTTTTATTTGAATTTTACACAACATTCCAACTTCATTGGAATTGGGGTTGTATCCACATTGTGTTAGGCAGGGCCTTGCTTTTTCAGCAAGACAATGCCAAGCAAGATTCTGGCATAATTCTGAAGTAATCTACCTTCAGTTCAGACCTGAGACATAGTGAACATATTTAATGGAACAAGAAAACATGAGAACAGAGGCCTGGAAGTGTTGAGAAGATGAAATGTTGTCTAAAAAGAATGAAAACCAAACACTTATAATGGGATGTCAGAACATTATGCAGTGCAGTGGTAAACATGCTTCTGTTACAGATTGTGTGTTGTTAGCACCCATACATTTAGTTTTAGCACTTGTGGGTTTATTTTCAGCTGAATATAGGGCTTAAATGCTTAAAAAAAAAACCAACAAAAAAAACCCATTGCATTCACTCCATAATTCATTGCATCTGCATTCAGTTTTTCTTTTGGAAAGTTTTTTAGAGTTTCCTGGAAGAAACCATTTCAGATATAAACATTTCAACTCAAGTGTAAACATAAACATAAAATAGAAACCCATGTTTGCTCTTCTCAGTATTGCTAATGTCAGGCATTACTAACCAGGGTTTTGCTGCGAGTGCAAACCAGTTATTTCTCTTGTGCTTTGATGATTTGTTCTCGCACATGCAGGTGCTTCATTCCTCACCTGCCTCTGACAAGCCGCACTCCCAACACATGATTGTGTTGTATAAGCTCGACCCAGTCAACTCCCTGCTGGGTCAGTGTGTCAGAGGGCTGGACGGTTTATTTTTAAACCTGTTGGGGGCCATTGTGGTCCAAAACATGAAGAAACGAAGCGATGGAACGAGGCAGCAGAGTGACATGAATTCAGACGCAAAACAAAAGTGTCAGAGGCAGAAAAACAGAGACAAACTGCTCTCCATAAACAGTGGATGAGAAGGAAGGAAAAGGGAAAAAAAATAAGATGAGGGGAGCAGGGTGACATCCTTACAGAGGTCAGCAGAGAAAAAGGAAGCAGCGTAGAGGGAAGATATACAGTGGAGTAGGTTGACAGCTATGAAAACAGTGTACAGAAGCGCAGGGATGTGGAGATGTACCGCCTCTCACTTCACACCACAATGGCCATTCCAGCAGCTTTCTGTCATTTCTGAACAGGAGGAGCCCTGGAGCAGCTGACGGCTGTAAATTATCTACTCTGACAGAACTCAAATGGAAAAATCTGTAACACATTATATAATACATCCCACAGGATGCTTATCAAACCATCACAACCATGTCAGTTCATCAGCAGATTTCAGTTTTTTGACACATTTTGAAATAAATGAATCATATTTAAATAAAGCTGTCACTGTGCAGATGACACCCCTCTTCCAGTTAAACATGGAGAGAGATACATGACAAGTACATGTCATTTCTTCTGACTTATCAAACTTTGAATCATTTTAGTTTAACTGATGATTTCATTCAGATTTTTGCTTTTTGTTGCTGCGTTTAACTACTTTTTAAATGCTTTCTTTGTACCATTTGTAGCACAAATCTTTCAGTACCATTCAAAAGTTTAGACACACTTTCTCAATAAATCCAATGGAAAAGTGTGTCCAAATGTTTAACTGGTACTGTATGGAAAGCACTTAAAAAGGCTTTGTACATGAAATGTGTTATACAAATAAACTAGCCATGCTGCTGAAAAGACAGAAAAACTTGTGTCTCTGCATCAGTTCTCAAGTGAGCTAAACTGCCTTTTTTAAAATTTTATTTAAATGTATTGAAGAGTCCAAAGAGATTATTTTTTCTTAAAGTGGTAAAAAATTCAGATGAAATATAAGAAAGCTGTGCAGCCTTTAGCTCCAGTAGATAAATACAACAGACCTTCTGAAACAACCTGTAATTACTTTTTAAGACACAAGAGAGCACCTCTGGACTTAATCGCCCATGAAACATCATGTGTATCTGAGGCCATCTGCCAGCCCTGTGAGTTAGTCTGCAGGATGAGTGTGTTTATGTGACAGAAATGCATGACTATGAGTAGGAAGAAGAATGAAATGTATCATTGTGTTTTAGGTGAGCTGACGCACTCAGCTTCACAACAGTTCCACACTGTCAGATGATAGTTGCAGGTTGGAGCTGGTGGATGTGGCAGTGTTGACATACATCCAGATGTAGGACAGGTCAAACAAAATAGTGTTGTTAGTGTTATATAGCTTCTCATTACAGATACATTTTAAACAGAAAATTTCTGACAACTTGGTTCAGCTTCTGGGGATCAGTTCTCATGTGTGCTTTGTATTTCAATCATATGAATATTTAGACCTGTCCTGGTTCTATGTCAACGTATGTTTCAAGAAAAAAGGAAAGAGAGGAAAAGCACTTCCTGTCCTTCTGTTTGTGATTTGTGCACCTCTGTCTGAGCTGACATTTCATGAATTGTCTCCATGTGTCCCGACTGCTGCAGAGAAGAGTCCGAAGTGCCTGTTTCCATCGCCGTTTCCAATTTATCTTGAAAAATATGCAGCCAGAAGTGACTTGTTTCATGAGTAATCCGACAGTCTGGCCGACAGAGGGCAGAAGACAACGTCACAAGAACATATTGAAGGAAATCTCTTTAGAAGACCTTGATATGACCTATAGTGACAAAAGGCTTCAAATTCAGAAAATGAATCGCATTCATTTTAATAACTTATTCTTGGGTTTCAATAATCAAACAAGCTAACACTTGTTGGGCAACACATTGAAGTCCATGCTGCCTCCCAGTATGCTCATGTGTGTTGGACTGGACAAGAAAATAGTGCTGCTTACAAGTAACAGGAACTATTTGCTTTGTTTCATTAAAGATGAATTAAAAATACACAGAAAAGTCACACAGTGCAGTATTCCTTTTTATTTATCTGGCAAAATAATAAAAAGGGAAGCATTTGTAAAGAGTCAAAGTTAACAGTCAGAAATACAAAAATATAGATAAAGCAATTCTAACAGTTGTTTTAATTCATTTCCTTTTCCCCTCTCTCCAAATGGAAAAACTATATATCTTTGGATCAACATATTATAAATTGACTCTATACTTATCAGACATCTTTACACAGGATGCATAAATCCCTGTTCAACCCCATCTTAGTTTCATGATCCCCTTCTGTCCTTTCAACATCCGCTCTTCTTTTCTTTTCACTGAGATACCTGAATATTATCCCCTAATGCACAGAGATGGACCTGCTTTCCCACCCAGCCCAGAAACCCTCCAGTCTCTTTCTGGTGAAGAAGATCACAGCATTGCTTCCTCACAGTATGTCAGGAAGCATAACGACTCACAGCTTGATGGAAGATGATGCTGTTCATGCTTGTGATTGGACTTTTGTATAGAGTCCTTAACATGAGTGTTGACTTGTTATTCCCCTTCACTCTGGACCTTTAGTCCTGCACCACAGTCCCACGCTTGGATGGGGGAACGAGGTGCTCAGGCAGCATAGGTGGCAGCTCATGGCCTTCCAGCTTCACCTTGATCAGGTGGTTGGCCAGGGCGAACTCCTCATCATCAAGCAGGCCATCTTTATCCACATCTGCCAGCTTCCAGATCTTTCCAAGAACCGTGTTGGGTAGCTTGGACTTCAGCATCTCCTTTTTGGCAGCAGCACCAGATACTTTGCCATTGATGGGGGAGAGGGTGTAGAAGATCTCATCGTATGTGGGTTTGTCACGACCCACCACCCATTCCAGCTCGTCAATGCCTTCGCTAGCACCTTCTCCGTAGCCATGGCCGAAGGGACCACTCATTGTTCCCTCAAAGGCTCCACCCTTGACGGTCTGGCTGGGCATGGTGGCCTCCTCCTGACGCACCATGGCCATGAGACGAGCTATGTCATTGGCGAGCATATCCTCTACCGCCTCTAGTAGTTTTGGTTTCAGCGATGCAAATTTTGTGAAGTCTTGGCCATTTAGCAGCTCCTAAAGGGATTTGGGGGGGGTGGGGAGAAAACAGGAATTGGTGATAGAAATAGATCAGTCTTCAATGGCTACCAACAGAAGTAGCGTACAAGAAGCAGGATTTCCTGACAAACCAGGAAAAATAAATCTCATTCCCATCCTGGCCCATCCTGAAAGGGTGAGGAGCAGGAAAGAAGGGCAAAGATGTAAAGAGTAAAGTTTGGAAGGTCATTGTACTCTGAGAGGTTTGTTTCTACACTGGATGAAACACACAAAAATAACCATTCTATCAAATCTGTTTCTCCAGATAGTACATCACAGCCTGATGTGGACGTGGCTACATTACTCTGTGGATTGTCTATTTTCAAGCTCACCTGCATCTTTGCAAGGTTGGGAAAGTCTCCAGGTGAGATCTGGTGCTCTTTCTCGATTTTGTGGTAGATCTCACCAAGGTTGTTGATCAGTTCCTTTTTCTTAGAGTCCTTTCCAAACACACTGGGCATCTCCTTTTTCAGAGAGCTGATAATGTAAGCTTGCACCTGGATGTCAAAAACACACAGAGACATTGTCAGTGATCATTAAGGCTTTGATGTAACAGTTATTTCTTCCTTTGTCCTTTTTTTAACTGAGAAATATGGGAAATTCATGGATGGAAGTGAAAAGTAAAACTTCATCTGTCTTTAAACGTGTGGGTATTTTTTAAAGTGGCGTAAAGTCCAAACTACCATGAGAAAAAAAACTTCTTTGTTTTAACATAAAGTCAGATGTTCATGGTTTCAATACTTGAATTATAGTTTTCATTGTATACGTGTTTCTATGGTTAATTCAAAACAAAAGTAAGTAGGCTGGCCTGAACAGGATTTTATTGTGAGTAATCCAAAGAGAAATTTCTCTTCAGATTTGACAGAATCCTTTGTCGTCTCGTGACTTTTCACCTGATACCATCATCAGGTCAAAATGCTTTTTTTTTGGTTTGTTTTTTTTTGTTTGTTTTGTTTTTTGTTTTTTTAAATAAACACAGCAGCCTCAGACAGACATTATGTTGAAGCAAAGACAAATCAAAAAGGAAAACTGTAAAGGTTGAATACTAAAAAAAAAAAAGACCCCAACTAATATGATTGAGGGGTAAGTGGAAATGATTGATACTGACCTTGGCGAGCCGTGCCCGTTTGATGAGGTCATTGAGTTTGCGCAGAGCTGCATTACGCGGCAAAGACTGGATGTCCACAAACAGATCTTGTTCTTCTGCCTCAAACAACTTCCTGTTGTCAGGCACCAATAGGGGCTGGGCCCAGAACGACCCAATATACACACGCACAACCTGGAATAAAGATTGCACATGTTGATCTCAATTTCCTTCACGGTCAACTTATCTGCCTACATCCACATAAAAGGAAATACTTCCACCGGTCACTTGAACGACATTGCATGGTAGCTGTTGTATAAATAAACACAAAACCTTTATTTTTACGTCCCCAAAATTCAGATAGGGTGTACAACAATATAACCACGATAATGCTCTTGTCAGTAAAGCAAGCTGGAAAATTTCAAATATCTAAATGTGTGCAGAGTGGTTTATGTCTTGTTGAAAGTCAATGAATAATGATCTTCATGATCCAAAGGTTTCTCTGGTATCAGTTGATGAATATGGCTCTAGATCAAACATTAACCCAACAGTCAGGGAACAATCATAAGACTCTGTCACATGATACGATGTGCGATTTGTAAGGAAGGGTATTAGAAATGTTTTTCACTTTCACTACATTCATATGTTGATTTTTTTTTCTTATGCATTTTGATATAGAGACACCCTGAGAACATTAAGTCCTTGATTAGTGTTGTCCTTGAAGAAACCATCTGACATCCATCTTGAGTTGAAAAACATGGTCAGAGCTTCAAAACTCAGATTGACCTGACTAACTACTAACAGCAGTCAGAGTATGAAATTATCTCAAGCAAATAAAAAAAAGTTTAACCTCAGGTGTGTTGATGATTTTTCCCAAAGACCACATTAGCGCTCCGTAGACCCTCATCAGCTGTTGAGTGCTGATCTGATCAGCCTTGTTTAGCACCACACGCATTTTGTCTTCATGGTTCTTGAGGGCACGGATCACCTCGGAGAACTCGTCAGAGATGTCCAGCTTGTGGGCGTCAAATAGGAGGATGATGCGGTCCACACGCTCAGCGAACCACTCGAGCACAGCAGCAAAGTCATAACCTGGGAGAGTATAGGAGGGTAGACAGGTTCTTTAGACACATAGATCATGAGTAATAGTGAAGATTTTTTTTTCTTTAATTTCACCATTAGCATGTGAGGTTATTCAAATAAGTTTCATTAGACAGAGTTTAATGACCCAGTTACTTAATAATTTTAATCCGGGGCGAGGCTGCAAGTTGTATGCACATAATATTAGTCATGTTGATCCAATAATGTTTTTTTTTTTTTTTTAAGAAAGTCCTTCAAGAAGCTGGCTTTTTCCACATCGTTACAGTTTAACTAGGTGTACGGAGAACATAGCGGCAGATCTATAAAGGCAAAGACTGAATCAGAACAATCGGATCAGTCATTCTACAGTACAGATTAGCCTCAGAGATGAAATTGCTTCCTTCACTGACCAAATCCTGCAATATGGCTTCGTGATGTTCACAAACCACCTTTCTATCCCAGATTAAACACTGAAACTTGTTCTACTAATCTCTCCCCATGGTTATTTCATGATGAAAGAGCCTAACACATATTACAAAACTGGCATTCTGTGAGTTTTATTATGGAGAGATGTGGTAGTTATGGTTTTAATTAGGGCCTGTGTCATCTGATGAGAAAAGAATGCCGCTGGTCTACAAGCTCCTCTCGGCTGCTGCACAATCTAAGTCAGATCTGCTGTGCATGCATTCCAACCCGGCTGGCTTTCCTCCCTATCCAATACACAAACAAAAGAGGGACACAGCTGATAGAGGCATGACCAAGATGCAGACAGATGAGAATGGAGACAAAGAGAAAGGTAAATGAGGAAAACAGGAATAAAAGAGTTGAGTAAAAGCAAAAGTAAAAGTAAGAGAAAACATATGGGCCAGTTGAAAGCATTTTGAGCGAAGAGGACTGTTTGCACATGATGTGTTAAAGTTCAGGGAGACAAGGGGAGATTTTTTTTAAAGTCTAAAATCCCAGTGGGAGGCAGCTGAGGACATTTGTTCATTCTCTCCCAAGTCTGTTTTTAAACCTACATGTCAGGGAATCAGATAGAGACAGCTGCTGAAGCCCAGACTTACTTATAGCATCAACAACTTCCATGCCTGTACCATATACACTGCATGGACATGCAAGGATCAAGCCATAACCTCAAGTCAAACTTGGACAAAGCTCAAATCATGTCCAAAGGAGGAGGAACCAGAGAAGATTCACACTGTGATAACTAATTTGGCATTAACGAACTTGTTTATTAATAATCTTCTGCGAGCAGTATAAAGTGCCAATCAATACTGTCCACATATCAGTACAGTTACTACTAAGTTACAGACAGTAAGGAGTTAGAAAGGTTACCATAAAGCCTAAATATTGCCAGAAGCACCTTACATGGTTGAGTTAGGCTGCAGTAAAATCCAGCAATCAACATGTCTAAAGATCAATCTTATCTTTTTCCTTTTAATTTAATTGCTTGGTGTGCCAAAAGATAAAAAGACTTGTTAATCCAATTAAATGAGAAAAGCAGAACAAGCTGACGTTGTTGAATATGAAACAATCACTTTTGGTCATTTCTAATCCAACTCCTGGAAAGGGAGGACATTTTCCAAATATGTCAAGCTACTCCCCCTAACATCACTGTGCTGCAGGGCTTCATGGTATTGCCAGAAGGTTTAAAACTTCAACTTGGCTTTTGCGAAATCTTTTTCTCAATGGCTTTAACATGTGAATGTTAAGTGTCAAGTCATCAGTAGTGACTATGGGAAAGATGCCAGATAGTTCTGCAAAAATCTTTTTTTTTTTTTTTTTTTTGCTGTTGTCCCTTCATTGTTGTGAAATTCACACAGACATGCTGATCTAAAATAAAAAAAAATAAAAAAACAAGGTCATAAAGTTACACAACTTTAAAAGAAAGTACCAAATGGATAGACTTTGTGATCTCACTGTGTGCGTTTTTAACTTTTGCAGCTTTGTACTTATACAAAGTGTGTGAAGCATACATAAAAAGTAGTGGAATGCTTGACTTTATCTGTCAAGTCACACCACATGTTAGCTGATTATCATTGAGGAGCAGTCTAAAGTAAAACAATTGCTTTCTGTGCCCTGGCCCAAAACTGATATCTGCCATCATTCTGAGAAAGGACACACATGCCCGTCACACATGAGCTGCACAATCTACTCAGTTCTGTTTATACATGACATGGTGCCAACAGTATGTCTGTGGAGTACAGTATCAGTGTTTATATAAAAACAGAGTAGAGGATGACGTGGGTGATAATGTATGGTTACGGAAGGGAGAAAGTGTCTGAGTGAGAATTTGTAAGTATGTATGTAGGGAAACAAAACTGTCTGATGTTCTTTGCTCTCAGACAGTCACCTCAGTGTGTGCTGGTCTCTTTAACACTCAGGCATGAGCATTGTATGTATTAAACCATCTGCACAACTGATTACTTTTGTTGAATTATTATATTTAAAAATTTCATGACTGACTTCATTTTTATATAACTGTACAATATATTCAAAGTGTCAAATTAATACAACATGTATCTTTTAATTGAGGTGAAGGTGGGGACAGCCTTAGGAAAATGCTGTTGAACATTTTAGTCCACTTCCTTTCACTAGAGTACATATGAGTTTACATCTTGTATGTGCATTTCCTCTAAGCCACCTAAATTAAGGTAGAAAAAGCAGAAGCTTTGCTTGGCTGCACTGTTGTGCACTGCTTGTGTTCTGTATCATCATCAAAAGTCAAAGGAAAACTGTATGTGGCAATAATGAAATAACCCCATAGGTCACAGTATTGTAAGAGCATCTGGAAAAAATATGAATTGCTTTCATTTCCACAGAGCACAGGGAGATGATATGAAGGGATAAATAATGCAACATCAGACAAGTAAAGATATAAACTATTAAAACTAATAGAATAGAAAGAATTTAGTTAAAGTGTAAAAAGCATATTTTAAAGAACTATTTAAAACTAAACTAAGACTACACAAAAATCAAGGGAAAAAAGCATTTAAACTGTAAAAGTTGAGAATACCATGGAAAAACAGCATCTATCTAGTCAGGAAATGATCTTCAAAGTGCTACAAATACTACCTTTGCTACTGTCAAGCTGTGAGGGCCTCCATCACATTTAGCTATTTGGCTACATTTTGCCTTGAGGCTGAAAAAGGAGTTAAATACAGGTTTGACAGCACTGTGAGTAGGACTTCTACAGTTGTCTTTGTAAAATAGCTGTCAAACAAAATTACCACAGAAAAATTTCGATGGGAAAGTTGGTATGTCGGTAGCTGAAGCATATTTCCTTTTTTTTAATCTCAACTTGCAACTTCCTGTGGGTTTATTTTTTCAAATGTGCAAGGTTTTCTAGCTACAACCTTTCAGACTCTGAAAGAGCGTGTGTATGGTGCAAGCACTGCCAGTGAGTACACAAGAGAAAGAGGTTGACGACGTGTCAGCGTGTGTGCATTAAGCAGACCTCTGCTTATCCTTTGTTTTTCACCAGACAGGATTCCTGGAGTATCGATGATACTGATGCTCTCCAGTACGGGGTTAGGCATCTGAGCACACATGAACCTGCAGCGGAGATACGAAGAGGACAGATGAAGAACAGAGGGTAGAAAAAGAAAGTAAAAGAGAAAATGACAAATAAGAGAGAAAGGACGTTAGAGATGGGAAAGTCAGGGGGGGTTGTCACAGTGTTTATACACAAACTTGGCATTTAACAGATATAATTCTGGAGACACAGCTAAAACACAAAGAAGCATTTGTTGAAATGTAAAAGCTACAATGCAGTGGGCAGCTCTGGTCCCACTTTCAGGTAACCTTCAAGTTAAAAGACTGTATTTCACAGTTCTAACACTAAAATTTATGTTCACCTTAGGGTAATAACTGTATTTTGTCAATTACTTTCATGTTCATTTCTATTCAGAAAAAAAAAAAAGCTGATCAATTTTTATGAGCACCATCTTGAACACAGTGAAGCTGTTTACACTATCTTCCAAGTAATGTGATGTAATTCCAGAGTCATGCAAAAACACCCAAGAAATGCTTGAGGCAGTGCAGGTCACTTACGTAGGCTAAGATTTAGGTTGTGCACATAAACCTCAATCAAGATTATCTGATTAAATGTTTGAGCTCCAGCCAACATTATAAAAACAGTTTAGATGTTTTTGCTACAACAACAGAAACTCGAGGATGATATAGATTTTCCTCAGTGTAGCAAGTGTTGTTTATAGAAGACAACTACTGTTGCGACAACTATTAAGGTGGCAATCATTGGGACAACATATTATAAACTATCAAATTATAGGTTTCAATTATTCCCAGAGTGAAACTATTCACCCAGTAAACAGTCTCGTGCTGCTGTACTGAATTTTCCATTTTAGTGAAGAGTCTCACAAAGAGCTGAAATTAAGCTCACACACACACACACACACACACACACACACACACACACACACACACACACACACACACACACACACACACACACACACACACACACACACACACACACGTACTATAAAGCATGAGAGAAGAAGTTTTACATCAAACCATGTCTCACTCAGGACAAAGCAGGGGATTGTTACAACACCCCACTGCTCAGAGTAATTCTTCTCATTCTGCTGCCCCTTCAGCCAAACTGAGCAATACTCACAACATGAGCTCAGAGGCAACCAGGTCATAAGACTGGGAAAACCATGCTTTCGCATTCCTGCTGTGACCACACTGAGAGCAGACACCCCCCCCCCCCCAAAAAAAACCCAAAACTAACAGATTTTGTACCACATGCAAAAGGGAAATGGAAAAGTTTGCAATGACAAAAAACTATGGAAAAAATGGCCTCTTGTATCGAGATCCTATGCATGTATTACATGACAATAACAATGACAGCCAAAGATAACAAATGTGCAGGTTTTCCACTCTCTCACACTGAATCCCCAATGATATCCAGTTGGAATTTTGGCTCAAATTTTCCATTGATCTGTCTCAACATTTTCCATGAAGCTTTGAAGGAAATCGTTTTTAAAATCAGCTTGAGCTGGAATTCTCAGAAACGGTAGACCCCTCGCAGGGGTGGGGTTCAAAAATTCAGCTGAGATGCTTTCCTTTGTGATTATGAAAGTAGAAGGCCCATGCACTTTGGTAGATAGTTTGACACAAGGACATGGCTAAACATTTCACATCAGATCTTATCTACAACTGGAATTCATGACACAAGATCTTCCTCTTCTGTCCCACTTCTTGACTTACAGCTTTCCTTCACATCGTAACCTCAGCTTCCCGTAGAGAAGAGGAAACAGGGTAGCTGTCGCTAGCAGTAGATGTGAACAGTTAGATGCAGCTGTCAGCCTTTCTACATTATTTTTGTCGTCTTTGCTTACTTTATTTATATCTGCACATTTATTCATGCAAATTTGTCATGTGCTCAGTAAGGCTTTATAAGTATCAGTCCCTACCTTGGTGAAAAGCAGAGTCAGCGTCCTGGAATATCAGGACAGGACGGAGCAGGACAGTGTGGGCCAGGGTGGGTCAGAGCGGAACTTAAGCTTTGCTGACTCCAGTTTTACTGACTAATGGCCTACAGAGAGCAGAGAAGTACACTGGGGCCCCCTGACAGCAGTGGCATGTAAAATAAAAGGGAACAAGGGTTTTAAAAAAAATATTTATGCTTTTGGAAGGTGAAAAAATAAAGTATTACGTTACTTGTGTGGAAACACCTTGAACAAAAATCACTGTGCAAGTATCAAGAAATAAACAAAAACCAAGAAGCTACAACATATATTTAAGAAATGGAAAAACACTGGAAACTTTGCTTCTGGTTTGCCTAAACCAAAACTAAGGTGTAGGTGTGAAGATCTAGAACTGGTTTCTGTTTAGCGTCTCCCTAAATACCTGGTTGTACCGAGGGCAAGTCTGAGTTGAGCCTGGTAGTTAAAGACTAATCCGCATATAGAATAACTATAGTTAACAGCTGCACCATAGAGAAGCTATTACTGTCTGCTTTATTTAAAAGAAGAAAAAGAAGTAAACTAAAAATCTGACCCTTCTGGGCTTGAATCAACTAAAAGACCAGAGTAAATATATTTTTGTTTTATGACAGAAGAATGATCAACTGGCCTAGGAAGAGCCAAAAACAGCTAATATATTTAAGGACCAGATTTTTGGCCAGTCCTTGCCTCCACACCAAATGACCTGTTTGAACAGGTCAAACATACTTGATATTATGTTGTGTATGATCAGGTGATCTTCACACCAGTGCGTTACCTCTCAAGCCTGAATATGCCTCTAAGAGAAAGAGACAAACTAAATTTAAAGAATCATAAGTGTCATGAGACCACAGTACTTTATAGTTTGACAAATGATACCTCAGTGGACAATAGCTTTTGTTTACACACAATCTTATCTGGTTTCCTCTTAAGTCTCTAATAAACTCTGGAAGGTTAATCAAGGCATTTAAAGTCAAACACCCACTACTCATCAAAAGTACTATCTAAAAAAACATTGCTTTACTTTTCTGGCATTACTTTCATAAAAGATAAGGACAGCACTCTACACAATAACAGGAAGGAATATATGTAGACAATGGGAAGTATATGAAAAATGCCCACTTGGGTATTTAATTACCACAGCATATTTGATCATGTGAAGCCAATAGTAGATTAGGATCATGACAAACTACAAATTAGTAATTTGTTAGGGCATTATTTATCCATTTGCTGAGATGATTATTGCAATGTAAGGTGACACCATGACATCCCCCAGGGAGAGAAGGGGACATTCCCACATCCTTTACAGGAAGCCAAATGGTCAACAATCAGCTGTTAAGAAGTCTGACATCATTACAAATCTGCAGTACAACAGGATTCAGGTGTATTTAGTTTTAATACCGAACTTACTCATACTGCCTCTGACTCATGGCACCTTGCACTCTGAGCCGGACTGGGAGGAGCCCATTTCATGTGAATGGAACACTGAGCTTTTCTGGTGTCCTTGATCTGCTTCTTCCCTTTTCATGCTTTTTTTTTTTTTTTTTAAAATTAATTAAATTATTTTAATTATCATTCATTGGCACGCCACTAACCACATTTTCCTGTATTATTTGTCAATTTCCCTTTCATTTCTGCTTTTACTCACCACCTTTCCATAATTTCTACATTTCAGACATGACTATGTTTCATTAAACAGTAAAAGCCCTACCTGATGAATAGCCATAAATCATCTGATTTTTTTTTTCTAAATGGCTCTGTTTACACATTAGTCCCAAACATCAATGTCAGTGGTAATTTGGGAGGTGCTCTGAATGTTTCCTTAGTATCCATCTTATCTGGTACTTGAATGTCATAAATAAAAATTCTGTGATCTAAAATATCTGAACACTGATTATTTAACACCCCTAATTTAGTATCAAATATGACACTACCAGAAGTAGGTAGTTACCTAAATCCTTTAACCTTTAGTGATAAGACTTTTTAAGAACTACTCATAGGTAGCACTTAAAGGAGTTGGCTGGTTGGTTTACACTGATAGTCACAGTTATGTGGCCAGCTGAACATGAAACTTATGGGAATGACATAAGGACAGAACAAGGTCATCATGCTGCAAAGGAACATAGCTTGCAACAATTTCTACTTTCATGAAGTCATGTTGTGACATTGGGACAGAAAAGTCTGTCGAGTAACTCTGTCAGGTGCCTAGAAGGGGAATAAGTGCCTGAAAATGGGAAAGGTTTTCAGTTTAAGTGGCAAGGTTTTGTCCAAAGTGAAAGAAAAATAAGATTTTTCACGAGATAACACATTGGAAAGCAACTTCTTGTCCTTGGCTTTGCTGTACATAGAATGGATATGCCACCTGTCCGTTTGACACAATAAGCAGCATTCTCTCACCATGATGAAAGAAGGAAAATTCGCACACACTTGGCTCCTGTTCAAAGATTAGGCAACAACATACCTGTGACTTTACCTACAAAAGCGAGGTGCATGTTAGGACTTGTGGAGGTAGATTTAATCAGGGAAGATCTGTTGTGAGACATTTCTTCACAAACACATACAACCTTATTAATGTTCAATTCAAGCATGACAATCACATGCCTTACATTCACAATTTAGTTTATAGCCCTGGGGTTCTGGGAGTTCCTCGTGTGCTTTACATTTTTCACTCTGCTCAAGGTAATAAGGAGCCGACACTGGCATTACCTGTTGAGAAATGCGTTTCCAAATGCGTTGAGTTTGCGGAAGGGCTTCTTGGGGTCGACGACCAGTGCATTACCCGGGATCACCCCCTCCTGCTCGCCGTGCATCACCGCAATGAAAGAGTCTGTGGTCGGCTCGGGGCCAATGCGCATACCGGGGAAGTCCTGCTCCATCAAGTGTCGGATGAAGGTGGTCTTGCCGGTTGAGTACTGACCCACCAGAAGTACCATTGGCTTGTTGTCGAAGTCGGCATCTTCGAGTGCGGGAGAGTGGAAGTCGTGGAACCGATACGTGTCCTCCAGAGGGAACAGTTTTGTTCGGTAAAGCCGCCGCAGCCCCTCCGACACATTCTGAAACAGCTCTGGGTCCTTTTTTAAGGTTTTCCTGAACATGGCCACTGATTTTTGCCCTCAACTGACACGACTGTGTCGGTCTCCCCCTGAATAATTATCTAAGTTAAAGGTGTGGGTCCCTAGCACCGCCGAGAGATTAGCTGCCTGCTGAAAGGAAGCGTCGACTGGGCGAGGTCTGAGAAGTTTTTGTCCCCACCCTCTTCTTCGTTAGCTAGCCAGCCAGTAGCCACGCACTGAGTTTCAGTCATTCACGGAGGACTCCCTCTTTAATGGATTCCAGTCGACGTGACAGTCAGAAACAGCTCAGTCTAAATAGCGACCCCGCGTACCATCTAATGCACCGCGAAAGTCCTGAAAAACGGCGTTTAAATGAGCTAATCGCTTAGCAACGCCTGTCAGTCAACGAAACCAACTACCAATGAAGGGTGACACGCGGACACCGGAAATAGACCGAATATTTCACATTAAAACCATCAGTCAACCCAGTCTCATGCATAGACTTTAAAAAACACGGTTGTACGATCGTTTTTAACTAATACTTTATGAGAAAATGTCTTTTATTTTATTTTATCACTGTTTAACATTTGTTACTATCTTAAACACGTTTTGTGAATATTAACAGAAACAACACACAGGAATGAACATGTTTGCCACTTTTCCCAGGTGTTGCTTGTTTGTATAGGCCTGAATATATAATTTTGCAACGTAATTTTTCCCTCTCCATTTGTGTTTTTTCTTTGTTTGGTCAATAAGAGATAGATATTGGCTTGAGCAGGTTCCAGCAAGGCGCACAAACTAAAACATTCACAAGCAACCATGAAATGATTTATGTTTGTTGTATGTATCAAACTCATCATGAAAATGCTTTGCATTTCACATTATTATACATTTGTGGTTGCTTTATATTCGTCATTTGACGGCCATTCATATATTGTTATTTTGTACAGCATTTGTTTTGTGTTTATTTTGGCCTTGGTTGTCTTTGTTTTATGACTCCTGTTCAAGTGCCATGTATATTGTTGGTCTTGTTTTCATATCATTATAAGCCTTTCATTTTTCTTGGTTTGTTAAGAAGTTTTTGATGGACCACTGATACCACAGCAGATGTGAAAAAAACACAATAAAGATAGTACTATTTAGGATCAATGAGAAGCAGAGGTGTATAATCCCAGTGCCATAAAGTAAATGTCCTGTCCGGCAGCTTTTCCAACCAGTCACTAAACCAGGGGAATTTCATTAGCTCAGCTCCACTGCATGGTAGATGAGCCTGTCAGTGAAAACACCTGTTCTAAATGCACAGGTAGATCCAAAAACATTGTGGGACTTAATGGCACCTGGATTATACACCTCTGCTGAGAAGAGCTAACATGTCCAAAAAAAAAAAAAAAAAAGTTGTGTTTTATAGATACATAGTAGCAAATATCATCACCCATGACATCCAGATATGATTCAAAAGATCCACCATGACGGACAGGAAGGCTTTGAAGTGAGTCATAAAGTCAGGACAGGACATTGTTAGGACACACCTTCTGGCACGTAGCCTCTACAGAGCCAGATGCAATCCGGAGCCAGAAACATAATTTGGGATTGCATCCACATAGGAAACAACCTGTTCACACTGCTGCCTTCTGGGAAGTGCTACAGTGTCATTGGAGGCCCACACTATCATGTGTTTTAAATCTTTTTATTTTCGTGCCATTGAAGAACTTATCTTCTAATTGGAATGTGCACTAATACGAATGTGCAATACATTGTACAACATTTCATAGCTTTTATACATGTTTTAGGAATGCCAAGTGCTTACATTATTTGTAACAAGTGCGCTGTGTTTATTATTTTATTCTATTACAATGAATGGAATGGGATTTTCTTGCAAATCTGTGTGATTACAAAAAAATATATTAATTTAATATAATTCAGTTCAGGTATTGTGTCTTTTTCTCCATCTTATTTTAGTTTTTTTTGTCTCTTCATCCTGTTTTCATTTATTTGTCATAGCTCCTCTGTGGATAAGGCAATTTATGTTTTTATGTAAGATGAAGGACTACCTGATTTCTTGGAAGTCTGTTCTTAGTAAGCGTGCTCAGTAATATCTTACATGGTTACTGGGTGTACAGTTTGTGCTTTTGCTTTTTATTTCAAGAGCCTGTATCAAATTGCATATTTTAAGCAGAGATGACTACATTTCATTCTTGTTTCTGTTTCACTTGCCTGTAACACTGACATTTTCTTAAACTACCTCATGTTTTTTTAAGTGTAATTGCTTTCTAATTAAATATAAAAAATATTGTAATTTATAGTATTTTTACATAAACCCATGTGTGTAGGCATCTTCTGGTGTTTGTAACACAGAAAAAAAAAGGGACACTTCTAGTAACCTCTTACTATAAACTATAAATGTTGTCTTTGTCCACATATAGTTTTGTGTAAACTTGTATAAACATATACATTTATAAGGCAGAATAAAAAGACATATGTCCTTTAATCTTTGAGTTTTATCTTTCCAAATAAAACAATTAAGGAAGCAGACAGAGAACTACATTGGATTCACAAGATCAGATTTATTACATTGAAACAAACAACCTTTAAATTAACAAGAAAGAAGTGTTATTGAGAACAAACTGCAAAGTCCAGACTGTTTGATGATGAGGGGTGTCCCACCACAGATAACAGCAGCTCCACTGGAAGCCAGAGTTTTTCCATATGGAGATGCTGTTACAGCTGGTGAGACCCGCAGGAACAACACAGCTGAGTAAAACCAAGCCAAAACATGAGGTTTTCACCATGAAACTGGCTGTACAGTATTCTGCTTAACATTTACTATTTTATAAGACAAAAGACTTTAAGTCCTTGTGGGCATGCTTAGCTCACAGTTAAAATTTACCTTAACATTTATCCCTGGCTTGTCCTTTGTTTATTACAGGGCATCTAATTTGCAGTCTATACAGTCTTCTGTATTATACAAGGTCTTCAGCAACTGTGCAAGATTTTTATAGTATTACATGAACATCACATTGCCATTGTGATAAAAGTGTTCATTATATGGGATGATGCTGCCCTCTTTTGGTCAGCTATTGCTGAATATTCAAATTCACATGATTTTACTGCATATCTCATTTGATCTTATATTCATCCTTCATGTGATACAAGCCACACCTAGGACACTATTAGTTAACTATGATGCAGCAATACATCTCCTAATCTTTTTTTTCTTTTTTTTTTTTACTGCTTCTAAGATTACATTTTACCCTATGACACCAATAAAAATCTGTCATTTGTTCAGTGAACATTTACAAGTGGTCCAAAGTAAGTAGCATCATAGCAAATAAAACTTAAGTCTCAAGTCCTTTAAAATTAATGTTTTACATTTAGGAAATGATATGGCTTTGTACTCTCGCAGAAAGCAGCAAACAGTATGCATAATTTTCTTCGACACTTTTAATCTTCTTAGCTTCCCACTGTCTCTCAATTTATGCTGGTGAGCTTTGACCCTTCACCCTGTCTTTTTTAAAGTGAATGAAAGAAAAAGAAAAAAAACAGAGCCATAAAGCAATTTAAGAGTAGACTAAAGAGACCTTGAACCCTATTTCCTCCCTCGACTTTGACCTGCTGGCTTTAGTTCTTTCTTTCTACCCAATAATTCCACAATGAATGACGATTAGGACCCTGAGGTAAGCTACCATAAATATGAGCACTGAATTTTAATTGAACATGAGTTTAATAAAAGAACATCAGGAAAGAAATACTGACAGTCCTCAACAAGAAACTATTTACATTTGGTTTTACACAATAGAAACAAATTTTCCATCTTTGACAGTTTGGTTAACTTCAGTACATGAAAACACAGTAACAGCTGCCCAAATAACATAATATACTCAAATTTACTTGCATCACAATTTAATTATTTTTGTTGCCTGGCAACCAATACTTCCTCTACAAAATATGTGGATGTTCATTTAGTTTTTATGTACTGTGTAAAATTTTCCAAAGGGAAATTTATTAGTTGAAGTTTTTAAACTCAACAAACAAAAATGCACATAAATGAAAGTTGCTTAAGTTACCTGTAAGTGCACCGTTAATATATCATTATTACTAAATGAAAAGAGAAAAATAATACACATTATGAAATTATATTCTGTACAGCCAAACTAAATTTGTCTTTTTTTGTGTCTAGTAATCCACAATTTAACTTGTACCAAAGTTATATAGTGTTTCTTTGATTGCTCATCAGAAATGTATGAAGTTACTACTCACCAAGTAAACACTGGAAATATACAAAAGTCAGGAAAGTGGGAAACAGGGGGAAAAAAAAGATAGATAGATAAATGATAAATGTGCAAATCAGCCAGCTGAAGAGCTGCAGAAAGAACATAAAGAAGTCTGGTCCTGAATAATGGTGGACTTGTGAGTAAGGGCTGCTTAAGACTGCGTGGGGGAGAGAAAAATTAATCATTACTTACTGTAAATATGTAACAGACCCGGCTTAGACATAAAAGTCAGCAAATAATATTATGTTGGAACCCTGACGGCCACATGAGAATGAGGCAAATACAAGCCAATAAGAAACTAGTCTTCCTCTCTCTAGCCTCTTTAAGGTCAACTTCCTGTCACACAACAGATAGTCTGCAGTCACATTAAAAAAATAATAAAAGTAAAAGAAAAAAGAAAAGAAAGAAACTTCACACATTTATTATTGTAAAAAAATAATTTCCCACCACTGAAAATTTTACTGGCAACCCCAAGTTCTAACTCATAGTCGATAGAAAATCGCTATTTTTACGTCGTTTTGTTGGACACATCTGGCTTTCCGTACTGATAAAGCGGTGTTGACTGATGTGTGAGTAGCTAACCATCGCTCTTTTCATTACAGATTACAATACAGATATTATCTTTCCTTAAGAATACCAATAATACTAAAGTATGGCAACTGTTGACAAATGAAATTTAATCATACAAATGACGGAGAGCAGTAAAGCTGGCTTTAATCATCGTAGCTTCCCAGCTATCATTTGCAATATGGACGTTAGCTACATCAATGCTAACTTTAGCTCCTAGCACCGCATCAGTTTTTACATTGAGTAATAATCCAACAAGAATAAATTATCTGATACTCAAGGAAGCGTTTGCTCACATATCGCAGTTTAATAATAACAAATTGAATATGTCTGTCCTAGTCAGGTGTGTGAGCTAACGAAGAGTAAAGAGTTTACTATAGCTGGATTTGAAGCTAACCTCAGTGGTGATTTACCTTCTGTTAGCAGAAAATTGCTGCAGTGTAATTGTGTACCAAACTGAGAATTTGTCAATTTGATCACATTTCTGTTGTTTCAGGTCAAAATGGCAGAGCAGACAACTCTAGAGAGCCTACTGGAGATGGGCTTTGACAGAAACAGAGCGTGAGTGACACCAAATCCTAAAGGCATTTAGGTTTTTGTTTGAGACAGGTTGCAAGGAAATGAAAGTGAATCTATTTAATATTAAGGCAAGAGAAGTGTAGCACATTCCATGTACAAGACTATTTAAAGTGCCTTTCATAATACATTCAGAACAGTGCAGCTGGGTGCACAGAAATACTTAGAAAGTACATTAAACATTGTTGAAAGACAGTTTTTTCAGTAATGTTACTAAGAAAGGGGAGATTTGATGTTGGCCAGTGTTGGGTCTGAGGAAAGATGCCTGAAAGCAGATATATCTATAATCCGTAAAATGTCTTTGGCATCCATCCTGAAACATTCTTGAAAAGTCTTTTTGGCAGAACATTGACAGTATGTGGTGGATTTCAAATGGCAACTGAACTTATCCAGGTTTCCAGCCTGATTCGATAAATTAGTTTTCTTCTGAGTGGAGACAGTTATAATATGTCCTGCTCCTCGCCATGAAGCATTGATTTACTGCCTGATATGCTGAATTTTGTCAGAAAAGAAAGAAGCAAACTCGTTTAACTCTCAGTTGGATAGAAGTTCCCAGGTTACAGGACAGTTAGTTAGTCTGTCAAAAGTAATAAAAAGGCACAAGCATTAATGCTGTTCTTCACAGTGATGTAAAAAAAATAAGAAATAGTTATCTTGTATTTCTCAGCTCCAGATTATAATATCTTTGCTTTCCTTTATAGTTCCCATGACAAATCTGCAACTTTGTTTTTTGCTACCTGCATTCAGCTTTTCAATAATCTTGTTTTTCAGCTCTTACCAGTGTTTGGTATTGGTCACTGGTATTTTCAACAATGTACCATTTTTTGATTACTAAAGCTGGGGTACGTTTGTTGACAATAATAGCACTCTCAAGGAAAACACAGCACTGACTGGACAGAGCAACATCCATCACCAAAACCTTAGAAATATTCAGACCCTTAGAACTGACTAGATTCGGACAGTGTCCTCGGTTGTATGTCTTTTCTGTCATCTGTTGAGTTACTTTTTAAGAAAAATAAAGAAAGAAAGTCAAGAAAACAGCACAATTTTTACTCCTTCTGTTCTGTTTATTATCAGTATGAATGTTGAAATAATCAAAAATAGCCACACAGTTGAAGTCAACACAGAGGATTGGCAGTAGTTTAGCAAAGTCATCAAAAAGTGGCACAGAATGGAGGTGTTAAGAAACAGCACACAAGAAGGGGCGTTCATCTGGAGAGCCACATATAAAATGAAGCAAAGTTGTTACATGGCATCTGTCTGTGGAAGGAGTTAAACAAAACAACTGCTCCACTTTTCCTATGAAGTCCAGCTTCACTCAGAGCTGAAGTTTGGAGGGGTTGCTTCGATAAGAACAAGTTAATCATTTCAAGTCTGTGTTTTGTAATAAAGTCATCAATTAGACTTAACTTGTGTGCATCTTGTGTCACCTTTTCAGGGAGAAGGCTGTGATCAACACAGGGAACCAGGGAATAGAGCAAGCAATGGACTGGTGAGTTTGGCATACCACAATAGCAGTATAGTTTTTGTCATCTTTCACCTCTTGGGCCCGTGTGTTCCTTTAACAAATCAGCTGATATGTCTCATTTTCTGATTCCAGTAAACAGAGAAATAACCCTTTGTTATTACAAATTGGAGTTTGACTCAGCTTCACTGATTTAATTTATTGTCTTTTAGTGATTTCATTACAGGACTAACTTAATACCCATTATTTTCATCAGTACTACCTTCCAAGTTTCCAAGCAACTTAAGTTAATACTAAG
The DNA here is from genome assembly GCF_933228915.1 of Telmatherina bonti. NCBI lineage: Eukaryota > Metazoa > Chordata > Actinopteri > Atheriniformes > Telmatherinidae > Telmatherina > Telmatherina bonti. The sequence goes on along the minus strand of NC_136610.1, from coordinate 23,514,327 downwards.
TAAAAAAAAAAAGAAAAAAAAAAAGATAAATAAATAATAAACGCTTATTAAAGAAAGTTGTTTAAAAGTCCTTGTGCACAGTTTACAAACCTGTAGGTCACAATACATCAGCTCAAAATGTAATCCGTACAGATAAGTAACATAGTGGTCAAGATCTCAGAGTACAATCAACACTGGCAACCCACAAGGAAACTAAAATTACAAACAGCTGATGCCACTCTTGTCTCAGGGATACTTTCTGCAGCAAAAAGTGGACTCAAACTGAATTATATCAGGCAATGAAAAGCTTCCCTTGGTTATGTCTGTCATGTGCTTTCTTCAGGTTAATGGAACATGAGAATGACCCAGACATTGATGAGCCCTATGTGCCTCCTGTGGGGAATGTTGTGGGGGGAGCAGCGGACAGCCAGGCCAGTTCAGACCAGCCAACAATAACAAGCACTGTGGAAGGTCAGGAACTGTTGTCCTTTTTGGAGATAGTGTCACAATATTGTGATGGAAACTGGAAATACAAGTTTGTGCAAGGCAACAAACTGACTTTTTACATAAACATCATTTGTGGTTCTACATCATCTGCTTCAATAAACTGCAGTACTTAAAAATGTTCCCATCCTGGCTGCATTACTGATATTTTTTTTTTTCTGTTTTGTTTGATGGTTTTGTAACATAGTCTTGAATGACTTAAAAGTCAGACAGCAGTCACATAAGTGAATGTCCAGATATTAATATTGCCTTTCATAAGGAAACAATAATGTTCGGCTCATCCTTTACAATGTGGGTGGATGTCCTGAATTTGATTTTTTGATTTCTGCCTGTAAAATGCTGCTGGTGAACTGCCTGCAGTTCAGCACTGCATCTGTTTACATATAGCTTATTTGTCTTAATGTTATTTCACTCTATAAATGTTTCATATATATTTCCAGAGAAGAATCATTAACTTTTATTTTACATTTATAGTAGGAAGGAAACCACATTTCTTGACTATTTATACTGAACATAATATCATCCATGTTTGTTTCTCTGTTTGTTTTCCACTCTGTATTATTTCTTTTCAAACATTGTCTTAACTTCCACTAAGAAGGTTCAAGTGATCTTTTAACTTAGTTTGTTTGCCTGCTAATGTGCTGTGGAACAGAAAATTTTCCAATTTATAGAGAAAATTCACCGTGTTTGGGCTTAAGTTTTTATGTGTGGTGTTGCTGTGTAGGTTTGATGAGTAACTTTTTCCAGATTGTTTTTCTGCATCAGTTTATGTTTGACATTAAGATTTTTCACACCATGTGTTTGTGTCTTGTCCTACCATTTCTTTTTCATTTTCTAACATGAACATGCTTTGGCTTCAGGAGAAATGGATGAAGATATGAGCAACTTTATCGCTGAGCAAGCTTTGAAGCATCCTATGACTGAGGAGGAGAGACGTGAACAAGTCAAAAGGTGGGATGGTTACACAGTAGTTTAAGCTGGTAATATGTCTTTCTCTAAACAAAATATTAATGTTGTGTTAAAAAGGTTGTTGGAAAATACTGACCAATGGTAATACTGGATAAGCCAAAATGGAAAAGCAGGTAAGGAATTAATGTCTATTTTCTTGTTTATCAGACTAGAAGAACTAATGCGCGTGAAGCAAGCGGAGAGAAGAGAGCGTGAGCGAGCAGAAGAGGTGGAGAGGGAGAAACAGCGGAGGAAACAGGGCCAAGAACTGCAGCAGATGCGGCAAAAGCTGCAAGATGATGAGATGAAAAAACTTGCTGATGCGCGCAGGCGAGAGAAGATGGAGGACAAACTGGCAAGGTGAGCGATGAAATGTAGATTCTGGTTATATTACTGACTGTGTAATTAAACACTGGCTGCAACTGAAGATTAAACTGTCTGTTTCACTCACCTTCTTCAAATCCCATCTTAAAATACACTTTTTTCCCTTTAGTTATGGGACTGAAATTATCCCACTGTCTCATTGTTTGTCTTTATTGCTGGTTTTACAGGTTTTACATCATTTGGATTTTACTTCTTTGTATTTTATCTTATTTTGTACGGTGATATTGAGTGTCCTGAAAGGTGCCTGTAGATATCTGTGTACCTTCTCACATACAGAATAATAATATAACATGATTATTATTATTAGTTGGGACAGTTAAGGGCCTTGCTCAGGGGCTCACATTGTTTTAAATTCAAATGTCTATTAACAAATTGATACATTTCTTTATATTTCTGAAAAACTGCCTGTTGCTGTTAACATTTGATTTATTGACAAAGATTGCAGTTGGACTAAAAGCTGTTTTTCTACTGTTTATTTGCTGATTTTTACATTCCTCCCAGACAAAGGGTTAAAGAGAAGATTGCCCGAGACCGAGAGGAGAGAGCACAGAAGGTACCGTGGCAACTGATCATGTTCATTTTCCTCTCATTACTTTTATATATATTTTTTGGGGGGTGGGGTACTCTGTTATAAACTCTGATTATGTTGTTTTTATCTGTGAAGTTTGGAGGTGGAGCACCCACAAGCACAGCTGCCTCATCCCAGCCTTCCCCAACAAGTCCTTCATCTCCCACCAGTCAGGGCCCCCCACCTACTAAAAAGGAGTATGATGAGTCCAGAATACAGGTAAAGGCTTCCGACTTCTTCTTCTTCTTCTTTCTATCTAAGGCTTAAAGCCTGTTACATACTCCACGAGACGCAAGAACTGAGTTCTTGTTCTTGAGGCTGCAAGAACAAGAAAAAACGTCTTGTTCGGCAGCTCCATACATACTCCACGAGAAGCACGTCTGCAGCGGGGAGGGATCACTGCTGGGGGCGATGTCTTCTTTTATGCGCGATGAACCCGGTTGTTACCTCCGCCGAGGAGATTGTTTTCCCTGGCGTCTTTTTGCTCAAGATAACTCAAAAGGTTACGGATGGATTTTTATAAATATTTCAAGAGTTGTTGCAAATGTAAAAATGAACTGATTAAATTTTGGTAGTGATCCGGATCACCGTTTGGATCCAGGATTTTTTTAAAAAGGATTCTTTAACATTGTGCTTGGCGGAGGTTTCCGCTCTGTTTTTCTAGTTTCATATTTAATGAGGAACTTCGTCCGCGGCAGGGCGGGTTGTGCACGCAGCTGGGTCCGAGTGTTTTAATGCCACATGTAAAAATGTTCGTACTTTCTCACCACCTCGATCAGCTGTTTTATCAAAACAATCCGTTTTGCCGGCAACAGTAAAAACGCGGAAGCAGCAACTCCGCTTCATGCTTTCTCCGTGTTAACGACGCCCACCTCCAATGTTTGACCAATCACACGATACTTCTCGCAGCCCCGCAAGAAAAAAGTTCTGCCAGCCCGGTGTGTCAAGAACTGTCCTCAAACACGTCCGCGAGAACAAAATGACGTCATTTTCTTCTTGGAGCTTTGAGAACAAGAAAAAAAGTTCTCGTTTCTCGTGGAGTATGTAACAGGCTTTACGTTATTATGAGAGGAGTTCTTCTGTTGGGACTGAAGGCAGAATATTCAGTACATTGTGCTGTAGTGCAGGGATCCCCAATCCTGGTCCTTCAGGACTGGTGTCCTGCAGGTTTTCCAACTGTCCCTGCTGCACCACTCCTGATTTTAATCAATATGTATTTAGCGGACATGTGCAGAGCTTGCCTGAGCATGAATCAGGTGTGTTCCAGCAGGAATACTTGGAAAACTTGCAGGTCACCGGTCCTTGAGGACCTGGGTTAGGATCCCTGCTGTCATGCACGGCATCAATCTAGTCACCTTTTAAAATTTGGCTCCAATAGATTTGAGTTTTGTCTTTATGACTGAATCTTTGTTGAAATAGCCTCCTAATTTCAGATTTTGAATTTCAGACCCAAAAGCCTGTTGGCCATGTATAATCTGTTTTTATTAAGCCAACCTTACTGCAATGATCTTCAAGCAGAGAGAATTATTTCTGTCTTTAATCAAAGTAAGGTTTTTTATTTTATTTTGTGAATTCCAAAAGATGGCCAATTCACATGGATTAATAAACAACTCCTGCAATTATCTTTAATAACGACCTTGAGGAATAATGCATAAAAAGAAATCTAGTTAATCTCTTAATTTAGGTGATTTCAGAGAATTCTAGAAACTTAGTTATGATTAAAACTGTTCATATAAATTCTGCAACTTTCTCCCATTTTCCTCATTACTTCACAGGTCCGTCTGCTGGACGGCTCCACCATCACAACAGTCTTCAAGGCCCAGGAGCCGCTGGCGGCAGTGCGTGTATACGTGCAAATGAACGGGAATACACCTGAAGGTCAGGATTTCACTCTGCTGTCACCCTACCCCCGTCATGTCTACACTGAACTGGACATGGAGAAGCCCCTGAAAGAGCTGGGTGAGCTGTGAATTTGAATCAAGAGCATGTGCTGCTGTGGACCCACAATCCAAAATGGGTACAGATTCAAAACAGTGTCTAGACTCATCACAGTAAATGGGATCTGAAATAAATGATTAAATTTGCACACAATATTTAATATACTTGGTCATCTATATCTATTTTAGTGGATAAATCATCCTGATAATATACTGTTTAAACTTGGAGCACAAAATAATGTGAAGTGTTTCAGTCAGACTGCATCTTACCTTCTTCCAACTTTCCTCTCTGATCAGGTTTGGTGCCTTCAGCTGTGCTGGTTGTTACCAAAAAGTAAGAACAGGACGATCTGCTCTGTGAGCCTACCTCACCACTTCCACTACATCCACACCGGAGACACCTGAAACAGACTGGTCCAGGAACAGAACTGCCATCTGTTAGCATCACCCAGCTCAACTAAAACAGAGATGTATTGTGAGGCTGCATTCAGAGATGTCAGAGTTCTTCAAATGTAGATATTAAGAAAAATTGGATTTAAGATTCCCTGAATGGCAGCTTCCTACTGGTCCTGTTGGTTGGTGCACACATTGAACTGGTCAGTGATCAGAACACATCAGCTGGCTTCTCACTGGTACTTGAAGGAACACCACTCATATCTTCAACAACACATTTGTAAGAATATACACAGAAAACCAGTTTTAACTTAATCCTTACAGCGTTACACAAGACCTACTTAAGAGGTTCTGAAAGGGCCTTAAATTTGATTCTCATGATTTTCCTGATTTTTGTTTTTTTTAAAATGTTTAGATATATTGACAATTGTGTCTACAGTCACCAAAAACCCACTTACAATAAAAGCCGACTTGAGGACTGAATTCCTGAAAGTCTATTTCATTTCTGAAATCCTTTTATAATACAAAAAGAACCAACCAGTAACTAACAAACTAGTCCTACTAGTGATGTTGCGTCCAACTAAAGCTTTGTACTTCTGAAAGTCTCCATCCATTAAACTGATTTAGCTGGCTGTATGTTTGCTTGGATGAATGTAGTGTCAATTAAAAGCCATTCTCTTATTGGGATTATACAATTTAAACTATGTACTATGTAATTTAAACTAAAGGCCTTTAAATATAAATATTGTTATGAAAACGAAGTATTTAAGTTGACACAGTTAAATGTTAATTTTGAAGAGGAATCCTTCAATCCCTCTAACTTTTACAATGAATTCTGGAAATGAATAAGAAATTTGTGTGATGGTGATTTCAAATGGAAGCACAAGTAAACAAAAAACAAAGCTTTGCTTTGACACACTATAAAACACCTTTATGTACATGAGGAAACACACACACACACACACACACACACAAACTAATCAGTTGGAATGGTACAAAATGTCAGTCATACAAGGCATATGTTTGATAAAGTGGATGACTTTAAAACACTAACAAAGGGGCCCACAAATACAAAAATAGTTCTGATTAAAATGCAGTGACACTTTTCTGAAATGGATTTTGTTTTTGATCTTTCCACCTGTCCTTTAGAATCCAGATTAAAAATATGACATGGTAAATTAGGCCCACCCGTCATTTTCACAAATCCAGTACAGTGAGGCGATCCAGGGAAAGGACGGAGAGCACCGAGGAGTGCTGGGATATCCTTTAGCAGGTGAACCTGCGTGACTCAGCAGTAAAAAAGTTTATTGTTCAGCAAGGTCCACCTGCAGTTGCTCTCATTTAGCTGGGTGGGTAATAGCCCTGGTTGTAGTTCCAGGTGTTCTGGTAGCCATAGCTGCCATACTGTGGTTGCTTGAAGAAATAACAAAAAAAATGGTGTCAATTAAAACATTAGCATCTTTTAGTTTCCAAGTCATACACTGTCATCCCAAAAAATATTTTATTTAAATGTAAAAAAAACCAACCTGGTACCAGCTGCTATACGCTCCATATCCAGCCTGTGCGCTCATGTCAGTGCCCACTATAGGAGGAGGTGGTGTGGTGATGGGAACATGAGGTATGGTTGGTGGGACTTGTGCAGCTACAGCAACCGCAGAGTCATCATCACTTTTGCTCAACTTCTCTGCATCTTCATCCCTGCAGGGTTAGATTAAATTCAAGTCAACTAAACTCAATGTGTAATGATTTACATACATAAACCTTTACATACATGGACTTCAAACTCAAATCTATGGAGGAGTAAAATTGCCACAATGTATTAATTAAATACATAGCTAATGAAATAAATGTCATTAATTAAAGCATTAAATATAAAATTAATTAAATGTGTCAACTACTTAAAAGTAACTACTTGAAATTAAATGCATAAATATATAATTAAATATATAACTAAGTCATTAAAATACGATTCATTGCATGTAATAGTGAATTTATGTATATATATATATATATATATATATATATATATATATATATATATATATATATAAAAAACATTATTCCATGGTCCAGCATTGGAGTGCATCATAAATTTATTTTATCTGTCAACCTGAGTCATCAAAGTCAGTGGGCGGGACTAAGGCTAATCTAGCCCGATCCATTGCCTTGGTCTGCAGTGAAGATCTCATCAAGAAACAATGAAGGATGTTAATGAACTTTGCAGATTTGGTTAGAGAGAGAGAGAATGAGCTGGAGGATACAGAGACGGACTTCTGATTTTTGGCAGCTGCAAATTTGATCATTCGATTGTCTTGTTTGAGTACCCAAACCAATGTAGAAGTGAATAGCGCCACCCAGTGTGAAGAAATGTCTTCACGGGCTCTGCTTTGACGGGAATCAATTTGTCTTGACTTAGTGTGCTGCGAAAACCATTCAGGCGAGAGAATCCACACACCCAAACATATTATATTATATACATATTTACACATGCAATGATGGTGATATATTTATATATTTAAGCATTTAATTCCAATTTTAATCAATTCATGAAATATTCTCATTTGAATTAATGACACATTCAATTCATTTTATATTTAATGATTTAATAATTTAATGACGTTTAATTAATATATAATAAATATATTGTGGCACTTTTACTCTGCCATACAAATCAATCAGACAAATAAAAGCTTTTTAATTTATTAATTTGTTCTAGTAATTAAACATTCTACACAGCAGTAAATCACAATTTTTTTTCTTCTTTCCTCCATGTTAATCTATTATTTATGTGCAAAAAATGCATTTAAAATAGTCTTTAATATTTCCAAAAGGGTTGACTATCACACTAACTTCTAATGACTTTTAGTTTTTATCATTCCTTTCCATCTCACCCGTTTTCTGCTCCTCTCTTTGACCCTCCCAACTCATTCAGCAGCTTCTGATGCACATCATAGACAGACAGCACACTGCAGAGAGCAGAAACACAGATTCATATTCACATGAAAATTTTGGTTTGTATAACCAACTTGATGTAAAATATCTTAACTGACCTTTTGATAGAATTGCTGTATTCCTCTGCAAACTGGAGGCCTCTTTGTGAGAGGAGGATCTTTGTGTGTGAGGTGAGAGACGCTGCCAGGGCTCGCGTCACACACTCCTGCACTGCCTCAGCTGATGCCCAGGGATCTCCTGACATTTCTAACTCCAAAAGGTTTAAGTGCAGTTTGTCATTATCCTGATGAAGGGCACACAAAGAGGAAGACATGGGCAATTATTAAGGCTGTGACGATATGCTTTTGTCCCAATTCGATAACGATTTTTTGGATGCTGATTCAATTTTAGTTACAATTCTCATGATTCTTCAATATTGCTGATTTCTGCAGCCTAAAAACAAAAAATATCTACAAAACTTTTTTTTTGCAAGTCCTTTTTCTTGATTTCAATTAGGAAAAAAAACAACACAGTAGGCAGACCATCATTCTGCTACTATAATGCCCAAGAAGACAAGTAAAAAGATCAATAAAAACAATAAAAATGAAAAAACAATTATCGATCATTTCTAATTATTTGGAAAGAAAAAAGATTTTTTAAACAAAAAAATTGATTTTAAAATTGCAAAGCAAAAAAATCAAGATATTTGATTTTTTTTTTTTTATTTGATTTCCCACCCCTATCAATTATAATCTTAATTTTTTATGACCCTCAAGGACTCGGCCATTAAAAGTTGGACAGAAACTCAAACATGCTGAAACTAGCTGGTCTCTGATCCTGCTTGCAGCTTCACTCCTGAAGTATGTTTAGCATTCTGCATTTGTTTTATAAAAACTTTTAAGATTTTAATGGGTTTATAGTGTAAAGTATGCAGAAGTAGAAGGCCTGCAAATACTGTATGGAAGAGGCCGAAAGGAAGCGGTCGTGGATTGGTAGAAATAATAATGCTACAGGAACCATGAATTTAGAATAACTTTTTTTTTAAAAATCATCTCACCGGACTAATTTCCAGTGCTTCTTGTAAAACTCTGCGGGCTTCGCTGAGATTTCTGCCCACTTTTTGCAAGAGACGAGCCAGCTTGATGGAGTAGAAAGCGTGTAATGTAGGCTTCTCTTTAGATTCATCCACTGCCTCTCTTAGCAACACCACCGATGTTTCCAGCTGGCCTGCTCGTCTCTCCAATGCAACCCGGCGAAGACGGACAATCGCCAAACCTGGCATGCTTTTCTCCAAGGCTATTAGTATTCTGCGGCCCTCATTTAAGTCACCTGGTAGAGGAGGAGATTATTAGTTTCTCATGAGTGTGATGACTCAAAAATAAAGGAAGTAAATTTAACGAAGTATTTAATATATCAGTTCATTTAAAAAATGTATATTTCTTTTATATACATGTATATATAAAAATAAAGATGAGTGTGTGAGTGTTTTGTTTTACCGTGTCTTTCCTCAAAGGTCGCCCACTGCATGTGGATATTGGGTTTATTAGTCAGATGGACATCACAGGCTCGTTTGTAAACAGCACGAGCTTCGTCCACACTCTGCGGCTCCAGGTACTGAATGTACTGAACACACACCAGTAAACATCTAATGTTAATACATGCACAAAAGGCTCAAACTTGTACCAAATTGCAGATATGTTCTTACTCTGGTCCAAAACTCCTCATACAGTGCACAGGCGATCAGGCAGCGCTCAAACAGGATGCGAACTCTGTAGTCACTGTGGGTAACCACAGCCTCCTCTGATGCTGGCTGAGGCTGAGGCGTGACCTCTGACTCTTCTGTGGCTTCCTGCTTTGGATCTAATAGAAGATAAGTGTTAAAACTATAGATGCTTTCAGACAAATGAATGAATGGCAACTGAGTATCTTCATCATGTGTGCTAACCTTGTGTAGGATCTTTGGTGTCCCTGTTGAGTTCAGCAATCTCCCAGTCCAGGTAAGAGTGCCAGGCCCGTAGCTGCAGGCGGTCCAGTGGCTTGACGTGGAAATACGGTCGCTTGATCTGAAAACAAAAACAACACGGAAGTCAGGCGTTTTACAATTTGACTACAATCTTTCGGCAGGACCAAAACCTAAAATATACAAACATGAGACTTTACAGGATCTTTGAAAAATATTAAATTATCAAATATAGAAGAAATTAAAATAATTAAATGACACTATTTTAATACTCATTTTAAAAACCACAATGAGAAAGTGTTTGCTCAAGATTTGATAACGGGCATGCTAAAGTACAGCTTTATTTAAGAACAAAATTCAGGGCCATATTTAATAAACAATTTCTAACCTACTTCACTACCAGCTACTGAACAACCAATGCAACTACAAATTTACTAGATAAACAGGAAATAAGAGAGAAAAATAACTCACGGCGTCTTCAAAGTGCCATCTTTTACGGACTTCTCCTTCATTGTCCTGATACACTTTGTCCCTACAAAGCAGTACTTGTTTCCTTATCTTCTGCATCAGCTCCTCCTAAAACACAGAACCTCTTATTGGGCATGACAGCATTTGTTGACATTGGGTTAACCAATTGTACAATGAAAGATAATTCAGTTAAAACATTAAAACCCAAAAGATGAGCCTGAGAAGTTATCAATTATGCAGAGAATCACTAGTTTGATACCAAACGCCACAATTCCCTTGATGTAAATATATTCTTCTATGTAAGACTTTAATCTTTGTGTTAACTCAGGAAGATGCATGCTGCTCACTGAGTCTGTGCCTTCAGGTGTGGCAGGCTCTTCCTCTCCTGGTGGCCTCTCCTCTTCCTCTTCGTGGGCTTGCTCTGCACGCTCTGCCTTCTGGCTTTGACGGCAAAATGCCCTGAGCTCCTCATACTCCTCAGAGCAAAGCACCTCTTTTGGCGGATGATTGTTCAAGTGCTCTTTGAACCTGATGGAGGGCAGGACGGAAAATGTAGCAACATTTCAAATTAAAAACTAACAAGACAAATTGAGAAAAACACAATGATTTACTGAAACAAAGACTTTATATCAGGAAGTTCAAGTCTCACGTGTGACATCTTAAACCATTTGTTGTTCTACATGTAGTGGAGCATCAGTTTTAGTGATGATCTTACTTGTCATAATGGGTATTATAGAGCTGTGTGGGCACTCTAAGGACTCTGTCCAGGACAGCTGCAGCATTCTTCATGTTACCCTGCTCTTTCTCCCACTCCACATACAAATCCCAAAGCCGGTCTGAATGGAAGTCTAGACCTGCTGCCAAAACTGCATCCTCAAACACACTAATATTTGAAAAGAACACACAACAAAAACACTTAAAACTTTTGGGGAAAAAAATTTTAAGACAAGTTTACTGATTGACAACAGGGCTTTGCATAAAGGTAGCAGACTGGATTGAATAACTAAATATTTTAAAATATCCTTAAAAAAATCATGTCAAAGATGTATTCCAATTTGGTTAAAAATATTAATTGCAGCTAATAAAATTAGGAAAAGAAAATGTCCACTGTATTTGTAATCTTTGATAAATGCTAAAGCATTAGCTTACCTGCGAATACGCTTCGGTGACTCGGCCAGGTTCATGTCCAGCGTACCCAACAATAGATTGATGTAGTGGATCCACAGATCTACACTAAGAGGAATCACCCGAAGACCCTGAATACACACCTAACATATACACAACTGTAAATGTTTGCTGATCAAAAAAAAAGGGAAAAACACTGGTACACTTGAAATGGGCAGAAAAGGAAAATAATTAGAAAAGTTATTGTGTGTTACCTCTTCTGCTCTGTCATTGTAGCCAGCACGGCGCTCCAGATCAGCAAATTTCTTCCAGTAGCCGTAGCAGAGGGGATAACGAATGAGGAAGGCCTCTAGCGCTCTGCGTGATGCTGTGATGTGACTCTAAACACGTGGGAGAAAAAGACAAAAAAGTTTATTGATCAGAGCATCAGGCATATTTCTGACCTAATGCCACTTCTAAGTGATAAAATGTTCTCACTAAAATCATTGTTTACTTTGATTTCGCCCCCAACAACACACCTCTTGTTCACAGTACTGCAGCAGGTCAGTCCAGCTGGTGAAATCTTGAGGATTGTCATGTGCGGACTTCCAGAGATGCTCAAAGTCTGCGGGAAGTTCCCCCTCCTCATCTCCTATAGCTGAAGGTATCAAGAAGGAGGCAGGGGCGGGGCCTGCAGGAGCCACTGCTTCACTGCCGTTTTCCTCCGACATCTCAGGTGGAGGTGGTGGAGGAACCTCAGGGACATCCATGGCTTTAAAAGAGATCAAACATAAATCACCCTAAGTCAGGTCATTATTGGCTCCTTTTGACACAACAATTCAGCAATCTGTTGCTACAAACTAAATGGTGCTAATATCTAATATTGCTTTTGAAAATTTGAGAAAAATTCACAAAAAGTTATATTAGTTTGCATGCAAATCAAGATAACCTATTTCAACATATTCTTTTCTGTAGTATGTCTGAAAACATGCTGGCATACTCCCAGTACACATAAGTGCTATACTAGGCCGAAAGTATTATTACGAGACTGACAGTATTACTGTTTCCTCGGTCAGAAAGGCTTGATGTATGAGTTGTTTATGGAGAGTTCTGCAAAAGCTGAGGTCAAACTGATGATCTAAGCTGTCCAGTCAGCACAAAATATGCTCTCACCAATGGAAAACACTGAGTGGTGGTGCATGGACATGACTGAACATATGCTGCATAACTGAAGTGTTATAACTTGTTTTATGGTTGTCATCAACAAAATGTTTTTGGACCAATTCTTAATAACGTTCATTCATTTTTCTTCCATTTAACATTGAGGCAACATATTCAGGGAAACACAGACAATTTAGCAACTGGTGGCCTGAACGCTGGTACTTAGGGGTCACTCTAAATCAGCAACAGGATGCTACCGCCACCCAAACTGGTCAAGAAGAAATTCAAGGTTCAGTATTTAGAGAATATGGTGAGAAACAAACACATTGTGATATTATGAACTGAGGATGATGATCCCTAAATTACCTGAAATTGTATGTTGAGAGTGGCTGTATTTTTAAGTTGTAGACTATTTGCTCGCACAGTTGTTCAAAGTTGTGAACCTCTCCCCAATCCTTTTTGTGAAGAAGTTAGTCTTTCAGGGATACTCCTTTTATACTCAATCTTCCCTTAATTCCAATTCACCTGTTCAGCCACTTAATGCTCCAAACAGGTGTTTTTGAGCATTCCTCAACTTTCCCAGTCATCGGTTTCTCCTGTCCAACATTTTTTGGAGCATTTTTCAGACATTCATTTCAACATATATTAAAAATTATTTGCAAATTACTCTATTCCAGTGAATGATTATCTACATAACCGATCGATAATCAAATATGTTTTGAATCTTTTTCAAAGAATACCCTGATGACCTTGTAATGTTTTCAACCATAAACTAAAATAAGAACATTCATTTTATTTACTAAAAATACTTCAGAAGCTTCACAGTATCTTAGACATGTAATCTTTAAAAAAAATTGATTACATTGCTGGGTATCATTTCTGTCAAAAGACAAATTTTAGAGCTGATCACTATTGACTAAACAAATACCGGCTTTACAAAACTCCCACAATTTGACATTTGTAAATACAACCTAAGTAAATCAATCATTCCTTAAATAATACAGCTTTTGTAATGCTATATATATGAAATAAACATCCAACATTACTATTTTTGTACTCACACAGGATAGTGAAACATATTTTATATTTTAACTTGAGATTTATGGTATGTTGCTCTGGGTGGGTTAAACTGTAATTATTGAATGAAACAGTGGATCTAATTTACGGTTCTAATCAATTCCAAATACATTGAGTGTGACTGTCTTAAGAATATATCAATTTAAATATTATTTTAAACCAGCCAGAAGACAGAATGCGAAGGATACAAAATCCATTTATGCGGTGAAAACCCGGTGACTGAAGCGATGAACTAAAAAAAAAAAACAAAACAGATATGTCTACTGCCTATTTATAGGAAGGTTTGTTTCATTAACAAGTCGGTTCACTGTAATGACATTATCTACAGCACTACAACACTAATTTCGAAACAAAACTTTTCCATTTTAATTAAGAGTTTAACTTGAGTATCCCAAACACTGAGCCGTTTAATCTGTGATCATTTATAGAAATGTCTGTTGTTGAAGTTAGCTTAGCCTAGCTCATGTTTGTCTAGGAGTACGTCTGAAAGATATCTTTATGCGGTTTAGGAATTACTATAATGTTTCAGGGCGTCTGTAAAAGAATATGCATCATGAAATACGCATTAATTGAGAAAATTACCTGAGGACTCTTCCAGCTCCCCGTTGCCGCTCATCTCCCCACAGCCCTCGGCCGCCATGATGGAAACGTCTTGATTACGTCACTGCCGCGCGACAACGCCAATGAAACAAAACTGAACTTTCTCTCAAAACTATTCAACGAACAGTTATGGCATATCATTTGCATTGAAATTTGCTTTCCATCTTCGATGTAACATTTAGTTCTAAATGTTAACAATATATTTGCTTTGTATGCACCGCCTTGTTTTTACCCAATAAGGAGATAACTCGGCCCACTTTCCTCTGGCTTCCACATATTGACATGGGAATCAGCAATGTGTAACAACTGTATTTTTGTGCTGCATACCGGGGAAAATAAAAGTAATTGCAAACATCGAAGGGTCTTAAATGATTTAAAATGTATTATTTGGAGCAGTCAAAAGCGAACTGAAATTTAAATAAATTTTAATACACTCAATTAAGGTTGTGATATCAAATCTTTTTAATAAAAAATACAAATTAATTCAATTTTTAGTCAAACACGAGGGCCGTTTGTTTCCTTATCTAGACTACCTTTGATAAATTGCATTGTAATCATTTGAAATATATTTGTTCCCTCAACCCTGAGCTGAATTACTCACACGCATATCTATTAGAAATAAGTGGCATCTCTGAGATGTCTGGCAGCAGGAGCTCCAGCAGGGAAAGCAACTGCTCCAAAATCCTGCACATTGTAAGCAATAAGAAAATACTAAAAAGAGGCACAGTAACTGATTAAACTACACACCAGGGGATTCACACTACAACTGTAGGCAAAACCTACTTCTGTCACCGGCACCGCCTAACCAAAATGTCGCTGCTCGAGCTCCTGCGACATGTCACTTTCATAAAAACTCAGATTTGTAAACACATACAATTAAATTAATATAATTAAAATCCTTTGTCTCATCCTGGTCTGGTCTTGCAACAAGACCCGTTGACCTCTGTTGTGAATTGGCACCATGTCAAGCTGTACTAAACTAATGACATCAAAGCATTTTTACATTTGGTCAACTTTATTTTCACTTGGTCTCTGTAAGAGTAAATCTGACAATTTTGACAGCTGCATTCAAACTGTCCATCAACTTATCAAACCATCAACAAAAATTCAGCGACATGTACATTTATGGTTTTTAAAAACAGAAAAACAACAAAATCCCTAATAGAGGCGACTAGACAGCACACAGACCAGTTTCCAGGGAATCATTTGCATCTTTAAAACATTTAGAACAGATGTTTTCATTGCTCAGATGGCTTTAAATTTATATATTTTTAAGTTGGACACTCCTGAGGGCTTTGACTTCATCAGCTCATAAAGATACAAATAATGGGAATTCTGGACTTTCCCCGATACCTAGTTATACACAAAATTCTCAACTTTTACATCTTCATAATTTTTTCTTGAGTGCATTAAAAGAGCCTAGTGAACCAAGATGGAAAAATATTTGATAAAAGAGAAAGCACAACAGAATGACCCACAGACGGTGGTTCAGTCCCCTGAAGTGACTCACTGAAAAGTTTGATCAAGTCAGCTGAACATCTTCTCTGCAGCAGCTGAACGACCTCATCACTTCCAAAGTTAAACAACGGTTATCAAATTCACGCTGAGGAATTCAGGGACGGGGTGCATAAGGATGGACTGGTCCAAACTGGTAAAAGATGATGACTATGTGGCATCAACAAATTTATGAAATATTGAAGTTTACTGTAGAACTGCACATAATTGGTGATGAGCCCTTCTAAGATATGAAATGTGGCACAAGTAAAAGGCTGGGCTCCTGGCTCTTGTCAGAGCGTCACCTAAAAGAGGAATGGTAATGATAGTTAAATCTGAGGGCGTCAATAGTATGTGGAGCATTTATTTTGAATCTGAACCTTCCTAAATGATGCTGATTAATCCTGTTAGCTTTATTTTGAGGCAAACTAAAAAAAAAACAAAAAAAAACAAAAAAAAAACAAGATGATTCCACGAAGATGGAAAAACAAATAAGAATTTTTTTTTTTCTTTTTCTCCTTTTTTTTTTTTTATTTCTATGGTTCATGAAAAGGACAAGACCTAAACGGCTTAGTTGTTACCAATCTGAAAAATGTGACTCATTTATATAGTAATAACCTTGAACCCTTGTTGTCAGGTATTAACAGTGCGACTTAAAACACGAGGGAAATGGCCGATAAGTTAAAAAGGCTCAGGTCAACTAATAGGTATAAGCGAGTTTGGGAGTGTGTGTGTTTGTATGAAAACTGGAATTTTTGTGTTTTATCTTCATATTGGCTATCCCACTGTCCTGCTATAGTTAGTCCTGGCTGTTAGGTCTCTTTCCATTTCCTCCTGTTCATTTTAGTTCAGACATTCTCTCCTGTCTCCATATTTAATTAAGTGCCACAGTCCAGTCTACCCCTGCGTTCATGCCAGGCTTGCGGAGTGTCACAACAGACGTGGAGGCATTAAAATCAAACTCTAGTTGACTCTCCTGGCCATCTGCAAAAAGAAAAAACAAAATTTGTTTTTTGAGCAGAGGATAATCACTGAACACCAATTAAGTTTCAGAGACACTTCATTTCCAGGTACATCAGGAGAATATTTTCTTAAATGAGTTAATGCATTGGTCTTGGATATGTTAAAGTTGGCAGAGTGGAATTCTGCAGAATTCTGTTCAGTAGCTTCACTAAATCTATAAACTAATATTTATTCAAGCGCCATTAAACTCTCTTTCTCCTCCCAGTCCTGAAAACCCATCTCATAAATGGGCATTTCAAATTGAACCGCTCTATTTGAGCTGCACTAGTAGTTGCATACAAATCACATTTACTCCAGTTAACATTAAACCATAATCAACTCATTATTTCATATTGCTGGTTTGAGATTTCCTAATAAAGCATTTTTTACAGCAAAGTGTAACTTAACTTCAGAAAACAGCACACAAGTATAAACCCAAACAATCAGCTCTAGATGTTTTTTTTAAAGCACATACATTTTAATTGATTTAATTGAGTGTATTCAGGTTTTTTTTTTTAATGCCATTCTGTCCTAATATATGCCATTACAGTTTTTACACATTGGATAATATCTTTGTCTCTAAAATTTTACAGACAGAGACATTGATTCAATATGTTAGTGCACATACAGAAAATTAGGGGTGGGAAAATCGAATTTAAAAAAAATAAATAAATAAAAAATCGAAAATCAAGATTTTTTGTTTCACAATTTTAAAATAGATTTTTTTTGTTAAAAAAAACTTTTTTTTTCCCATGAAATAAAATTAATCTACTATAGATTTTTGTCATTTTTATTGGTTTTATTGATCTTTTTACTTGTCTTCTTGGGCATTATAGTAGCAGAATGATGGTCTGGCTACTGTGTTTTCTCCTAACTGAAAAACAAGGAAAAAAAATTACTAGCAAAAAAAAGGTTTTTTAAATTTTTTGGGGTTTTTAATCTACGAAAATCAGCAATATCAAAGAATTTTAGAATCACAATTTAACGAATCAACACCCAAAAAAAATCGGAATTGAATCAGGACAAAAGCATATCGTCAAAGCCCTACGGAAAATACAAGACATTTTGAGGCTGTGCGGCAATGCTCCACAGGTTTGTCAGCTTCATGCTTTAAGCACCAGAAAACATGACAATAATAAGGTTTCTTTGTAACTCATTAAAAAAATAAAATAAAATAAAGAGGTAAAAATGTACACACCTGCAGTCTTCAGAGTAACTTTGCTGGGTTTACTGGCTCCCACTATGACAACACGTTCAATCCAGGACTTGGTAGTAAAATAGGCATGAGGAGCGAGATTACTGTGGAAGAGAGAGGCTCGATTTAACATTTAAACATTACAAAGGTATACAGACTAACCCCGGTTACTCAAATTGGTTGCTTCACTTTTAAAGCCTTTAGTTGGTTTGCCATGTGCAGATTTGAGCTGCTCCTATGCATCTAGAAGCAAATTTTACTTAGATTAACACACAAAGAGGGAAAAAACTTATACTCACACAGAAGTGAGCACGTTGTTGGCAAAAGACAACCTCCTGTGGTTGAATTCCTTCTTTTCATAGTTGAAGGTGTGGCCATCATCTATGTAGAGCTCACCCTCTGCAGTTCTCTGCCAGGAAGAAAACAACAAAACAAAATTAAAATAATGACAAATCTGCTTGGCAAACTGTCAAACAGTGATGAAGCACGAATGTGCTGAGCAGCAGCAGCAGCAGGCTCAGTTAAGTTACCTGATTATTAAGAGCCACGTATAGAGTGTAGGGGTCATGCTCCATACAGGAGGAGGACCTACGAACTCGCAACTTCCTGGGAATGATGGAGCCGCCGCGCTGGAAAACTGGGATCTGACAGCAAAACGCAACAAGACCATCATAATTGGAGAAATGGTAAAAAAAAAAAAAAAAAAAAGCGTGGAGGTCAACACATGCAAAGACAAACTGACAGTCACTTTGTCAAAGAATGAACCTAATCACAGCTTTAGACTATGTACTGTTGACATTTGTGCTTACAGAGCTCATGGTGACAGGGATGTAGAGGTTTTGGGCCCCATTGTGCTTCTGGAAGGTGTGGATGTCAAACCAGACCTGAAAGAGAAAGAGAGAAAGAGAGAGAAAGAGAGAGAGAGAGAGAGAGATCGATAAGAGGGAGGTCGATGACATCATTAAAATTATGTACACACATGAAAATATGCAGTTAAAATTAGCAACATGGAAGGACATTTCTTTTCCAAGTGTAAAGGAGTGAAACAGGGCTGCAGTCTCAGTCCCACCCTCTGGATGAACTGGCTGGAGTCAACAGAACGATCCAAAATCTCCTGTGTCATTCTGTGTCATTCTAACCCTAATGATCGATTAAAAGGATGCACTACAACATAAACCATCACCTGTATACCTCCTGTCAGACCTATGATCTCTGGATAAAACAAATCTTAGGGTTGGATGGATAGTCACTCTCAAATTTAAAGAAGACCAAAAAAAAAACAAAAAAAAAAAAAAACACCCCACACACCTGTCACTGAAATAAGTAAAAATTGAAAAGGAAAAAGATGAAAATTGTTACATCACTGTGTGATTGTGGTTTAATATAAATATTCTTCACAAAAAAGAAAATATAGTTTAAGTCATTCCTTAACATTTTGTTATGCTTTATATGGTTATATGGTTTCTGTAACATTCGAACTTGCGCACCTGTTGACGGGTATTTGACCCACTGCTCATCAAAGTGCTGCAATTTGTCCACATCAGTTTTGTTTGCTTTTTTTTTTCCCTCTTTTTTTTAAATCTCATTTAAATTAAAAAGCGATGTCTTAAATGACTAAGCTATATTTTAACAGTTTTACTTGTTACTTTTTCGGTCTCCAGTTATTTAAGAGGCTATTGAGACTTTTGCCTTCTCTTACTGGAAAGTTTATTTCCATGAGCGAGAGCCATGAGAAAACTGTTTTACCTCATCTTTCCCCGGCAGGTAGGCAGTAACTCCTCTGGCTCCTTCCTCAGTAACAGGGTGCACCAGAAGATCTCGTCCTGCAGCAGTGTTAACCATGAGTCCATTGTTTCCAAACATTTGCTTTACTGAATCAGCTGAATTCAAAATTTCACTGTGGTTTGTCTCACACCTTAAGCTGATACCTAAATATAGTCATGATTGACCCCAATATTTATGATTCAATGTTCTTTTTCCTAAAACCAAAATATTTACCACTTTTCACCACCTGGTGGCAGCAGAAACAACATGAGCACAATAATGACATCTTGAGTTTATATGTACTTAAATCCACAAATCCAGCTTTTACAAAGTCAACTAACTGATCTTTTGCTGTAACTGTATGCAGCTGAGGTTTTCCATTATGTTCACAATGTTGTCCCCAATAGTTTCTGGAAGATAACTGTTGGTATATTAAAGTATTTTCCCCCTTCCCCTTCTCAACAGCTGTCTAAAGATAATTACATAACAGGAGAAGTCCAAACCATAACGTTGTGGGAAGTGAAAGTCACTAAAAGGCTGTGAAAATGCTCCTGTTCTCACCTTCTTTAAGCAAATACTTTAATATCATTCTTGTAAGATTTTAAAATTTTAGCCACTTGAAGGAAATTCAAGCACATTGCCAAAGCATTTTTGTAACAAATTGGACACTTTGTGGGAAGAAAACAATTTTAAGATGTGATGCCTTACCAATCAAAAACTCGTCATCCAGGGCAAAAGTAGAAGGATCCTGAGGATACTCCACCCACAGCGGTCTGCAAAACAAATTCACTTTTGACCCAGTTTTTTTAAATCTGCGGTTATGCATGCTGCTGAAATCAACTTAAAATGCTAATACGTTCAATTCAGTGGAAAACCGCATTCTGTTTAATTTTACCTTGTTTTTCTGCTGGACACCGCAGTAACATGTAAAATCAGTGTACACATGTCATATCCTGAACAGCTGGTTTTGCCTTTTTTTCAACTGACGTAAATGTCAGTAACTTTCAATTCAAGAATCGTAAATCCAACTAAAACTGTGAAAAGCCTTTGTGATGATTTTCTAAACACACCACTTCATCAACAATGATGCTTCTTGCCTGCCCTCACCTCATGATGGGCTCTCCAGTGCGGTGTGCATGGTAGAACTGCTGGTACCAGTAGGGAAGGAATGTGTAGCGCTGACGCACAGCCTCGCGGATCAGAGCAGTGTTTTCTGGGCCAAACAGCCAGGGCTCACGGCGAGGTGTGTCCAGATGGGCATGGGCCCTAAAGAATGGCTGATAAGCTCCCGTCTGGTACCAACGCACCAGCAGCTCAGTGTTTGGAGACTTGAAGAAACCACCGACATCAGCTATGAGACGAGAGAAGGTATGTTATGGTTATCGAAGTCTGGGCTGTTTCTGGCAGGGAAGGGCAACTCCTTAGGGGTTGCTGTCCATCAGCTATAAGATGTTACCCTGTTTTAACAACAAATTCAAATTAACAGGTCACTTCACAACATGACTGAATCAGGCGTGTTGCAGCAGGGGAACATGTGAAACCTGGAGGAGGACAGCGGCCATGGACTACTGGAGTTGCCCATCCCTGATAAACAAGCATCATTAGATCCACTATTTGAGAGCTTCTGTCTGAAACTGGAATTCTTATTACAGAACAGACATTTAAGATAATTCAATTTTCTTTAATCAAAGTGAGATGACGACAAAAACTGGTCTTGAAATGAAACATCTTAACCAGGACAGTCAGTGAGGCAACGTGACTTAAATATAACCGCAGCTCATTTATCAAGAGAACATTTGCTTTTACCATGGTAACCTCTTCGAGCACATTCCCATAGCAACATCACCAAAACCTCCAGAGAAATCTGGGACCAAATCTGATTATCTTTTCAGTCCAATTTTTTCTTCTACATAAAACCACTTCAGGATCAGAGGCATTCTGTTTTAAAGGGGACTGAAGCGATCGGCAGCATTTTGTAATCTGCTCATTCCAGTTAAGTATGAAGTATAAGAAGCGCAGAAAAAGACTAAAACACTCTATAGCTCCTTACTCCTGAAGTGATGACAATTTGTATTTACAGAGAAATAGCAAAAGTCATCACAAGTTCAGAAAATTGAATTAAAGGACATTTAAATAAGAAAACTCTAAAGTAAGATGTTAATACTCACCACCACAGAAGGAGATTCCAACCAGGCCAAGGCTCAGACACATAGGGATAGAGATTTTCAGATGGTCCCACTCAGCAGCATTATCTCCAGTCCACACAGCACCTGTGTGCAGAGGAAAAAAAAAAAAAAACCCCACACTTCTCAGTCCACTGAAAAAGATGATCAAGTGTTACAAATGCTCTGATTATAACAGGCCAAGTCCAGGAGACATTTAAGAACACATCATGTCCTTCTGACTCCAAGATCTGCACCTGATTTTCCTTGTAAACACCAAATGTAAACAGGAAAAGGCAAGTTGTTCAATATGCGATATTAACAGGAAGTGCATGCAGTTACAGGCTCACCATAGCGTTGTGACCCAGCAAAGAAAGCTCTGGTGAGGACAAAGGGGCGCTGAACTCCTCCAGACCTCTGGATTAAACCCTCTGCTGTGGCCATTTGCTGTAGAGCAAAAACAAATAAGTAATAAAAAGGAAAACACAGAAAATCATAAAAGAAGAAGTATAAAGAGTATTGAACAACATTTAATTTTATTTTGAAGAAATTGTTTGGTTGAAACTCCTTAGACATGCCTTTGCATTATTTCTAAAATCATGTAGCACATTTAGCCTCAGATATGACAAAGTACCCATATGCTCAAAACAATCAAAAACAAAAAAGACAAATTCAGATTTTTAAACAGCATGAGCAGTTTTACACATTTCTAGTTATTTGTAGAAAAATTAATGCATGATAATTGGGATCATTATAAAATTTGCAATGGTGTCATCCCAAGCCTTACATCAGTCTCAGCTAATGACCTGTTTAGTCATGAGTCAATTATTTACCCATCATTACAAAAGCAAAATGACTGAGTGACAATCCAACTACAACAGCATAAAAAAAAAAAAAAAACTTAAGGCTGTGGGCTTAATGTCTCTTACCACATAGAAGCCATACAAGTTGTGCACATCACGGTTTTCCCAGTTTCCATGCACTGCATCCTTGTGCATGGTGACTTCAGGTCCATTAAAAACTGATGGCTCATTCATGTCATTCCACGTATACAGATTTTCCATGGAGCCCTGCAGAGAGGACAGGCTGTGTGTCATCTTAACAGTCTAATCACATTGTGGAAAAAGTGCAGAGAAATTCAATTACACCTGGAATGAAAAATTCTGTCACATGTCTGAAAACAAACAATTAGCCAATAATGAGCCGGTGGCAAGCTGCAGTTACACAAAAAAAAGGTTTTAACAAATGTCAGCAGTGTTCCTCAGATCATGTCATTTCTTATGCTAAGATGTCAAACATGGAGTCTCAGAGACTCACCTCTGGGCCTGTTGTAGTAAGCAATAAGTCAATTGCACGATAAAAAAAAATGTGCACAATAAGTCTCTCTCTCTCTCTTCACAGAAATACAAAAAGCCTCCTTGTGCACTTAAAACACAACCAACAACTTCCCAGCTGGGAAAAAAAAACCAAAAAAAAAAAAAACCTTAACGAGGCTAGCTCCATCTTCCCGACAGTCCTCGATCATTGGGGTGTTTAACCGACAGATTAAATACAAACAGGACAGTGAAACATGGTGTGCACTCAGACAGCGTGGTTGGTAAAGCGA
Organism: Telmatherina bonti; assembly: GCF_933228915.1. Lineage (NCBI taxonomy): Eukaryota > Metazoa > Chordata > Actinopteri > Atheriniformes > Telmatherinidae > Telmatherina > Telmatherina bonti. The sequence continues at coordinate 23,491,090 of NC_136610.1, read as the reverse complement.
TGCTGCCCTTTAATGTTAAAAAGGCGACATTTTGAAAAATGTTGCAAATATTTCACAGCCAGTATGAATTGCCTGGATGAACATACATGTTACAAACGGCAAGTCCACAACTTTATGATGACATGAAGAATGACATACTGAAGGCGATCAAAGACTTTCAATTTAAGTCTTCCAGATGTGGTCAAGTCCAAAACATGCCCCCTTATGTGACCTTGGCCATAGCCTACATAACTGTGTTATAGTGTTTAGAGATCATATGTTCCAGGTAACCCCAGGAGAAATCCCAATCTTTTTTTTTAGCAGACTGATGACTGGATGAGCATAAACTAGTCTGTACATCAAGCTAAATGTTCTTTAGAAATTAAAGTATGTTGATCTTTGAAAGGGTGTACTTGCATTAATATGGCATTGTTATTTTTGTTGAAAATGGTCTCAAAATGACAACAAATCGCTTAGCACAACATTAATTGCCTGTCACAATCATTTGAGACAATTAATCGCATTGCAAAAATTTGTTACCGTGACAGGCCTACTCACCTCATACTGATTGTAGTCAAACATGCTGGCCCACCAGGCCCTCATGTCAGCACGGGTGAAGTCTGGATAACCAGCATTACCTAAAATTTATTGTTCACACCAAGACGGAAAAAAAGGCAGGAGATGCATATGGAAAGTTATAGAAATGCATCAAATGAAGACCTTTTTACACTGTAAAACTTGGTGTAAATCTAAAAGTTCTCCTCAGAATAGACAGCTAAAAACATGTTTTGGTAAATTATGCAGATGTTTATCTCTTACCAGGCCAACACCAGCCCTCATAGTCGCCCCCATCTTTATTCTTGATATAGAAACCCCGAGAGCGGATTTCATTATGGATCTTGTAGTTGCTGTCTACTTTGATGTGAGGGTCCACAATGGCAACCATCTAAAAACAAAACAAAATACTGAGCTATCTGAGGAAGATACAACTAGGTAATTCAAGCCGGTTGTTCCTAAACATCATGCTGCATAACACTAAAGTTGCTGTCTTCGAGGTACTGTGTTGTCCATACCTTGCGCTTCTTGTCCATGAGATGCTGCAGCATTTCCTTTGGTGATGCAAACTTGTGTGGATCCCAGGTGAAGTAGCGCTTTCCATCTGTGTGCTCGATATCAAGCCAGATAAAGTCATAGGGGATGTCATGCTCATCAAAGCCTGCATCTACTGCTAGAACATCTTCCTGGTCATTGTAGTTCCAGCGGCACTGGTGGTAAGCCACGGAAGCCAGCGGAGGGAAGGACTGAGTGCCTGATGGGCAACAGAGAGAAGATATCAGATGGTTGGGGGACAGAAAGGCAAAGACTGAAGAAAACAGTAAAGAGCTGATTTGTTTTCCTCCAATTTAGCTGCAGGAAGTGGATCAATATCCAGACTGACTAAAGCTGTTAATTTAGAGGCTGATGCTGACTTATTTCTATGACATTATTCACACTCAATTTTGTCTTTTATTGCAACATGTTTATGGTTATAAAATTAAATAAGCTTAAATACAAAAGATTATTGTGACTTACTGACATACTTCATTATAAAAAAAAAAAGGGAAGAAATAATGTTCCATTAAGTAAGTCAACCAATTAAAATTTCAGATGAAAACCTACAATCAGAAAATGATTTTGTAAAAAGCCAACTCAAAAATAATTTCTGCCTTTATGTCTCAGCTTTGAAGCAGATACAGATATCATGAATCACCTGAGAACCCAAACTTTCTACGTTTATTCTAAATGGACCATCTTTGTCCACAAATGAGCATATCTGCTGCAAGAAACATTATGGATTGAGAACACACACATGCACACCAGTGTGCATTCAAAATAAATGACTACAAACTCAGCCATGAAGCGCAACAGGCTCGTCGCTCTCTGAACATTGTGAAAACATGAAGAATCAACCAAATTCCCACCTGTTAATGAGGCATACTGAGAGAAGACATCTTTGGGAGTTGGTCCAAGCATGATGAAGACGTCAATGATACCACTTTCAGAGATCCAACGAACATCTGTCTGTGGTCTTTCACTGGAGCCCTGAACATAGTCCAGCATTTTCCCAAACACAGTCTGAAGAGAAGCAGAGATATACTATTAAAAGTGCTGATTTGCAGGCAAAAGTCATAACAGCTCTTTTAAAGAGTTTTTGGTCCTCAAGATAGAGGTTAACAATGGAATGCAGTTCTTGCTATTAAAACATAAAAAGAGCTGATTCAATAAAAGAAAAAAATTTAAAAAGACCTTTCCAGCTGTGTTGGAGCTTATATCCACCCAAGTTTCTGCAGCATTGAGCCAAAAGATGCCTGTAGTCCGCTGGACGTTATGCGCCAACATAACTGGGACAGCCCCATACAAGGCCATGGGATTATACAATTCATACTGGAAGACGTCCAAGTTATAGAGTCGATATGGATCTCCATTTCTGAAATAGAGTGCAATATATAAGATAAATAAAGTGCAACCTTCAGGGGAATCTAAATAAAATGTGTTAAATATGAGCAACTGATTGCACTCACTCTGTTGTTTTAAGCTTGAGGGTATCTGCGTGTTCTGGGATGCCATAAACATGCTCCACACCTGGCAGTGAAAAGTCTAAACTAACAGCAGATGGACCTGAGGGGGCAAACAGCAGCCATGTATCAGTCCGAGGAGACAAACTTGAGTTAAATACAATGATTAAATCTTCAAATGATCATTTTAAAAACATTTTGTGATGACAGACTTAATGTAAATGGAAAGAAAAGCAAGATCTACCATTAGGTTTGGTGTCTGTATGTGATTTAAATGTTTCCTCCCACATCCCTTCTTCCATTTTCTCTTCCTCTTTTACTTTCTGGTGGGGGAAAATGGAAACAAACCAATATAATAGTGGAAGATCTAAGAAAAGTGTAAAAATCCTTCCAGAGAGCAAGAAAAGGAGGATCTTCCAGTACCTCGCCCTGATTTGCTGAATCTGTCTCTTCTTTGTTCTCAGCCTCTGTGTCAGCCTGACTGCTCAAGGAGAACAAAGAGAGGAAGTGAAGAGGGAATGAAGCATAACTTCAGCAAAGTTATGTTACAATGTAACCAGTGAAAACATATGTGGGGATAATTAAACTATGATAACAAGGGTGTACAAAATGAAGGGAAGGTGACTGTAACCTCAAGGCTACAATGAAAGCTAAACAATACTCTACAAGGACTTACATGACTGAAATGGGAAAAAAAGGGACTGAGCAACCCCCTGTCTTTTGGCTATTTCAGGCTTAACGTCAACAGACAGGAGCTCTAGAGGCAGCAGCACGCCTCACCCGCAAGGGTCCCTACAGAACCAGCTTTTAAATACAAGTTCTAATATGTTCAAGAGGCGTAATCCGGGTCAAAGCCAACCCCAAACCATCTGCCAACACCACACTCTGCAACAGAAGTTTAGTCACCATAAGCAGCTGTAGAAGATCTTCAGTTATAAAGATGCAAGAGTCTGACAAGTCTGCCGATGTCTAGAAGCACTGTATTCTAGTGTAAGCGTCCCCAAGGCAATTCTAACATAAAGTAAAACTACAAACTGAAGTATGACTACAAAGAGAAATGTTGCTGTTGGGTTTGGGAACTGGGAAGCAGTGACTGATAAACTAAAATGAGAGGACAGTCTACAAGTAGGTGAAGACAGATCAGCACTCTATACTGACTAGAATTATATTTTAGTGTCCACGACTAAGTATTCATTTAACAGGGCCAGTTGAGGTAAGCTAGTCAGTCATGCAATTACAGAATTAGATCTGATTATCAGTCATTGCACTGAAGTGAAGCAAGATGCATGATTTGGTTAATCAGACACTGATCTGATAAGGTTAAATTAAGAATGAGTACAAGACCTTCGAAATACAGTGTGTATGTGTGTATATAGATAGAGATCTTTTCTTAGTGTTTTCTGATAATCAGACTCATAATTTAGCAAACAATCTGGGCCAGAGCGACCCTGCCTAAATCAATCATCTTCTTGCACACACACTCATCCACACCTCTTGCAACCACATTTATTTGAGGGTACAAACAGAACTTGGTGTGATGGGAAACCCTATATTTTGTCACTATTGGCAAAATTAGCACAAGGAACAGAATACACACAAATCTTAAGGGTCTTTACCTAGAGAATACCCTCTTGATATTATCCCACACGCTAGCCACTGTGCTAGTTACTTTATAGGAGAAACTAGGACGATAGGGAGAAGAGGACAGAACAACGAGTCAGAGACAATACTCAAAAAATAAACCATATCATGGGAACAAAAATAAAGAATCAGCCACTGAGTGAGGGCGATTAAAAGAGAGGGCTGGTATTTGGAAATGTGTGTGCATGCGTGGATTCTCACGTGTCCTTGCGCATCCTCAGGTGCTCAAAGGCCAGCAGGCCGCGAGAGTTCAGCGACATCAGGACATCGTGTCCTTCCATTATGTCCAGTCGGAAGGGCCTGGCACTAACAATAACTCTCTGAGACTCTGCCCCCAAGGAAAGCACCACCCCATTCTCATCCTGAGACAAGACAGACAGGCTGAGGCAGAGAGAGGACAGAGACAGAAAAAAAACAAATAAATAATAGTGAAACAAGTACTGAATATTTAGTCAATTTAAGCATCTATTGCTTTAGACACATTTCCTTCACATGTTGCTTTTTTAGTTGGATTGCAACATCCAAACCTCCACCCACTCCACAAAACTCTCAGGGAACACTCACGGCTCTGTAGGTGGCTCCCTGATGAGCACGTCTGGGACCTCAAAGCGAGGCTTCAGCGGCTTCAACTCGTTAATCTTCACCCTCGTTATGTTTCCCTGGAGCCGGTAAAGCTCGAGCAGCAGACGCACCTGAAAGCCAAACACAGAGTCAGAGGGAAAGGGATAAGAAGGAAGGGAGAGAAACAAAAGAAGTGCAGGAAGGTACATTCATTCCTGCAAAATACTACAGCAAAGTCAGACAGCAGATTGTTGGTGTCAATACTAATTAGGATTCTACTTTTGCCATATGATGCATTTGGTTTTTAAAAACATTTAAAAGAGAAGAAATGCTGATTTAAGAAATAGTGTTCAAGTTTAAGCAGCTGAGTAATTTTAATGAAAGATTATTGAACATTTTCACCTTTTTTCATTTAGTATATCAAACTGCAAAATTATATTTTTATAGCTAGCAAGGAGTGTCTCTGCTGCAGGAGTCTCCTATGCTGGTCTTCTAGGGTCACTGCATGTTTCCCTACTACAACACACATGATTTAAATTAAATGGATCCTACAGTTTTTTAAGTTATGCATAGGGGCATAATGAAGCTCAGTAACATCTAACCTGCAAGTAAGAAGCTCTCACAGTTCAGAGTTTGTGGCCCCCCTAGTGTGGTTGTAGCTCAAGAGTGATCTACCTTGTTGTTGTCATTGATGAGCTGCAGGGTGAGTTTGGTGTTGGTCAGCTCCATGGTCTCCAACAGGGCTCGATAAGGGGACTCACCAGGCTTCAAGGCTCTCTGACGCCTAATTAAAGTTAACATAATGGGTAGACAAGTTAACATGTGACAGTAATAAAAATCTTAAATAACCTTTGAGTGACTAAGTATTTTAGTTTTCTATTAAATGACCCACTTGCAGAAGGCACTCTGGTCACAGGTCTTGAAGTTGCCCCTGTCGACAGCCCATGTTCCACTTAGGCACATGGACAGCCACAGCATCAAGAAGGGCGCCATCCTGCAAACAAATTACAGAGAACATCTCGATGTTTATGGCAATCCCCTCTCCTATTTTTTACCCTCTGCTGTTTGGGAACAATGTCCAGATAATTATCTAGGGTACCCACACAACAAACCTAGGCACAGAAGTTAAACTTTACACACACAGACTTTGACCCTGGGCAATTCAATACAAAACATGTCCTCAAACGATAGATAGCTATGCCATTTCCCCGTCCTATAATCACGCAATGGACACTGTCGTTCCCTCTAGTCCCCGGACCTTTAACATTAGTCTCCAACCTTGTCAAATCTGTGTGATGTGATGTGATGTCTCTGGACCGATGCCAGGAGACAGTATTAGCTAACAAATCAGCTAACGTGTGTTGGCACATTTAAACCAATCATTACAGCCAAATAAACGAGAAAACTGGTAACAACTCATATTCTTGCAATATAGCACAGGTTTTATACAAAACACGTTATATGTAACTGTGTATCGTCTGTATAAACATTAATTTCCTTTTTAAAATCAAGATCCGACGCTAGCCTTGCTAACAGCAGAGGCAGCCTGTCAAGCCGCTAATTCAAATGAAAGGAGACTCGACTTTACCAGTAAGATATTTTTACTTGGCGGGGGTTAAATCATTAAACGGCTTCTGCTAATGTTGGGCGTGTATACGAATTAATAACCTATAGCCTCTTGCGCTCGAATAATACAGCAACCCGCTGATAAATAGAGGATAAAACAGCGGAACTGCTTTGTCTTACCTCTGTGTGAAGGTGGCCATCTTGATTGTGCTGCCGCTTGATCCCGCCCCTTTCACTCCGCAACAAAGATCGTTTAAAAGTAAGATTCTCGACTACTTTTACCAATATATTCATATATACGTGCTTATTTTGTAAAGATAAAAGAAAACTGACTAATAACTTCAATATGACGTGTTTTTCTCTACACTGAGGCGGCTTTATCTAATCACCTAATTGGTGATGCATGTGAATATTTACCCTCTCAGCCACGGACACGTCATCTCCAGTGAAGCGCACACATTCATCCCGGATTTGTCCCACAGGATTATTCCCAGCTCATGTGGTGCATTCACGGTTCAGGTTTGCAACCAGTCAGTGTAATCAAGTGACACATCGTGCACTAAAAGTACGTTTTTTTTAAAATAAATTGGTAACCTAAATATGTGATTTCAATCAGCAGTCATATCATATATACTCTCTGGCTAAATACACCATATGAAGAAAATTTTGTTGAGTTACCAACTTTTCCCCCGTTAATTATTATTGGTTTATTTTGTGGTCTCCACATTTTTTCAAATACACATTTAAGAAAGAACCAGCACTGAATGTTAGGACTATTAGTAATCCAGTTTTAAATGAATAATTCATTAATAGTCTTTTTCTTGACAAATTTCTGGTTCTTTAGAGGCTTTATGCTATTCTTGCTTTGCAGTTTTGCCATCCTGGCCAAATATTAATTTCAAGGGTATTTTAACATACAATGACATGTTGGTGCTCTATTGATTACAAGCAGGTGGGAACCACTACAGGATGGTATGATGTATGCTTGATTAAAGTGACTGTTTAGGACTAATTGAAGATTTATTTTGTAAAATGGTTTAAAATTGTGAATACAAGAGATGAAAGTGTTCATAAGAACAGCTTAACAACATGAAAATACTTTTAAATCATACAAATCTAGACATTTCTTTCAAAGCAATTTTGCATTCGGCAAAATATATTGACATACATGTCATTTTAATAAAATTTGTCACAAACTTGTTAGAAATATTTTCAAGTCTTAAACCACAGTTTGAAAGGTACACACACACACACACACACACACACACACACCTAATGCAAACAGCTTTACTTTAATGAAACAGAACAAAAGTTTAAGTAACTTTGTCATCTTCAGCTAACACAACATAAATTTACCTCTGTTTAATAGTCCCTTTATTCCTTCTTTTAGTTTTCTTGTCACTTCCACTCATAGCTGGAATCGCCAGCACAGGTGTCCCAGTCTGTCAATGTTTTTGTGGAGGACGCTGTGAATTGGTGCCACATATCTTGCAACATCACCATCCCGTGAGAAATCCCTGCAGAACACGCCCTTCTCTGGATTAAAGACAAATTTCTGTGGCAGTGGCCCATTTCCCCTCACATACTCCCATACGGCCAGGAGCAGCAGTCTCACCTCAAAGGGAGTCAGATGGGGGAAAGTTTCATGGACGTTAGCCAGAACAGGAGGCAGGAGCTGGCCTTCTCCCATGCAGGACACTAGGAGGCAAGATGCCTGCAAGTGCCATGGGGAGTCTATGGATGATGCCTCCCGGGATGCTTCCCAGTGGGTCAGCAGTGTAGCCAGGAGGCCTCTGAGAACAGCTGAGCAGTAGCAAAGAGCCGGGCGTCCAGCCGCTACCACCTGCAGCAGAGGAAAGAGCACTGGGTGGGCATCGAAGCAGCGTCTAATGTGGATATCTCGCTCCACTGTGGTGCGGGCGTGCTCCTCTGGGGGCCAAGACAGCTCTCCGTTGGCCACATCAGGGCAAACGTTTTCCACAAGAGTGACTGCAACAACTTTGGCTGCCTCTGCATTGATCGGCAGCAGCTCACTGGGGTCAGATGGTGATTGCGAGCCATTGAGACCAGAGGAACTGCAGCACTGTACGATAACAGCCAGCAGAGTCTGGATGTTCTATGGAGAAAGAAGAGAACACCGTCAGTCCTTGTAGATGTTATTTAGGTCTTTTTAAAGAAGAAGAAATTCTATATTTACAACCCGGTGAGTAGAAAACTCACTTCCCTATTAGCTCTAACAACCCACCTGCACGAGTCTCGATGGGTCGGGCAGCTGTGTGGCAGAGCGAACCTTCAGTCCCTTGCCAATCACTCCTGCATGAAACACAGACCACACACTACCAGAAAAATTAACAGTAGTACCAAACCGACAGTTAATGTCGAGCAAAGAGGCTCCCAGGTCAGGCGATGCAGATGGGGAAAGCACAGGGGCGCCAGACATGTCTGCGATCTGCCCACCAAACAGGTCGGCATTGCCTCTGTGCAGCGCTCCCTCCACCAGCTGCTGAAGAACTGCCTTCAGAGTGAGAGGAGAGTAAGCTGCAAACCGGGACAGAAGCAGAACTGAACAGTTCACCACCTCGCTTGCCTGTCCCCCGTCTCTACTAGCCATCCCTGCTTCTCCTCTCCTCCGTAGCGCCAAAAAGAAATGAGTGACAGCTGCCCGGGACAGCAGAAGTAGGTGTGCTGGGGAGGCAGTGCGAGGGAGTGGACTGCAGGACAGGAGACGCGCTGCAGCATGAGAGACAGCTGGTTCACTGTGGAGAAGGAGCGGGCAGAAATCATGGAGGTGTCCCGAGACCGCTGAGCCCACCTGGACAGCCATGGAAGACTGAGCACTTGCTGCACCTTTCCTCTCCTCATCCTGACTCTGGATGGCTGCAGAGAGGTTAAGCAGCAGCTGCCTCAATTGTTGAGGCCCCAGGGTCTGAGTATGAATCTGAGCAACACAGCGGGCCACTGCAGCAGGAATGAGTCCTGCCATGCAGGAGGACAGTGTGGTGTGGAGCTGCCAGGCCAGAGCCAACTCCTCTGGGTTGTGGGCCTGGGTGAGAAGCTGGCAGAGTGTCTCAGTAGCTACACTGGGACCCCCATACACTGATAGCAGGCAGAGCAGCTGGTGCAGCCAGAGGTGACGTTTCCTCTCCAGTCGCAGCGTCTCAGCACAAAGTTGACGTACATGAGACCGCAGCTCCTCCAAAAAGGGGATGACCCTCTGGGGCTGAGATGAGGCTGTGTTATGAGGGTTGACGTCAACCCCATCAGAGCGGTTGAAGACTAGTTTATGGAGATGCAGGAGTAGCATCTGGAGGAGGCGGTCACAGCCTTCTCTGACTCCTTCATGAGGTGACGGTGTTGGGCCAGATATGATGACTGAAGCTGGGGTTGCAGTGTCGGCCAGAAATCGGAGGACCCGAGCCCCACCTGATGGGCTTTGGCTGATGAGGTGGTTAGCCAGCCCAAGCATGTTATCCAGTTCCTCTCTGGGGAGGCCCTGCAGCAGAGCCTGCAGCTGGAGCAGGACGGGAGGCCGTAAGAGCTCGACCAGCTCTGCAGACACAGCACCAAAGAGATTTGGAGACATTGCAGTTAGCTGCAGCAGAAACGGAACTGCAGCTCGTCGCAGTTGTGGGGAGCTTTCCCAAGATGTTGAGGAGGAAGTGGGAGATAGTGCACTTATTGGGTTCAGACTCTCCTGAAACATCCTGAGCAGCTCCTTCCGGATGCTATCTGAGTGATGTGCTGCAAGGTGTCCAAGGATTCCCACCACTGAACCAATCTTGGGTACCCTGCTACCTTTATCCACTCCCATTACTAGTAAGCCCTGGTCTTTGGCACCATGAGAGCAAAAGTCCTTCAGTCCACATGCCAACACTCTGCTGATGATTGTTCCTGGGAAGGCAGACCCAATGTGAGCCACCACCCAGTCAAAATGTGGGGAATGTTGAACTGAGGTGTCCAACAATGCATCCACACAGGCATCGGGGCACCAGGCCAGCATCGCAGCCAGACACTGGGAGTAGGCCTCCATGAGTGACCGAGTGGCAGCACAAGACATCCACAGCTGGAGCAGCTCATTAAGGCTGGAGGAGTGGGGGGCCACCCTGCGCCCAGCATGCTTGCTGCTTAACTGTCCCAGCAGGTCCACAGCCCAAGTGGAAACCAGAGGAGCCCAGGCTCGCGGGTTGAGGCGGATGAACTCTGACAGCACACCATGAACCTCCTACACACACAAACAAAATAATTGAATTACTCTACAACATAATGTTACACATGGATCTTTGATACTTTGAACACAAACAGAGTCCCACTTGTATGATATCTTCCAGGTTGGAGCTGACTCCGGAGCTGGCATTACTCTCCGTCTCCAGGTTGTGCAGGAACGCTGACACATGCTCATCATATACACCCCTCAGATGTTCCAGTACTGCCCCTCGACAGGCTGGGACAGAGCGCAGTAACCGTACGGCGCAGCGTGCATGTTCCCTGACACTGAGCTTCCGACCCTGAACAGCATCAACACCACTGATGAAGGACTTGATCTCCTGGGACAGCTCCTGGGTGCTGGAGGATGTGAAAAAGAAAGATTAGCATCCATAAGCTAAAAAAGCAGAAGAAATACAGCTCATTCATTTGACACAAAGATTGATTTAAACATAACTACAAACATTAACAATATATGTTTGATCAAGAACTGATTTTTATTCATAATTAATTTTTTATACTCTGAAAGATAAGAGCTGCTTACAAATGAATGAATGAATGACAACCCTTTATCTTTTTGTTTAAGGTGTTAAAAACATGTTTCACTTCTGATCATATGTGAAGAGGATAAATGTCAAGTTGGCAAAGCAAGAACCAGCAAAGATTGGGATTTTTCCAGTACAATGACAGAAAATATCCACTAATCAAAACTTTTCCAACACCTAATCATTGCATATCAAATGTTGAAAAATGTGTCAGCTGACCAGGCTAATTGGAGCTAAAACTATTCCCCGACCAGCACAAAATGAACACTAAACCAGTTGAATACCAAAAATTATTTAAATGATCCAAGTACCATTAATTACAGCATTTCCATTTTGGCAAATATGTACTGTTATTTTCTGTAAGAAATTTTGTGTAAAAATAAATAAAACAGTCACTTAGGTCACTGACGTCACCGCTCCTTGCCTATGGAGTAACTTCATCTATCAGCTATCTATACCCAGTCATACATCCTAATGTTTCATCTAGACCCCAGCGTTCATACCAGGAACATTGTCTGTTAACGACCTTCACTAGGCACAGGGAACTCTCGGTCCAGACCGTTTTTATTGTGGTTTTACATCAGTGGAACAGGCTACAAAGTGCTACTGAAACACTGGCATCCATTTCTAACTTCTATGTCTTGACATCTTATCTTTTCCAACTCCAGCTACTCTCCAGGCATTGCTTTGATACTGTATTTGCTGTAGTTGCTCTCCTGTCATTGAAATATATCTAAACTGATTTAGGACTTCATGTGTGGATAATAGTTTCTTGATACACATCTGAGTATGTTTGAGTCTCTAAAATGTATTTCTTAATGTATTTTAAGTCTTGTATTGTAATATTCATTGTTTAGTGTTAATATTTATGAAGCAGGAAGTTTTCCTTATATCTATTTGAGTACACTCCATAATCAGAGTTTAGCAACTTGCTCTTTGTGTTTTATGATTGAATTTAAAAAAAAGTATTGTGTCCCATTTTGAAAAATACTGTTGCATAACAGCACATTTAGAACAATTAAATGTAAATACTTTTTTCATGTTCCCACCCTTTTCCTGACATTTCACAGTTAACCACACAATTCTTTAAAAATACCAGAAAAGACAAACAACTATCAATTATCTGGAGCACTTATATCTTTTCAGTCATGTGTAAACAAATATTAGCTTTGCGAGATGATAATAACACCAAGTGTGTAAAGAACTATTGTATAGAGAGACTATAATGTAAAGAATGACTTAAGAATACCTATCAGTTATGCATAATACTTCACAAATATTTAATTTGCTCCATCTTTTATCATCTATATCAGCATGCTACTTGAGTTTTGAGTTTGAAGTGTTATTTTGAGTTGTAAGTGTTGGTCAGGATAAATTACTTCCATTAAAAATTGCTCTGTAAGCTACGACTGGCTGGTGGAAAATGTGCAGTGACAGTAATGAAGCAACTTTCAACATAACCTGTCTCCGTGAAACAGTCCCCTCACAAAGTTCCAACCTGCTATATTTTGGACAGGTGACATAATCACATGACAGAAAACAAAAACTAAAAGACCCCCTGTAATGAACGTGGATGACCTGAGAGGATAGCTGCCTCCTCCCGCTGCTCAGCACTCACCTCAGGCCAGTCTGCGTTGGGAGACTGTGCGAGCCCTGCATCGCTTTCAGCGGACTCCCGTCAAAAACCACGGACATCGTTTGGTCGTTTAACATCAAAGCGTCACATTAAACCACACTTCTCAGTTGTTGTGCTTCGGCGTGGAGGATTAGGGGAGCTTTTTAATAGTTTTTTTCCTGTCAAAAATCAAGGAACAAATACAAAGAACGGCGCTCCACAGCCGGAAGATAGTTCTTCCTCGCTGTCATGAAAAAGGCTCACAATCACTGGATGACGTAACTAGCGGCATCTAGTGGTAATGTCTGTCATTAATAACGATGATAGACAAATGATGTCTGTGAGTGATAATAATAGCAAAAATACACAAACGTGTAAAGATGTTCAACTTGACGAATCCTGTACTATTACACTTTAAATAAACATAATTAAAACTTTTTAAAAATAAATTGAAAGTTATCACAAAGTAATTTATACTTTTCCAGAGAAGCCAGACAAACGTGCATGCATGGGCCTAACACCACTAGCTGTGATTTTCAGGCAGCTCTGTATTAAAAATAAAGATGATAATTACAGCATAATGAACATTTTTGACAAAATAACAACAACAAACACTTTCTTACTGCATTCATGAACACAGGTTACAATTCTAACATAACTTTTTTTTTTAAAAAGATGAACAGGAAACTCGGGAACAGTCTGTCATCACTGACAGCACTTGTGCCATTATGGAGATACATTTGTGTGCTTGGCATATGTATTTTTAGTAATAAATCATGTGCTGTCAAGTTTTTGGTGAAATGTGAGGAGTAAAGACACAAATTCTGGACTATTAAATATGAGGACAGATGGATAGAGGGCTTTATTTCAAATAAACCAAATGTGGTGTAAATACAGCACAAATAAAGCCAAAAGAAACACAACTGAATGACTAAAATACCATATACAGCAGTGATTAAAATAGTCAGCAACATGACAAAAATTAAATAAGCACAGAAGACCCAAAGGCAACTCAAATTAAAAACTTGTACACTAAAACAGACTTCGACAAAAATTTAACAAAAAAAAACCCAAACAAACCAGAACCTAAAACCTATGGATCATGACATGTGTAGGCTTTGGTGCAGCATATATTTTTTACATCTGGATAGCTTTGAATGCAGGACTGGGATAAACCACATTCTGCTTTGTAATGTCTTTGTATTGCTAAACTGACCTGTTACCCACATAAAAATCTGAAGAATTATGCAATTAAAACTGTAACAAAGGAGGCCCCTGTCAAGCAGTGTATCATGTAAAAATGGGCTAAATGCTACTTTTAATTCTGCCAACAGGGAGCTTTCTGATGAGGTTTTTATTGTGGTTTTTCTCACTTGATTGGGTGAATCAGGAATGGTACACACATAGTTGGTTCTAAAACTAACCATTAGCATAATAATAGTGCGTGTACTTGTGTGTGTGTGTTGACCATGTGATGGGTGACCAAACACATGCTTTTTCAATAAACCATAATGCAAAATAACACTACCCATCTAACATGTAATGTCCAGAGGGTTAAAAAAAAATCACCTTTCACATGCTAGCAACAGTTGCCAACACTGAGAACAGAATCTATTATTTTAAATATGAATGCTTGTTCAGGTTATATGGAGGACCAGAGGAAGGGTTTCCTCACCTGTAATCCAGAGAACAACCTGTGATGATAACATATTTTGAAATCTATTTAAACAAAGTTATAGCATTTTTCTTCATTAATCATTATATACATTAGTGATAAACAGATGAGCCCCACTTTGCTCATATGTTGTGTATGCTTCACCGTGTAAGAGCCTATACAGAGTCCACTGTTGTATTTTAAATGTAAAAGCTATTTTATACACTTCCAGACAATCACTACATCCAAAGTATAATCTTTTAGAGACATGATGCTGACAAGAGGTCCTAAAAGACATGTTTAAAATGTATCAGAATTTATTTCAACAACCCATTTTTTCCCCACACCACAAACAAAGTAGCGTGTGTGACTAATGCTTCATAAAAATAATCAGAGCGTCACGGTTAAATATTGCATAAGTTATTGTGTTTGGAACATAAACAGGTCACTCTCTATGATGCTGCTCTATTACCTAAATCTGACAAAACAGATAATTGATTGAGTCCTAATAAATGTTTAAGTCATGAAATTATAATCGAGACTGAAACTGATATCCTGACATTGCAGAGTCAATAACATTCAAAATAAGTTTAGTTGTAGTATGTTTACACTTACATTTATCGTCATATTTATTGTATATTTATCATGACTATTTTTTTCTTTTTATTTCATATCAATCTAAACGCGTTTTGGGAGTGATTATAAAACAAACAACCATAATCTGGAATTTAACTGATTATTTATTATGTTTCAAAGATTTATAAATAAGCAAGTGTGCTTCTGATTCTGCTATCAATTTTTAAAAAATAAAAAATAAATGAAATAAAATTAAATTGAAAAAATAAAATAAAAACGTGTTTTATTGCGTTTTAAGGTTTGTTGAGTAGGGTTAGGCCAGGAAAACCTTTAATGTTAGTCACGTGATCTGCTTTAATACTTTAAGAGTCAGCTGATCGTTCACAGCTGACATTTGCTGGCTGCGTCAGTGGTGGACTGTCATTTAAAACTATCTTTCCAACCTTTGACATCAAGGTAAGAAGAAATCACGCTATAACATTTCAGCTAATCTGAAACGTGTGTGCGGTTTATGTCGCTGCCGTGATGCTGCAACGTTGTGTTGGCCGAGCTGAGATCAGCTGTCGCTTTTATCACGTTGGTTAGATGATGAAAACACAGACCAGTTCAGGGCAATGACGCCTTGCAAACATCGTCACACTTATACTTTACCGCTTTCATTGGTTTGTTAGCTCAATTTTGAAAATGGTGAACTAGTCTGCTCATGTAGCGCAGTGACAGGCAAATTTGTCTAAAATAGATAGACGGATTTGCCTTTTTAATTTCCTGTTGGTCAGTTTTATTCCAACATGGCCTTTTCTGTGGTAAACGATCCAAACACACAGAAGCAGCTTCGTCTATGGACAGATCCGAGTCTTAAATGTTTAATTTTATTACTATGTAATGCCATGTAATACATTACTTTAAACTGCACCACAAATGACTACTCCGCCTAGCATCAAATGTACACAAGAAAAATGTTAATATAGCTAACCCAATAAATAAATAATGTCATTTAAATATAATTAAACAAATTAAGTAAACATTAAGTCTCTTGGTGTGCTAAAATTGTCTGTGTTGCCTTTTCTTTTGTTCAGAAAGTGAAACCATTTGTGACAGAAAAGAAAGAAACCAAACACCATCATGGCCCCAACACTGGTAATGCAATTTGTTATTTATCATGTAGTCATTGTCAGTTATTGTAATTATATACAAGTTTATTATTATTACACATATGTAAATGATATATAAATTGTGGATATAGTGCATTATTATCTTCACAATTTAATCAAATTAGTGTTTATGTAATTCAGATGCTTTCTCTTGTTTGTTTGACATGTATTTGCTTAGGGACTCCAAATGTCAGATTAAATGTTCAACAAATAGTACTAAACAATGTCTGTTGCCGGGGTAAACAATCACTGTTTTCTAATCCCAGTATGATGTGAAACCAGAGCCAGGGGACTTGATAGAGATCTTTCGTGGCTCCTACCAGCACTGGGCAGTGTACATTGGTGACGGCTTTGTTGTTCACATGGCACCACCCTGTGAGTAATCCAAATCTCCACTTTCAAATACCAGTTGAGAACAAAGGGCTGCAATTTATGATAGCCCACACCTTCCTTTTGAAAAATACTTTTCAAGATTAAATCACAAATTTATTTTCTATCTTGAACAGATTAATAGAATAGCCTACTTAAAAAAAACAACTTTACATGAATGTTTGTGTGTCCAGCTGAGATCTCAGGTGCAGGTGTCAACAGTATGATGTCTGTCCTAACTGAGAAAGCCATGGTGAAGAAGGAGGAATTGTGGGACGTTGTGGGAACCAACCAGTGGGAAATAAACAACAGTCTGGATAATGAGTATGAGCCCCGTCCAGTTCGTGTTATTGTACAGGAGGCCAATGCGCTGGTGGGAGAGGAGCTGCCATACTGTGTCTTCAGAGGGAACTGTGAACACTTTGTCAATGAGCTCCGTTACGGCAAGGCTGAGTCCCGGCAGGTAGGTGCAACCACGTGTATGCTTCATATGCAGCTGTCTTTTCTTGGTGTCGCTATGCACAATTAGACTGGATGAAAATGAAATGAATACAAAGGATCTTTACAAAAACCTACAAAATGAAGGTGTCTGAGGGAAACCAAAGAGAACTGTAGAAAATAAAGGTATCTTTGGATATATTTACAAAAGCAAAACATTTTTAAAAAAAATCATGATAATACCTTTGGGACCTTAAAATAGATTTAAAAAAAAAAGATTTTTAACATAAGTACTAACATAAGAAAACCAAGGCACTAAGCGACTAAATGAACCGACATGCAAGGGAAGTATATAAACTGGCTGATCAGGCCATTTTGACACAGAATGGATACATACAGCATCTAACAACATCAAAGACCTATTAGAGAAAAAGAATGTAAACAAGCGAAAAAAAAAAGAAAAAAAAAAAAGAAAAACAAAAGGAAAACTGATACCCACTCCACAAGTTCCGCAAAGGGAAACAGAATGAGGCATCTGCCTTATTTAGGGAGATCCACAGCAGCTGGGGCTCTTTTCCATAGCAGGCTGTATAACTCCCACACAGAAGTATTTTAGGAACTGGCGACTCAAAAGGAAACTGTATTAACCTAAAGCACACCAAATTAACAAGGTGACAAAAGATAACTAAATGTGTGCAACCCGGTCAACCACTTTTCCAAAACTTGTTGATAAAATAGTAAAATATAATAAAAAGTTGTGCTTTTCTGTTGTGTTTGTACAAATAACTGAATTTTATGTGAAATGTTACTAGATCTTTACTGATTGTATGGTGGCTCAGGCTGCCATCACTGGGTGGATTATTTTTACTATAATTAAGGGAAATTCTGTCAGAAAATCCCTGTCATAAAGTAACCACTTTTTAGTTGTGTACTGTCACTAACAATGTAGGATTTTATGGTTTCCAAATTCAAATTTATCTAATCAAATGTGGACTACTGGGATTCCTCTGTTAATGAGTCTTGTTGCTTAATTATGGCTATAAAAAGAAAAAGACTTGTACAAAATAGATTGACATCACAATGAATTTAAAATCAGGTTGCATTGTCATCACACTGTAGTTTCATAGTAATAGAATGTTGTTTGATCTTTGATAATGCATGTCATATGAATACCTGAGTTATGGATAAAAACTATGTGTGGGATCTGACTGGATTTTGATTACCTTATTAAATTTGTATAATAAAAAAAAAAAAACTAATTGTCAATAGTGGAAAAATAGTGTAAACATACACAGATACAGTGTTTCTCATGGTTTTGAATAATGTTTTTATTTTTTTTATTTTTTTTTCAAGCGTTATTTTCCAATCTCACTAAGTGAAAGGTGGCATGTTTCTCCCTTTGCAGGTGCGTAAGGCAGGTGAGGCTGTCGTGGTGGCTGGTGTGGCGGCAGCTGTAGGTTTTGGTATTGTGGCTCTGGTCGGCGCTCTGTTTGGAGGCAGCAAAAAGGAAAACAGCAACAAGAACACACAGTAAATGAAGCTTATGCCTGTCCAGAGGCTTGAATAACAGATCACCAGCAAAGTGCAAAGTCGTAATTAATCACAGATAACACTGCCTGATTAATATCCAAAAATCTGTGATTTAACAGGAAATGTGGTTGAGTTCCTTGTCTCCTCTGCTTCACCTCGAGCTGTCTCCCATGCTTCCATTGGTTTAAGTACATGAGGCGAGGTTGGTTGGTTTTGGATCATTGCCTTGTCATTTTTCTGAATTTTTAGAATTTAAAAAGTGCAAAGTCACTAAATGAAGGTGCCAAGATGAAGTGTTCACATATTATTCTGTGTAATTAAGATATTTTTGACTGGGAATGAAGCATGACTTTTTGTATTTTAAAACCTTAAAATACTTTGAATAAGAGCACAAAATAATCTTTAAATAGTTAATAATGGGATATCTGGTTAATGGATCAACTCTCAGAAGTTTAATTGATAATCTCTATTAGCCAATACCTAATAAGCTAAAAAGTGTCTCTTGATAATCATATGCAAAAAGTGTTTCAACAGCTCACAGACATGTTACACCATTTTGTCTTCCTAGCATGTGTTTGTAAAGGTTTTAAATAAAGAATAACTTGTTTGAATCATGGTGGCTGTCTGGCTTTCTCAAAGGGTAATAACACAAGTTAAAGAATTACTTCAGATATTTTTGTGGGAAGTACGTTAGAAAGCTCGTGCAAAATTGGACTTAAAGCTCTAGTTTGCTTATAAAGTCTGATAGATGACAGAGTTTCCCAGTTGCAACACACCAAACACTTGCAGGACCGTGGTCCTCGTGGACAGGAGTTGCCCACCCCCAGTCTAAAGAGTAGATAAGCCAAGAAAATTTCATTCCATTCTTTTGCCTAAACCTTATTATCAGCAACCATGTCTGATGACAGAACGGACAGAAGAGGCTGTGGCATCTTATTCCAACAAAGCTTACCAAGCCCTCGGCACCAGCATTCACTTTACTGAGTTCGCCATGAAGCTGGATCCAATTTCATGAACTGGCAGTGTGATATCAGTAAACAGATATCAGGCAGTGGACACTTGTCCCAGCAGCTGCAGGGACATTTGTTCTGTCTCAACTAGGAAAATAAAAAGTGCATTGGAAATGCACTTATTTTCCTCCCTTTTCATTTCACACAACCTTTCTGGTGCTTAAATCAGTGAATTGCAGCTTTCAGTTTTGCCAGAACCTAAATGTATAGCAAAAAGTTTAAATATCAAAATGTAAAGAAAAAGACGTTCATATTTGTTTTTATTTTAGAATAGTATCCATGCTACATGATTTGAATACTCTGTGAAACATTGCACCAAGTCTTCCTCAAACTGACAGTAGTTCATTGCATGTCCCTCACCTGAGCATCCAGTACCAGGACCTTAGTTCCAGTTGTGATGATGGCTGTTGATTGTGCTGCTGTCTCCATATGAAGTATTCTGTATGGCAAAAAACACTAGACCTAGCAATACAATACAAACAATACAAGGTCACACTGAAAGCTTTGATTAAATAATACCAGGTTTGCTGTTCGGAGACATTTTGGGTCCACTTTTGCTATTCTGAGCTCTTGGGATTAATCTGTCAGAAGAGGCCTCCAGCTAAATAAAGGCACAAATAAAACATCAGAAGAAACTCTTCCTTTACCCATATTACTCTAAAATTACTGATGGATAAATTTAAGCTTCCTTCCCATGATTTTTTCTGTGATCCCTGCAGTATACAGATACAAAAACGAGAAAAAAGACCTGCTGAAGATATCACCCATAAAACTCTTTTAAAGACTTTCCACCATAACAGACCTTACTGGAGACAGAAACATTAATGTAAACACACAGTGTCATTTTCAGTTTAACAGTTTTCCATTACCATTGCACTTCCAAAGCATGTGTGCATTTACAGCTCTGCAATCAGTCCAATACTCAACCTCTCAAGCAGTTAGCTTGGTGAAATTGCAGTGTTGTATGTGTAATTAAGCACACTGACGTCTTGAGGTGAAATCTTTTTCTGGGCCACACAAATATACAAGTGCATGCATGGTCTGATTTTAAGTCTTAAATCTGCAAAAGCTGACCTCAAAACAGTCATGTCCACTGTGTGTGCATACAGTCTAATGAAAAACATTCAGAATAATACATGTTTGATTTAAAAAAATTCATACATATATTATTTCCCTTTAAAAAAGAAAAAAAAAATAGTTTAAGACAAGATGCATCAGTTATATACATGTATGTACAATGGTGACCTTATGGGTTATGAATAAAAAAAATAATAAAACTGTCATTTTGCTGCTCTGCGGCGCTTCCAGTCTTTGGATTTTCTCTCACCTTTCTACCTGTGCCTTCATCTTTATCTGTTCTTAAATGTAGAAAAAAAAAAACCTCAAACGAAAGAGCCTCCTGTCCACTTGAAATGTTCTCATTTCTTCGTCCAACAAACCCTCCATTGAAAATGGGACACTTTGCTTTTCTTCACTGATGTCTCTTTTCTGGTCTTTCACCTGTGGAATGTGAAATCTCCATCTACTACTGTGCTCCATCATCGCAGACCAATGTCTCCCGTTCCTGTTCTGTCTCAATCAGTCCAGTTTACGTGCACCCAGTTTAAGTGGACCCTTGGCAGCTTTACGTTCTGCTCGCTTTGCTTCCAGCTCTTTCCTTCTCTCTTCCCGTTTCTTTTTGGACAGCTCTGCCTTACTTAGACCTACATGACAACAAACAGGTGGCTCAATGATTTAGAACAAGACTTCTGCATAATTAAAAGGCAAAAAATACATGAAATACAGGAAAAAGTGCCTTTTTATATGTAATCTAACACTGCATTAGTGTGAATACAAAAACCTTCAGAAGTGATGTGGATGCTAAATAATAGGGGTGGGAAATCAAATTGAAAAAGAGTTAATATTGGGATTTTTTGCTTAATTTTAAAATCGTTTTTTGATTACAAAAAACAAAAAAAACAAAAAAAACCAGATTTTCTTTTTATATGCATACAAATAATCCATTACAATTTTTTGGGGTCATTTTTACTATTTTTACTTGTCTTCTTGGGCATTATAGCAGCAGAATGATGGTCTGGCTACTGCTTTTTTTTTTTTCCCTGATTAAAATCAAGAAAAATGATGAGCAAAAAAAGTTTTGAACATCTTTTTTTTTTTTTTTTAAATTGGCAAAAATCAGCAATATCGAAGAATTGTGAGAATCACAATTTAAACTGAAAAAATCGGAATTGAATCGGGTCAAAAGCATATCGTCACAGCCCTACTAAATAATCTGAAATCACACAGTAAACGATGAACAGAATGATGTATTTGTTTGCAGCACATGCTGTCCAGTATGTGATGATGTAATCCAGATGGACTTACTCTGGCTTCCATCTACTGATTCCCAGCTCTCTTCAGTTCCCCAGTCTCCTGCTGTCTCAGCGCCCCAGCTGTCTCCAGCCTGTCACAGACAAAAATACATTAAAAACCATGACCGAGCAAGACCCCAATTCCAAAGATTTTGTTTGGCTAATTTAAGGCACTGTGCTGGTTTGTTTCTCATCATCATCCAGGTGCTTTGTAAGGCTGTTAAGAAAGTTCCTTCTGCAGTTACTTACATTGTGAGGTTAGATAAGATTCATAACTCCAGATATTCAGATAATGTTAAACATAATATTCAGCAGTTTAATCTGTACATTGCTCCTCACCGTGTTGGCTGGAGTGTTTCTCTGGGACACGCTTGAGAACAGGTCATTCTGAGTGGCTCCTTTCCCTGTGCTGCTGCTGTCCCAGTTGTACTCGCTGGCTAAACGCACCCCCTCGGGAAGAGGTAACGTTGAGTTTGTTGACGTCGTGTCCGTCTCCTCCTCCCCCCAGTCATTTCCCCAGCCCTCCTCACCCGCAGAGCTCTGACCCTGGCCTTCCTTCTCGTTGGACCAGCTGTCATCTGCGTCCCAGCCTGAGCTACTCCAGTCAGAGCTCTGCTTTTTCACTGCCACAGAAGTCCGGCCCAGCTACACAACATAGTGAAAAACTGAAATGAAGACTGGCTGCATTTTGCTTTTACACACTGAGAATAAGTGTGTAATAGCACTTGTGTAATGTCAAATTTAAAGCTACTAAAATTAAAACAGCAGGAATAATAGAAAAAATTTATCACTTATCTACAGTAGAGGTGCTAATATTAAGAAAGGTAAGGACATAAACAAAGGACTCATACTCCTCTGTCACTGGTCTTCTTTTTAGATGAAGCCATTCCTGACCAGTTTGTGTTCCAGTCATCAGTGTGACTTCTCTCTGGTTCCTTGAGAAAATTAGCATTTTTAGAAGATCTGATTTCACTATTGAGTAAGAACAAAAATCACATACATGTATCGAAATGCACGAGTAATAATTTTACCTCCAAACTTCCCCAGTCCTCCTCATCATCCCAACGGTCTCCTATCGGTCCTTCATCATTGTCTGTAACTTCAAGAGTCTGCATCTGGTTGGCCCGACTAGAGGCAGCATGGCGAGTTAAAGATGTTTGTTCCGTTTTATCTTCTGAATCTGGTAATAATAGAAGTAACATAGTTCCAAATTGAATACATAGGTCTGTAATTGAAGTAGAAACAATATGTGCAAGCATATAAAGCCAATGTCTGCTTCTCCTAGGTGAATTAAATGTTATAAACCCACCATGTGCAGGTGCTCCATCAGTGGCACTCGTGGGACTGCTGGTGTTCACAGGTCCACTGCCTTCAGCTGCCGTGCCGCCTTCTGCACCTGGAGCAGTGCGTATTAGCTTTGAAGTTAGTGAAGACATGCCGGTCACAGCCCAACCAGCCCAGCTGGAGGAGGCACCTGCAGGCTGAGCACACGACCCGACATCCTTCTCTGCAAGAGACAGGACAGAGTGTTTTCCAAATTAACAAGAGGAAAAAGAGCTGAACTTAATCCTGCAAGTTCTCAGGGGTCTTACAAGAACATATGGGCTTTTAACAAAGTAATTCCTATCCGTCATAAGCTATAGGAGTGTGTTCGTCTATTTTTCTGAAGTTGCAACCAACTTCTGATAATTGCAAGGTTTAACTTTTTTCCTGAATTTTCTGGAAATTCTGTAATTTTTTAACAGAGGGGTTTGTAGACAACAACTGATGACAAAAATTAGCATTTGTTTTACATGATTTTACCCAACCAGTCATTTTATTTCTCTGATTTCAGTCTGTAACTTAATGTTCCACTATTACACTGGAACTCTTTAAAATGTTAAAAAAAAAAAACAAAAAAAAAAACAGGCTTTCATCCCATAAAACACAGTTTACATGGTAAACAAGGTATTTGTGTGTCTTAGCTTTTTATATGTAACTATGTGGTTTCAAGATCTGAAATCATATTTTGGAAAGACACCAGAAAGCAGAACTAAGCTAAAAAGGAAAGTTTATGTTGAGCGGGTTTGGAGAAGTTTATTTTCTCTATTAAACAAAAATGTTACACATCTTCCTGCTAAAAGAACACTGATGCAGGGACGAGACTCTGCAGCTCCGAGTCGTTTGTAGCTTACCTATCTCAGACAGCTTGGTTGGATCTTCTGACACAGCCTCCAGCTTAGAAAGGAAACTCTTGATGGCTTTGAATGCCTGACCGAGAGAAAAACAGACACATGCTTTTTTTTTTTTTTTTAAATAAAGAGACGAAACAAAAGTCTAAGCAGCGCTAAACTGCCACGGTCCCTGCTTAAATACACTGCACTTCTTTAAATACATCAGATCATTTTTTGTCCTCAACAAACTCACAACTTACAGATTCTCCATTTTTACTGTATTTAATTCAATAGTAACAACTCATGTTACTGTATAAAAGCATACAGTAAAGTCACACAGCGTCACTCATTATTACACCATTGATACATGTTCATACTAGCTCAAAGACACTCTAAAGAACTTTTGCCATTTTCCCATCATGCGTTCCCTCTCAACAGCTATATCTGCATCCATCTTGTATCATACTTGACCTGTTAACTCTCTCCAGCCAGCAAAAAAAACAATCGTATGAGGACTCTTGTTTTGTCTCTTTCTCTCTTTTAATTTTCATGCATTTCTTTGCTGAATCAGCAACATTGTGTGTTCAAAACAGGCAGTTATACCGCGACACAAAACATCACATCCCGGTTTAGAAAGTTGTATAGTGCGTTTTTCAGCAGCGGGACGCCGCTCAATGAATTTTGGTGCGCCATCAAAGCGGGTCGTAAACAATTATTTTAAAAGTCGAAAAGTTACGGATTGGGTCTTTAAATCTGTCTGATACCTCATTCAAAATGACAACAAAAAATAAAATATTCTTCAATAACATTAAATGCTGGGTAGCCGAAACTCAGAGCAAAGGCCAACAGTTATAAAACCAACTTGTGACAACACAAACTTCATTCATGTACCTGATCCCTGACACTTCTATCAGGGTCCACTGTGACAGCACAGAGGGTGGGCAGGATTCGACCAGCGATCTCTGTAACACTGTAGTAGTTGTGTGTGGCAGCAAAGCCAAGCACACCAGCAGAGCGTGACGCAGGGAACGGGTCCTTGGTGGCTCGAGAGAACGCAGAAATCAGAACACGCTGTCGAGTCTGTGAAGAGAAGGAAAATCAAATTACTTACTAAACTGACACTGGCTTTTTAAATATAAAATATTTTCCTCCTGATGCATTGTGTTTTCTTTAAAGTTTAAAATACTTAATGTTTCATTACTGGCGTAGAAGATGTTATAAAATTTGAGAATCAAGGGGAGCCTCATGTACAATAGTAAACTTATACAGCAAAACATGGCAACATTCTGCTGTTGTGACACTGGATCGGACATGTTTAGAAATAAAAAGAAAAATCAAACACTAAATGTGGATTTGTTTACCCCCGCATTGAGATAAGAAGCAATCTTTCCAAGACAGACGGTTGTGTTGCATCGGATTGGGCCTTGCTCGTCTCTGGCCTGCAGTCGAGCGAAGTGTCGCATCAGTTCTTGGTTCAGGTTTGTGTCATTCAGCTTGGGAGCCAAAAGCAACATAGACTAGAGAGGAGAGGAAAAAACAGAGGTCTTTATGGTTATATCTAATAACACTTACTGTTTTGCAGCAGTGTTGTAGTGTATAACGTACCTTAACCGTCTGCTCTCTGATAGCGGGGTTGGTGTCTGTGAAGCCGTGAACAACATGAGGGAAAATCTGGGAATTAACTGCTGCCTCATTAAGATACTGAATGAATTGCTCCATCTGAGAGACGGAAACAAAAGGACATAAGAATAAAAATCTGATTTAGTTGTACTCATTATGAGTAAAATTAAATAATTAAGTCTTCTTTTCAGTATACGTCTTAATGATGATACTTCATAGCTGTAGACCTCTTTGAGAAAAAAAATGAAAGAATACAAACAAATGCACTTTAGTTTTTATGTTTAATGTATATATTTATTTATTTTAGGTTTATAGACAAATTTATATAGTTTCACTAGAGACTTAGCACCTGGGATGTCGAACAATCCCAAATGGATGGATGAACTAAAAGTTGATGAAATAAGTGACACTAAAGACAAAACAACACCTTTTCTTTTCCCAGCAAAGCAAATGCTGATTATGGTTCTGAATATAAAACATATTATCATCAAAACAGGGAAAACTCCAGCAATGAGCAGAACCAGGGTGATCATATGGGAGAAAACTAAAGGCGTGGGTTATTTCACTTTCCAACACAGAGTGGTGGCCTAGCGGTTAGAGGTCTGGACTAGTGTTAAAAAAAAAAAAAAGATAAAATAAAACAGATACTAATTGATACTTAAATCTAGTATCTGGTTAGATATTAATGCAACACATGCATTGATACTTAAATGCCATTTTTCAAATGGCTACTTCCAATCATTCTGAACAGGCACTGCAGCAGGCAGCCCCCTTTAAATACCTGCTGGAGAAGTCGTATCCTCATGGCTCGGTCTGTGGAGGAAAACATCTTCACAATCACAGGAATGATTTTCTGTTGGTATTCTTCTGCTGACAGGAACTTTCCCACCTGGCAGACAGAGAGAGATGATAATCCAATGATAGTTCCACAAATCAAATAACTTTCACTTGAAATTATCTGATGGATCAACAGATTCTGACATTTGATGCTGCCAAAAAGGTAAGGATTCACCTTGAAGAGGGGCGTGAGAACAATGGCGCCAGCATTACCAAACTCAAAGGCGGTGAGCAGCTGAGGGAGGACCTTGTGTTTACAGAAGTCTTCCGGGAACAAGTCCAGATTGTCACTCAGATCCTGGAAGAACTGCTGCTTCTCAGATGGCTCCTTAATCTAGAGTTTCCATTTTAAGACATGCTTTATACTATACTGCTAGATTGAATATTGTACAATGTCACACAAAGAATATCTGAGATGCAAACCTGGATCTCCTCCAGGAAAAGGTTGCTCTCCACAAAACTGTTGCTAAGAAATCCTCCAGGTGCTCTGCAGTTCTGAAGAAAGCGGGCTGGGTTTGGCCGAGCTCGAGGATTAGCCCCTACCAACTCGCAGTAGTGGGGCACGAGAGATTTCGGAATCTGTTTACAAAAGAAGGACAAAAGAAAGAAAAAGACTCTAAATATACCAAAGAAAGACTTATTTTACTCATTAGTGACCTGCGACAATTCTGCAGATTAAACATTGTTTAGTTTGTAGGCTTCTTACATACACCGTGGAATCTGGAATAATCCATTTAGGTAATTAGACAAAGGAAGCATATATAAAACATACCTTTCCCAATGAACGAAGGGAGGAAGTGCGAGGAAGTGGTCCATTGAACACTTCCCAAATAAGGCAACCCAGTCGCCACATCTCACCTGCCCTACAAAATAAAATAAATAAATAAAATTTCTTTTTTTTTTTTTTTTTAATTGAAGGACATTGTTAAAATTACTTCACAAGAAACTGAATTGTTTTATTCCCTAAAAAAAACAACAACAAACAAAACAACAAAAACAAATAAAAACTAAGACATAACAAAAACAACCCTCCTGATCCTTACCATTTCTCCCCACCATTGTTTGACAATTCTGGCGGGTCATATCTCTCCATGTCTGGGTAAACGGCTTTCGGGGCAGGCAATGAGACCCCACTGGGGTCACCCTGCTCAGGGGCCACATGATCAAGTGCACCTAGCTTCCATTCCCCAGCTCGATCCACAAAAACAGCCCATATGCCCAAGTTGTTATGAAGAAGGTGGCAGTCGATGACCAGAAAACTCAGAGCTTTCTGTGATAACAAATAAATAACAAAAGTAAGACAGTTAGTGACAGTTTCTAAAGAATAACTAATGTAAACAACTAAACTTTGAAGTATCAGATGTTACACTGCTTATTTCTTACCACTATTTGGTGGAGTCCCCAGGAGATCTCCAGTTCCCCAGCACCGCCCTTCTCTGCCTGGGCCTTCAGGTGGACTGCTAAGGGTGTCACTTGCTCAGTTACCAGGTACAAGCTCTTGTCCGTCTGTAACAAACCAAAGCAAGGTTAACTACAGTACAAATGGAAACTTAAATAAGTTAGCTTTTTAATATATGATGTTGTACTATGAAGCTTGTAAACACGGCCAATTCATACACAATATTCAGAATTCTTGTGACACCAATGTTGTGCCTATTATCTATTTAATTGATCAATAAGTAACTAAATTAAAACAAAAGAGGAAATGCATTGTTTGGCCCAAACAAGTCAACAGTTGTATTTAATGAACCAAATAGACAAAAAAATATAACTTTGAAAAAGCACTGCAGTCATTACGACTCTGGGCCACTGATTAAATAAAAGGTCATGTGGTCTGTCAAGTGCAGATTTGCTCCATTTCAGATTCATGGAAACATCAGTGTCTATTGTACAAGTCGGTGAAAGCAGCATTTAAGTTGTTTTAGTTAGTCAGATTTAGGCTAGATTAGGTGTGCTGCATATCCGAATATACTGAAAGTCCAGTTTTAATTATATATTTAAATCTCCTAAAGGCATGGGCATGTTCCAAGATGGCAAGAACAGGATTCATCAGCCTCAAATGCCAAATGAGAGGTTTAGGGAGGATGAGACATTATTGGTCAACATAAAGGAACATGCCAAAGCATTTTATGATAACAGCAAGTGTGTTTTAAGCAGAATACCCTTCGATTCTGAGAAATTACAGTGAGTAATAATCTTTAGAATTTCTTCCAATTATAAAAAGCCAATCAGCACAAACAAGTATGAAGACTACTAAACCATAACCCTCTACTGTAATTTCATGACTACAGAACAACTAATCAAATGTTTAGAGTAGATGTGTAGTATATAGTATCTATACAGTCCAGGCTCAAATAATGTCTGAGCACAACCCTCCCCACCTGAGACCAGTGGGACAGATATTACAGAATTATTTACAACTATTATTGCTGTCAATTACCACTATTTTTGTTTACAATACAGAAATGATAATGAACTAGTGTAGATAATATTGAATAATGTTTAGTTTATTAGAGCGATTTTGTGAATGATTAGTAATGTTGTTTTTTTCCCTCTTTTATTCAAGTTTTTTTCCTTTCTTATTTATTGAGCTGTTGTATTCTATGTTTTATTTGTATGTTTATGTGAGATTGTGGATGTGCATGGTGTATAATATTGTTTATATAAAATGTAATATGGAGACCCCAGGAAGAATAGCTACTGATATTTCAGTGACTAAAGGGGATCTTAATAAATTAAATGAAATGAAAAATTACCACTCTGAAAGGACTGAAAACAGAAGGGTATTTTGTTGAATGAATGCTTTATTAATACTTAAAACTGAATCCTTTTAAATGTGTGTGTCACAACTTGTCATGTATGACAGGCAGTCAGAAAATAAGATACTGCACAATGAAAAGAAAAAGAAAAAAATCCATGTGTTTGGTCACTAATTTCCAAGCCAAGAAACGTGCAAGTCACCATTGTATAGTTTGATGGTATATTATGTACAAGTATACATGATTACTCCCATCTGAGCAACAAAAGGAAAAAGTAATTACTGCTGCTCTGCTATACTAATTGTACTTCACTAATATGAACAACCTTGCTATACTCACCTCTCTCTGAACATGAGCATGCAAAAGACAAAACAAAAAAGCAGATAATATACATGTGATCTTAACATCTTCATGGCTGGGACAGGCTACTGGGGTCAATAAGTGAAGGACATTATGGTGTGTATGTAGAGCTAATGGGATATCAGTCAGTTCACTCAAATTAAAGATATACCTCCAGTCCATCAACATAGGCCAGGATATTAGGATGACGCAGAGTCTTCATTCGCTTGAAGGCAGCTTTGGCGAGCTGAGTTTGCTGCTCTGTTCCCTGAGCCACCTCGTATACGAATACAGATACTGGCTCCCCGGTAGTCTGGGAGGAAAGTTACAGGTAGACTGAATCACTCTCATTAAAAAATTAAATAAATAAAAAATACTAAGAA
The DNA here is from genome assembly GCF_933228915.1 of Telmatherina bonti. NCBI lineage: Eukaryota > Metazoa > Chordata > Actinopteri > Atheriniformes > Telmatherinidae > Telmatherina > Telmatherina bonti. Next base: position 23,461,255 of record NC_136610.1, on the reverse strand, counting down.
TACATCTTGATCCAATAAACCAATACATAAATAAAAACAGTATAGCGTTATGTCACATTTAAGTAAATACTGGTCATCATGGCTGAGGATAATGAAGAGGAGGAAGTTGGAGATCAGCTTTTTGGTTGTTGCAGTGAAGATGCTAGTTTTACATTCTCCGAATTAATGCTCTTGACTTCAATTGTTTTTGTTAAAGTCAGCAATGTGAATCGAAACTTTCATGTTACTAAAGCAATTAATTTCTAAACGATTCAAAAGAGAGTTGAAACTTGGCAAGAATGAGGTGACGTGGCGAGAAATGTGTTGGAGCAAATACTGGGCAGCAGGTTGAGCTGTCAGGGAACACTCACAAGACAAGGACAACCAAGAAATATCAGAAGTATCACTGACGTAAAATACATGAACCACACAAATATAACTACCTAACTAATAGATCAAATTGAACTTAAATCTCTGCTAGTGCGCTGACAGGCCTCCATAAACAAACGAGCTAGTGCTAACTATAAGCGGAGGCTGAGCGGGTTGATTTTACCTTTCTTTTCCCCCGATGCAGAGTCCATATTCCAGACCTTTCTGGGCTGTCAGGGAGAATTTCATAAGCAAAATCTTTGACAGGATCCCTGGCAAAAAAGGACCACATTTCCTCTTACCACCACACCTCATTAAACACACACAACGCTACAGCCAAAGGTGGCTAGCTATGTACTACCAGTTGGAACGAATGAAAAATGGCTCCGTGGGAACTTTGTTTTTGCACATTGGTTCCTTGTACTACCTGTCAAATAAAATAAAATAAAATAAAATAAAATAAAATAAAATAAGGCATCCTTAACTTCATGTGAGCATTTTTGTGCATATTTTGTACTATTCCTAAATGCAAAAATTGTGTAAAATGTCAGATTTTTTTTTATTCTAAGGTTCCATTTTATTTTATGAGTAGTGTAATTGATATTTATTGCTTTCTTAACTGTTTTATGAATAAAGGAATTTTTGTCAATCTTGCATGAATCATTGAAAAATCGCATAGTAACCTATATGGAGTACCTGACACAATTTAAAAGTTATTTAATCCAAACCTGAAGACCAATATGAGAAAATACTGCTCAGAGCTGAAACAACAGTTTTATTAGCAACATACCTTTTTAAACAAACTGTAAGCAAATCTTTGTTTTAAATGGTATTTCATTGACATGACTCCCATTGTCAAGTATTGCTGGTCACTCACTCAAACTTCTTTCTGGTCTGTTTAATGAGACATACACATATCCTGTGAAGGTTTCACATATACAGTTTGAATCCCAACTTCACACATTCACCTCACATGGTAACGACTCCAGTATTAAAATTTTGATTATTTTTTTAACTGTCTCAATTTAAAACAAACAAAAAGAATGACAATAAAGTTACATTTATTTAGGATTTTGTTCAGTTAATCTCAGATCAAAAAAGACACAGAGGTGCTAAAATGTGAAGAAAGTACCACATCTACAGCATCATGATGTGATGCTGTAGATGTTTTTTTTTATTTTAATTCCACAGTAAGCTTTAATGCACATTTAGGGTTGTTGTCTTGTTGGAAGACTAAGTTGTGTTGCATGTTACAGTGTTCTACCTGATGGGTTGAGGTTATGCACAAGAAATCAGTTTGTGAACAACTGTTAGTGACTATGCCTTCATTAACTTGTATCAACAATTCAAAACTGATCTGAGTGTGAAAATACCATTCCTTAATGTTCTTAACTTTCTCAAGCATGCAGTTACATTTCTACTCTACTGTATGTTGGTTGATGAAATAATAGCAACAAGTCACAGTTCATTTTCATTACAAACAAGATGACAAGTAAAATGACTTTCTGCATCTTTCAGAACCTGGAAGGCATTCTTGAAAATCTAGTTTTTACTTTAGTAAAAATTAATAAACAAATGTTATAATGCCATTATCTTCCTTTTTCTATGTACATGATACAAAGCAATCCTCAAAGCAGGATGACCTTCAATAATCTTTCCCAGGGATGTGTTAATAAGGCTGATGTGGATGCACACAGATTTTTTTTTTTTATGTAAACCATTTCTATAAACCAAAAGGTTTTAATGACCAACCTTATCCTAAAAATGCACAAAGTATACATTTTAACATGTATAACACTTTCTTTACCGTCAATTTTGACATTTAATACCTGTGGCAAATATTATAGCACCACATGACATCTATTTTGGTTTTACTTTTTTATTATTTAAAATAAATTTTAGAAAGCTAAAAAACAGGAATAGAACTTTGTTTCGAATAATTTGCTTCCTAGATTACCAACAGCAGCTAACATTTAAAGAGAGGTTTTCATTAAAATGTGCCATGTTTCAGTATATTTAAAGCAAAACTTAACTTATCCTTTACAATTAATGTAGAAACAAGAAAAATAAATGTACAACAGAATTCTAAAAAGATGTTTATTGATCATTTTTCTAAAACTCAAAACATGTTTTAACAGGTCTCACTTTAAATCTTTGTCCAACAGTTGTATTTCTACAATGTTATTCTGGGTCAGACATGCAGCTTATACACATTATCAAAGTCTTTAGACAGCAGTTTTACCCACAAAGCATAACAAAAGCAAAACGGCAAAGGGAACTGAATACTGTTGTCAGTGAGGAAAAAGCAAAACCTGAAGGAACAAAGTTAGTTCCCCCAGGTACAGAAAATCCTTCCGAGACCCTTTATTTTATGCCGTCAGCACACGTAGGGACTTCTTTTGATTACAAAGCTAAATGAGACAATCCCCAATTCTCATGATGGTGGTGATATTTAAAATTGCATGAGTCAGAAGCAAGTTAGGTTGAATGAGAAATTTAAAAGCAAAATAGTTTTTCATTCCGACTCCCTGTCTAAAATATATATTTAAAAAAACTCACCCACACATTTCATACACTACAGCAATGCTTGAAAATTACCATATCAGCCCTATTTTGTATTACTAAAATGTTAGACGTCGCTGAGGCAAACACAATATTAACATCAAAACCATGATGCTTTGGAAACATTAAGGGAATCAAAATTACTTGGCACCCAAAAACCTTAATGGATACAGTGCATGAAACAAGATTGAAGCTCTTGATCTTCAAGATGACATTTCTACAGCAAATGGTTTTCATTTCAAGAATTATCAGGACCTTTTAGTCAAGTGTTTCTCAATCCAGATCTTCTGGACCCACTGCCCTGCATCATTTAGATATGTTCCTACTCCAACACATCTGAGTTAGATTATTGAACCCCCTCATCAAGTTCTTTGGAGGCCTGTTTCATTCAGGTGTGTTAATGTAGAGTAGTCATGTCAACCCAGGTCACATCTGTTCTTTACAAATTTCCAAGCTTTGGTCATACCTGAGAATGATTATACATTATTTATTATAATGATTATACGTTACTTATTATACAAAAAAACAAAATCCTTTACAGATAGTCAACTCATTGCATCATCAAAACAAGGCACAGTAACTACTTGTAAAGAAATGACAGTGGATTAATCTTTCAAAAACTACACAGGAGGGTTCCTGGTGGTCTTGGGTATAAGAAAGCAAACAGGACACAGCACACTGAAAAATGCAAAGGAAAAACCTCTCCCTGGAATACCCTTTCCGCAATACAAAGTACTGGACAAATTATGAAATACTTTAAAAAGAAGGACTGATACAGTTTATAAACTATGAAAACCATTTTCCATAAGAAGCATTTCAACATCACAGGCCTGATCATGGCTATTACTTTTCAGAACAGTACGTGTGGACTTGAAAATTAAGTTTTGAAAAGTGAGCATAATATTAAAAATTCTGCAAGAGTCAAAAATACACAATCCCCTCCCCCACACAGGAAGCAGATGTTGAACACATCACAATGACTTCTAGTACAGGAACTTGTACTTCCCTGTGGCAAGTCCACGTAAATCTTGCAGGTGTGCCCAGATGTCTCCTATGCAAGCCATTTGGAGTTGTGTATGTGGAATGTTTACCAAGTGGTTGTTGGAAATACTGGAATAGCTTCATAGATGGTCATCCACACCCACGCCAAGGCTGTAAACTTTTCAGTGGAAGCCCAATAAAACATGGGGTGAATCTCCTCCAGCTGGAGAAGTACTTCTGATCGCAGGGGTAGAGGTTCAATTAGGAAGTTCCTCTTGATAGCACACGACCAAGAGACTCATCACAGCAGACACCACCAAAATCGTGCTAGAGCACCAGACGATACTTTACACGGCTTGCCTGAAACAAGGATGAGAAAATGATGTGAGATAATGTACTTTTCAATCCTCGAGTCTAATAAATCTATTATAAAACCCAATTTGGTGTGCGGCATAATACCAAGTGCTTTAGTGATGGGCTCAGCTGCACCGTCTCTGGATCTCATGGTGTACACTCTCCGAAAGTTCCTGGTGCTGATTCCTGCTGTACTAAACTCATTTCCTTTGTTTCCATGTTCTCAGGTCCTGTCTGACCTGGCTCCACACCAGTCTTCACCCAATGTCCAACGCTGGCCCTGTGATCTTCATCTAAAATTAATATATCCCTTGATAACTCAGTCCATTTTCCAAGCAATAAAAAACAGTAAGTGAAAAAATGATGAGATTCTTTGAGACAGAGATAAAGCTCTGGTAAAAATCTTGATTCCTTCAAACTGCTTTGAAAGTGCAGTGATTTTTTAAGTTATTTGGTTAAAGCAAAAGATGATTTGAACATTACAAAAATAAATGTCTGTCCAAAGACTTAGGTCAGGATTTCCATCACTTAGCATTATAATATGTCGCTTTGATCATTCATACAGCAAAGGAAAACGAGGAAGCTGACTAAGCATCTGGCTTGATGTTGCTTGTCTGTTTGGGGGTTCTGCAGCTGTATCCCATCTGCTTCAATGTGCGACGTGTTGTGCGTTCAGAGATGGTATTCTGCATACCTTGGTTGTAGCGAATGGTTATTTCAGATACTGTTGCTTTTCTATCGTCCTGAATCAGCTGGTCAATTCTCTTCTGACCTTGCGCATCAACAAGACATTTTCGTCCACAAAAGTGACGCTCGCTGGTAATCTTGCCTTTTTCGGACCACTCTCGGTAAACCCTGGAGATGGTCGTACGCGAAAATCCCAGTCGTTCAGCAGTTTCTGATATACTGAGACCAGCACGCCTGGCACCAACAATCATGCCACGTTCAAACTCAGTTAAATCCCCCTTTTTTCCCATTCTGACGCTTGATTTGAACCTCACGTGCCTGCCTTTACCATTGTAACTGTATCTATATAGTTTGGGGTGATTCGGCTTATTGGGAATCGGATATTCATCCGAGAATAAGTTAGACCCGATTTTGAAAATAATGTAATCACGTCTAATTCAAAACGTAAAAGTGATAAATGCAGTGGGAAAATAAACAAGGCGACATTGAGAACTGCCACAATCAAAATAGTTAGTATCCCCCCTCCAAAAAAGGAGGGGTGTGTAGTAGACAACAGAGCACACAGTCTATTTTAGAGATATTTTCGGGAAAGATAGCAAACCAAAATATTAACAGCAGCAGTTAGTTGTAATTTATTAAAAATCGCATCCTTAAATATTGTTCTTAGAAATACGGACTGTGTTTAACCCTAACCCTGTAACCAAAAGTACAACAGTTAACGTCACAAGAATGGCAGCGCGGATGGATCTGTAGTTTGGCGTCACAAGGTCCTACAAACCAGATCAAACTGGAATGTGGCCGGATTGTGGACTGGATTGTACTTTTTCCTCGTCGTGGCAATGATTTGCGTGTCGTGGTTTATTAACTACAGCAAACTGACACCTTAAATAGGCTGTGTTAACATATTTTTTTTTTTTATCAAAGTGGGTTTTGGCTGTAATTGCTGTAAAAGCGGTTGTTGCTTAGTGGTATTCTTTTAATATGTTTTGTCTGATATTTGGTCTTGAAATTAAGACGTGAGTCAGCACTGTTACATTTTAAGTAACTCCAGAAATGTCCAGAAACATCCAGCGTCAGGTGTGGTGCTGCAACGTGGTGGAAAATTACCATCTACTGACTGAATTGACTTTGTTTACCAGTAGAGGGAGCAATGAAAATACCAGTCTCTCCCAGCAATTGATACCCATTTTTCATCTGCATGGCCCCTTTGACTAATCAGGAGTTTGGCCAGGATCCCTTTTGCAACATGTTTATAATGTCATTTATAAATTAATGAGCAACAGTACTAGTTGGGAGTGGAGGTCTGTCTGAGAGTCTCCCTCGTCAAAATTATTCGTTTTATCTACTGAAGTAGATGGGAAAGGTTTTTTTTTTTAATTGTTATTAAATCCCACAGCCTTAGAATATGATTTGCTAGCAAAACATTATCCCTGTCTTTTTACAATGATAGATTAGGTTAAATGAGACTCGCTTCAGAGTAGGGTTGTTAAAGTAGTCTAGTTTAAGCTGAAAGTGGCAATGAAGGCCCTCACCCCTTCAGTGCTGGGTCCCCTAGTTGACTCCCCCCCTCTGTACTGTCACCCTCTCCTCCAGCCAGGTAGGTTCTGCATTAGAGTGCAGCATTATCTAGTTGTCCTTTCTGCCATAATCAGTGCAGCAGCTCAGTTTGTGTGAAGACAAAACTGGAATCATTAAAGAAGTGAAATGATCAAATTAAACGTTGAATGACTGGCACCACTAAATGTAACCTTCGAGACTTAGAATCACTTATGCCTTCAGGAAACTTATTTCATGTGCCTTATAATGAATCCTGTAGGAATCAAATGCAATGCAAAGAATGAAAATTACCCCAAAAATGACTTGTTTTTCATTCTGGTCCACTTCTTAGTGTTCCCTTCTCAGTGCCGTCACATTTGTTTTGTTACTCTGCTATGTTGGGTGGCAAAAAGCTAGCAAGTTTAAAATTAGCTATTAATTGTTTCTCATCAAGAATGATGCTATCAAACTTCACACTTTTAAAACCAGTGCAGCACTGTATGACTCAGGTCATGCAGCCACATTAAAAAAAAAAAAAAAAAGGGTGCCTGTTGATGCTCAAATCCTACAAGCTTTTCTGAAATCCCTGTTTACAATTATTACAATTGATCCCCTGGTTTATCTTACCACAACATTAAATATTACCGTGTCAATTTCACAGAGGCAGAAGTAAAAGCAGTCGGAGATGGTGTGATGAGTTATTACTTAAGCTTTTTTGTAGTGAGACGTCCATTTAAAGCAGGAGTGGGCAAGGCAATGTGTTCCCCTGCTTAAGCCGGTAACATATCCAGGCTCGTCTGAAGTTTGCTAGAGAGCATTTGGATGATCCAGAAGAGGATCAGGAGAATGTCATATACCTTGTGGTAAAAACTCAGCTTGTTGTGTTTGGAGGAGAATGTTGAGGCATTCATAGACTGCATATTACATATACAAATTCTTTTTTTCTTCTGCAAAGACACCAGTACCAGTGATCCATGTAAAGGAATGAATGAATGGGGCCATGTATCATGTCATTTAGAGTGAAAACCTCCTATCAGCAAGGTCATTGAAGACAAAACACGGTTGGGTCTTCCAGCATGATAATCCCAAACACACTGGCCGGGCATCGAAGGTGTGGCTTCTATTAGAAGCCTTTCAAGGTAATGAAGTGACCTAGCCAGTCTCCAGATCTCAACCCCATAGAAAATCTTTGGAGTTGAAAGTTTGTATTGTCCAGTGAGTCTCAAAACATGCTTTAGAGGAGACCAATTACATACTTTTCCACCATAATGACCAAATTATTTAAAAAAAAGAAAAAAAAATCTGACAAAGCGGTTTTCTTGATTAATTTTTCCTCATTTTGTCTCACATAGTTGATGTATACCTATGATGAAAGTTTGAAACCTCATCTTTTTAGTGGGAGAATTTGAACACTTGGTGGCAGACTGAATATGATTTGCCCCACTAAGTAATATACACACAAACATATTGTATAATGCTATGTAGCTATTATAAGTAATACACTGAATAATCTCATGAACCCTGGAGTCTGCCCAGAAAAAGGACAAAGTTTACATATACATACACTACTCACAAAAAGTTAGGGATATTCAGCTTTTGGGTGAAATTTCACAACAAGCCTAAAATGCATTCAAACCTGTACAGGTGAACTTAATGTGATCTTCTCTAAGCTTTTAAATGCACATGTCCAACTGTTAAATGTTTCAATAAATTTTGCACAAGTTGTTCTCTAACAATGAGCTTAACGGCAAAAATCACAGCAGGTGTGTGATCCTTGAATTGACCAATAAATGTCCTGGTTCAATTAGAGCTGGTGTTTAAACAGTTGTCCTCATCATGCTGTTCACATTTTGACATCAGGAGACCAAGACGACACCTAACAATGGAACAACAGTCCCTTGCCATTGCGATGCTTCAAACAGGACGTTCTCAGACAGAAGTGGCCACTGAGCTTGGAGTGTCACAGAGTGTCATCAGCAGGTTGCAACAGAGATATGGAGAGACTGGAAGAGTCACAGAAAGGCCTAGAAGTGGACGTCCTTTGGCCACATCCCGTGCTGATGACCGCTACATTGTGAACACTGCCCTGAGAAAGCGGATGATGAATGCCACTCAACTCCAGGCACGTTTAAGAGAGGTGAGAGGCACCCAAGTGTCACGTCAGACCATTGGAAACCGTTTCCATCAGCGTGGTCTGCATGCTAGACGACCTGCACGGGTACCTGACCACACCACCAGGCACAGGCATCATCGTCTTGCATGGGCCAGGGAGCATTTACGCTGGACGAGGAACCAGTGGGCCTCAGTGCTGTTCTCTGATGAAAGTCGATCCACACTGAGCAGAAATGATGGCCGGCAACGATGTTGGAGACGTCAGGGAGAGCGCTATGCATCAGCCACTGTTGTCACCAGGCCAGCTTTTGGTGGTGGCGGTGTTACAGTGTGGGCAGGGGTGTCCACTTGGTACAGAACTGCCCTACACTTTGTGAATGGTACAGTGACAAGCCCATACTACCTGAATAACATCATTAATCCAGTGATTGTGCCCCTACATGAACAGCACAGGCCTAATTTCATCTTCATGGACGACAATGCTCCTGATCATCGAGGCCGCATCATCAGGGAACGGCTGTTGGAGACTGGTGTACCTCAAATGGAATGGCCTGCACTCTCTCCAGACCTGAATCCCATTGAAAACCTGTGGGATCAGCTGAGCCGTCGTGTAGAGGCTCGAGACCCTGCACCCCAGAACCTTAATGACCTGAGGGCTGCCCTTCAAGAAGAGTGGGATGCCATGCCTCAGCAGGCAATAAGTTGCCTTGTGAACAGCATGAGACGTCGTTGTCAAGCTGTAATTGATGCTCAAGAGCACATGACGAGATATTGAGACGTTCAAATTTTTTGTTGTGGTGTAACTACCATTGTTGTTACCTTTTGTGTTGAATGAATTTTTTGAGATGAGGAAATCAGTAGTGCATCCTTCTACTTAAATGTCTCACTTTTATATTATATCACTGTAGCATGAACATCTTGCATTTTCCATAAATTTCACCTGAAAGCCAAATATCCCTAACTTTTTGTGTGTATGTGTATTCATATTCCATAGTAGGCTATAACGTGAATTTTTTGGTAATCCTTGTTAAAATAATGTACTTGCCCTTTGTTCATAAAGACCTATGTGATACAATTATAAATGACAAAAGTTTTTTTTTTTTTTTTAAGACAATGTAGCTCAAGCAGTTAATATTTTATAAAAGTAATCTGGCAATCCAGTTGATCAAAGCAGAGGAGATTAAAATGGTCAACAGGGATTTGTGCAGCAAGTATTGCAACGTTCCAGTCAGCTGCAAAGCGTTATCAAACTCAAAACTTTACTAAATTCCCCATTTAAGACCAGTCTCAGTAAAGCAGCCATCATTCTTATCAAGGGTGGAGACAAGTAGGCTGGATGGCAAGGGTGGAGGAGTGAGGGGTCAGTGCCCGAGAGCTGGAACATTGTGGTGGGGGCCCATGCCAGGTGGCCATTAGGGGTGGGGGCTGTTTTTTTTTTTTTTTAAAACCAGCTTGTTCATCTTGTATTGGTGCCCGTTTGTTAGTTTTCCATACAGATGTAGCAGTTTCTTCATCTGAACTTATTTTAGAAAGGAGGTTCTTAATTTACCAGAGCAACAATTGACTTTATCCTCCAGGTAAACTGCCATAATGAAATCATTTTGTTTGTTACCTAATGCGTTTCAGTATATTTTGAACATGTCAACAAAGCTAGCAGGGCTTTTGTGAAGGTGGGTGTTACAATTAATGTACCAATAAGATGGAGAAGACAAAGAAAAAAAAAAAAAAAAAAAAAATTTAAGATTTTTTTCCCCCAAGATTCAACATTTTAACAGCTACGTCTTCCAAACTTGGATGTTATCGTGTTATGTTTTTTTAAGAACCTCTCTGTAAATCAAGTTTCCCCATTGAGGATAAATTCCTGAAGCTTGCATTTCTGAAACAGATGCAACCAGTTGTTATTTTTAAATAGCAGTTTTGCCCACTATGCAAACCCAAAAGCAAGACACCGCAGGGAGTTGAACCCCGTCCTGACAGTCAGGAGTGCCACCACCGGAGTCTTTTGCTTTTTTGTAATTGCTGTAATTTGGGCAAAAGCAAAACCTGAAGGAACAAAGTTTGTTCCTCCAGGAAAAGAAAACCCTTTCATGACCCATTATTTTATCCCGTCAGCACACGCTCCTTTTGATCACGAGGCTGAAACTAGAAGACAAGACAGCCGTTTCCCCAATCCCCAGCATTTCCCCACAGTATTGAATAGTATAAGATTCCATTCTAGTTGATCCATAGTAGCAATACCACAATACCAGCATCTCTGGTGATACTCAAAGCAGTTTCTCTGTGCAATATGGCAGGACTTGAAGATCAAATCAACAGTGAAGGCTTTCTTGCAAAGTTTAAAGCTGTAATAGAAAGAGACAAGACAATGTAAACCTTCCCCACCCCCCCACCCCCTTCCAAATTAATCCCCCACTAGACCAATAGAACAAAAGTCAAAATTGTTCGTTTTTACCGCAAGTGCAGAATTTACCACAGCTATTCTTCCTCAGTGATGCTCAATCCTCAACATAAAAAAAAAAAAAAAAAAAAGATTCCTAGAGGCTGGTGTACGCAAGTCCCATGACAGTCGGTGTTTAAAGATGCCTGGGTCAGCAGCAAGTTAGGCTGAACAAGAAATCTGAAAGGGAGAGAGAGAAGAGCGTTTTCCTCCCCAACCCCCCCCCCCCCCCAATACTGTTGCAATGCTTGACAACCACCCTTAAGTATTATGTTGAATAATGCAAATAAAATGTTATGCATAGCTGAGGTGCATGCAATATGTTGGGAGTTAAAGCCATGATATGTTTAAGAAAAATCAAGGGAACCAACATTACTTAACTGGGCACCCACAAGACTGAAGTGATGCAGTATTAGAAACAAGCTTGCAGCTCTTGATCTTAAAATGACAGGATTCTCAGTGCTCCATCACAGGTTAGGCCATCCCAGATGACAGAATTGTTTTTGTCAATTTGACCTAAGAAACCAAAGGGAAAAGAAAAGGCACACACAAACACACAGATAGCAGGGCTTCTGCGAAGGATGGTGTTCAGATTTAAGCTCAAGCGCACAGGGGATTGACACTTCATTCACGAAGGGAGGGTCACACTCATATTGGCCGACAGCTTCCACAGATGGCTTTGCATTCAGAGGCAGGCAAGATCGGACAGACGAGTATGATCTGAAACAAAGAGTGATCTACAAAACACACCCACCACACAATATTCAAAGATTTGAGTTCTACTCATCTTGTGGTCTTTAAATGCAAAGCAATAGGGCCCAAGGCCAAAGAAGAATGCTAGTAAAGCATTGTTATCAATGATTTGAGGTTAACATTAGGCCAGTTCAAAGATGTCATTTTGTCAATTTTACATTGCATAAGTTTGACAAGATAAGCCAACATCTTACTACATGCTCCGGGTTAGAGGACTTCACTTGTGCTTGAACCAGTCTTGCACTGTTATTTCTGTGAAGAGAAGTGTAGGGACACGCCCAAACCAACGCAGCATAGGAACCAAAGCAACACATTTGCGTTGCAATTCAGGCCAAATGAGCTGCACCATGCACAGCTTTCCTCAGCTACTTTAAATTTTAAAATATCTGCACAGTTGCGCAGATCTGAGTTATTAAATGCGACGACCTGCCAATTGCACAGTTGCACAAGGGCCAGCAGCTGAGGGCTAATAATTTTATTCCAAGTAACACTGGAAAATAACAACCTGACCCTTCCCTTCAATCTGCATGTAGGTGGCGTTCAAAGGGCAGGAAGATTCCCTGTGTTGTCCTAGGTAGACTGCATTCTTCCTTTGGACTGTTCTGCAAAAATCAGAGGCAGAAAACAAACACCCTGTGCCCCTTCCCACAGTGTAGTACAACTGACCGTTTTTATCCTTACCAGAATACTTTACATGTCGAATTCAATGATGCGCCATCAAATCATCCAAATTATCAAGACTTAAAAAAGCACTGCCATACCATTTCTATAGCAAGTGGCTTTCATTCCAAAAAACAGGACACGCAGGTCCATGTAAGTGATCCATATAGGGTTCAAATAATTGCGCATTCCACAATTCAATATTTGATGGATGCAACTTATCTGCTCTCAATTGCCACTTTGAATATGGAGTCATTTCAGCCCAGGTCACATCCGTGCTCTACAAATCTCCAAGCTTTAGTCATACCTGAAAAAGCACAAGAAAAGCTCCCCCAAAACCCCCAAAAGAACAAATGCGTACAAAAACTGTATTCAATCACAACAAGCTAAGCATTTATTATGCAAAAAACAAAATCCTTTACAGATAGTCCACTCATTGTATTTTCAATACAAGGCACAGTAACTAATTGCAAAGGAATTGCAATGGAAGAATTTTGCCAAAACAATGAATGTCAAGGTAAATGAACATAATTAGTGACCTTACGTGATGCTCGATGCGCAAGGAAACTTGTACATACAATGAGTTAGAGTTCCTGATGGTCTTGGGTATTGGAAAGCGCACAGGACACAGCACACTGAAAAATGCAAAGGAAAAAGCCTCTCCCCGCAATACCCTTTCCCCAATACAAAGTACCAGACAAAATACTGGCATTACAGCAATTGTGAAATACTTTTAAAAAAGAGCTGAAGAACTGATACAGTTCATTAACTATGGAAACTATTTTCCAGAAGCATGTAAATACCACAGGCCTGATCATGGGGATTCCTTCCCGAACAGTAGGTGTGGACTTGAATGTGAAGATTTGACAGGTGGGCCTGATATAATAATCTGCAAGAGTCAAAAATACACAACCCCCTCCCACAAAGCAAGCAGACGTTGAACAAATTCACAATGACTTCTAATAAAGACACTTGTTACCGCACTCTGTGGCAAAATTGTGATTCTCTACAGCAGCGGACTAGTTTTGAGGGTGCTATCCTGCATGGCAAAGTGTCCACTTGAATCTTGCTGGTGTGCCTGGATGTCTCCTATTCAAGCCATTTGGCAATGTGAAGCTGTGTGAAGTCTAGAAAGAGACTGATTAACGCCCCACACCCCACCCCCACAATAAATGGCACGAACCCCATTTAAAATATATTCCAAAAGGGGGGGAAAAAAACATTCAGACGTCTTGATTTGTTAAATACATGATACCTTCCTACACCTTGTTAAAGGACAGTAGATGCACACGATCCCGATCCATAGTACTAAAGAATGCAAGATGGGCTCAACTTGTACCGAGTGGCTAGCACAGCGGATTCGTTCCATGATCAGCTTTAGATTGGGTGGGCCTGTAAAAAGAAAAACTCCAGACACGGTTTTAAAATACCCCCCCCCTCTCCCATTACTCAAATCTTTACTAGTGAAGATTTACTACTACTTCAAACGCCATTTAACATGGTCAGCAAATGTTACTGGATACAGTACAGTCAAAGCAATAATGACTTGATGTACAGGATAGTTACACCCACATGTACACTTCATGCATGAACTCACTGCTTGGGTAAAGAAAAAGATGAAGCTGATCTGTACCAACTCGGCGTAGTACTGAGGGCTTGGAGAATACACACGAATGGCTGCACAGATGGTCATCCACTCTCACGCCAAGGCTGTAAACTTCTTTGGGGAAGACCTAGCAAACAGAGGATTGCCTCGCCTCCAGTTGGAGAACTACGTCTGATCGCAGGGGTAGAAGACCAATTTGGACGTTCCTCTCGATAGCACACTACCAAGGCATTCATCACAGCAGACACCACCAAAATCATGCCAGCGCACAAGACGAGTTGCCCACGGAACAGAATACTTTACACGGCTTGCCTGAAAAAGGGAAGAGAAAAGTGGTGCGAGATATTGTGCTCTACAGAAATTGAGTCTGAAGTTGTACTTAAACACCTGATAAAGTTACAGAGATACCTCAACCTGATATACAAACCCAGGGCACCGCTTTACAGTTGTGAAGCTAGAAGACTCTGCGCCCTGTCCCACCCTCAGCTGGACTGGCTTGATCTCGAACTGCTTCAGCGATGGCCTCTGCTACACTGCCTGTGCCTCTGGCTCCCTCTGGTGTATGCTCGCCGACACGATGCTGCTCCCTGCTCTTTTGGACACCTGCTGCTCTTGCCTTCTGGTCCTGTTCTGCCTTGACCCACACTGGTTCGCCCACGCTCTCTGGTCCTGTCCTGCCTGGCTCCACACTGGTCCGCCCACGCTCTGGTCCTGTCCTGCCTGGCTCCGCACTGGTCCGCCCACGCTCCCTGGTCCTGTCCTGCCTGGCTCCACAATGGTCCGCCCACGCCCTCTGGTCCTGTCCTGCCTGGTTCCACGGTGGTTCTGCGGTCTTCATCTAATAACTAAGTCCATTCTTCCCTTGACAACTCAGTCCAATTTTCCCAAAAGAGGGAATACAAAAAAAATTAAAAAAAAAAAAATTAAAATCTTCAGTCTTCTACATCAATGAAAAAATGTGATGCCCTTGTACTAAAACTTTTGATTCTCTGAGATACAGGTAAAATTTTGATGACAGCCACGATTGCTTCAAATCTCTCTGAAAAACACCTGTTACTGCTTTGGTTTAAAACAAAAATGCCCTAAACATAATGGAAACCTGTACCTACAAAATTACACAAAAATGTCTGCCTTAAGAAAGTCATCAGTTTACTAAATGTTGCTCTAAGTCATCCTGACCCAGAAAAAAAAGTGGGTATAAAATTAGGAAAAAATAAATAAAAGAACACTAGGCAACTGGATCTTACTTTAAAAAAAACAAACAAAAAAAACCAAAAACATAATACAAGTTTAAAATAATCAGTCTGTAATCTTTTCATTTCAAAATGATCCAGTTAATGTATTTCAGCTGTTTGTCATATCTGTCCCTTCTAGGGATTTTTTTTTTTTTTTTTAAAAGGAAAAAGAAAAAGTAGTGACTCTTGGGGTCTATATATTCTTATTTTTAAGCCATTTTACTTTAAGACGTTGTTACTCAGCACTGTCGCCATAAATAGTAAAGTCTCTAGAAAAGCCTGGTCAACGTCATGATGCCGTTTGAATCCTCCATTTACAGATACTGACACGCTTTACGTCACGGTTTCCATGTATAGTCAACTGCCAAGTGTACCGCCCACATTAAATTCTGAAATATTCTCGGTAAAAATAAGCCCATTATCTTAATAAACTGTCTTTCATATTAAAGCTTAATTTGATTTGGCGTTACATTTCTCAATAAAACGGGTGAGGAAAAAAGACCGTCTAACTGCGTCATTAGAAACGCAAATGCTTCGTTGATAGCTCGCTTATCAAGGCCGTAGTTCAGAGGAGACCCTAAATAACACTGCCCGTTCAAGAGACATTTTTTTCGCTTGACCGCCTTTAGCTTTAATTAAAGCGTTTCTGCATTATCACATTTAAGTTCTCACTTTTTCATATTTTAAGTGGCTATTTTAAAAGGCCACGATGCTGCAACACAAAGTACAAAGCCCCTTCGAATTGTGCGTATGGGACAGTTTCTATTTTAACCACTATACGTAATTTTTTTTTTTTTTAAGATTTTGATTTCATTTCATTAAATGTTCATGTTGTTACCGAGGAATAACGTTCAACTTTTAGTTTGAAATAATACTTTTTCCTCTTGGATGAACATGGTTGATTAACTGAGAAGCTACTCACGACATGAGTTAAGTTAAATGGCATGCTGGTAGCTGAAATATTCATGCAATAATTGTATGATGGGAGGCTCTTACCCATTTTCTTAGTTAAATCCTGGCGGCGACTGTCTAGAACGGGCAGCGTTAAAAAAAAAAAAATCAGATCAACGACGCCTCCAAGTAACAAAATGTTTAAAGACTTACGTTTAAGCTCCCATAACATTTTTATATATACATCTAGGTGGCTCGCATCTTACTGCCTTTCAGAAAAAGGCCTAAAGCCAAAACATCGGGAAAAAATAGAATTTAATCGTTAAAAACACATAAGTAGATTAAAACGACAGCTTTTCGTTACTATTTTAGTAGCGTTGTCATGTTTTCTTAGAAGAAAATTGAAAAGAAAAAAAAAATTGCTCTTTTCACCCTGCGTTGCCTGATAACCGCATATCTACAGCCTCTCTGAAAATGTATAATGAAGTCTCTGCAACGAAATGGCGTCGCGTATTTTTATACTGCTTGGTGATTCGGTTGGACTAGTGTTAAATATTCTTCCGAGAACAAGTTAGTCCCCAATCTCGACTAAAAAAAAGCCAACAAAGAAGTAATTTGTGGTCTGATTGAAAGCATAGTGATATTAACCTGAAGTGAGACAATACATTATTTATTTTCGAAAACAGTACATATTCAATCAGACATGATTGTATTCAAACTAAGGCATCCACAGATGTATGGAGATTGGTATTCCATACATGGTGTATGTTAACAACAAAAGCAACAACAAAAACCAGCTGAGCCCGATTTCTTTCATATCAGATTCTAACGTTAATACAACGGTCAAACCTTAATACCGTGATTCAAACAGTCAAAGCAGCTGACGTCACAGTAACGGCTGTGCGCATTAATCTTTAGTTGAGTGTGATAAGGCCCTCCAAACTGGATCAAACCAGAAATTGGTCGCCTGTTGTCGGACCTACTTTCTCTTTATTGCAAAGAAAATGAAATGCGATTTGGATTTCCGAACAAAAGAAATCGTTCAAGCCATCCATCACTTGAATAAGCCGTGTTCGTTATTTCTGCTATTAAAGTGGATCTTAAAGTAAATGCTGCTGGTACTTTTGCAGTATTCTTTGTTTCATTATATTATGTTCTTTCAATTTGTTCCATATCGCTCATGGTAGTTTAGTACTATAGTCTTCAGTTTAAACGTTACACTTGATTAGACAGTGTTGGCAGAGATTGAAGATTATGTTTTAAAAACACGGAAACATCCAGAAACATCCAGTGAAAGAAGGTGTGGCGTTGTGGTGGCATGGTCCCAATTGTTAGGCTAATACTGAGTTTTTACCAGCAGGGGGCGTAATGCAAGTATATGTCACTAGTCTCCCCCACCCCAGTAATGGATTTTCACTCCCCTTCCCCCTCAGTTTCATCCACAGAACTGGCTTTTGGTATTGATATAATCAAGACAAGTCTGGGCAACATCCCTTATGTAACCCTACTGTAATTTGCAATTGATCAGCAACAGTAGGGGTTGGGAGTTGTCATCTTTTTCAGTTTCAGTTCCATCCACCAACAAACAGATTTCTTTAATCTTTGCAAAGATGTGAAGACATTCAACCTCTTGAAAAGAATATTCTTTGTTCATGTGATACTCAGGCCAGACAAAGACTTATAATCCTAGAGGCTAATCAAGAGTCTGTTGTGATTAACTAGCAAACCATTGTCATATCCTAAAAGTCTCCCCTCATTTGCAATGATAGATTAGGTTTGAAGAATATTGTCTCAGCAGTGAGGTTGTGAAGTTTTATGCTGCGGTTATGATTACAACAAGGACCAAATAGATTATTTGGAGGATCATTTTATTTTCAAGAGGCTTCAAATGCATTAAAAAGCAAAGTAAATACCTAAACACCCTAATTACTGATTTACAGAATTTCAACAACAGCTAAAGGGAATATGGTAATCACAGTTACAAGTATCTGACATAATTCTGGTAGACAAAGACATAATCACGTGACATATATGGTACAGTTTATTGAGAATGCAGTTGCACACTTTTTTCGCTGCAGAAGGAAAGTCAATAGGAAAACAGAGGCCGATCAGTAGCTTCTATCCATGGGCATATATGCTGTTGTACTTGTAACTTAAAGCAAAGTAAACACAAATTTTAATACTGTTGGACTTCAGTCTACAAAATGAACAATGAGTTTAGAATAGAATATTCTAAGAATTAGAATAGTAAGGTAGCAATAAATAAAGGCAAACAACACTGAAAGGTTTATCTTTGATTTTGAACAAAGCCTGGTATAGATCCTTTCCCCTGAGGCTTGAGTCAATTATCTCCTGTGTGAAAGCGCTGGCTCTTTCTTCTGGTTCGATGAACACCCGGCTGTTACATCAGCCGTGATGCAAAATCAAGTCACCATTCTGCAAATCATACATTCCTGCTGTCAAGCTGTGATTCCATCATTTAACAGGTTAGATGCTGAGGAAGACAAGCTTCATATGAATAGCTGCACAAGTAAACCAACAGCTGGGTGCTTTGAGAATAATTTACTACAATATAATTTTTGAGAAACTATTGTAAGTAAACATTTTAGGAAATTGAAATCTTTATTTGTTAGATTAAATGTATTATTTTTTCAAAATATCTTAGAACATGTGTCTAATTTTATAGCAGCAGTGTCATGTTCTTTGAAGCTGACAGGATCAAATATGCTGTAATAGCCCATTATAGAGAAAAAAACATGAAGAAAGTATTTATCCTTAGGGAAAACAACATAATACAGCCTTTGCCATTCCTTCCAGCCACAGGGGATACACCAGGAAAAAGGAGACAAGTAATGGAGAAGTTTTTTAAACCTGTTCACAGCCCTTCGCCTCCGGATGAGATCAAACCACGGAAGAATCACCACCATCATCACTTTCGCCATCACCAGGACATGCATTCACACAGGTAGGATGATTTCTTCCAGTTAAAGAGATAGAAGATGAACCCATTATATAAAAGAAACTTTTCATGTAGGTTTGAAAGTTTGTCATGTAAAGTATCATGCAGTTTTTCTAAGCCTGTTCACATTCTAATATGGTTCCTCTGATATAGGTACACAATGCTTGATGACACTGATAGAAATACAGATGATAACCAAGGGCACTTTCACCACCATCAGCACAGTCAATATCTCCAGGATGGCTCTCACCATAATGCCCATTATCCTCATCAGTTTCACCACGATGAAGAGAATGAAATCATTTTCAACCACCACACCCCTGTAACTCTCTCCAGAGCATCTTCCTCTTCCCTCTCCTCTAGCTCTTCCACATCTTCTTACTCTTCCTGGTACACAGAGACAAGTGCAAATGATCCCTTTTCTCTTCGTTATGCTGAGCGGCCACAGCACTCCCTGTCCTGTTCTAATATTTCAGATGTGCGCAGAGGTTTTAGGGAGGATGACAGCTGTGGGCCTATTGTTTTTGCCACAATTAAACACAACAAAAAAGGAAATATTTCTAGCAGGTTGAATGACAGCTCAGAGCACAGCGGAAACACTAACTTTTCTTCCCTTAATCGAGGTCATAGTCGCAGTGATGAAGGTTTTCTCCAGTGTAATGAAGGTGATGTTAGAGGAAAGCAATCCAAAGTATCACACATAAACCACGGGCCACTTTATAAGTCAGCTAGTTTGAACCGAAGTTTGGCTTTCAGTGAGGAGGACATTGTTTTAGGGGTGCCAAAGGGGCCAAAGAGGGCAATTTCCTCTTGTCAACTACCCAGCAAGGGAATACTCAAAAAAAAGGAGAATCACATTGACATTCGCAAAGCCAAGTCAATGGAGGTGCTTTCCCCTAGAGTCACCAAAGGAGAAGGTCAAAGTGGGCAGAAAGGCAAAGGAATCACTCAAGCTGAGATAGAGCAAGCCAGGGCAAATTTTGTGGAAGGAAAGTTGCAGTTTTCAGCCTTTTTAGATGAGATAACAAAGCAGGTCATGAGTCCATCTGATCTTACCATCCTGGGTGCGCACAGTAATAAAACTCCTGAAAACACCTCTACCCCAACCTTTATATCTGACCCAGTAAAGCCCCAGCTTCCACCCAAGAAGCACAAAATGGGCACGGCAGTTGAGATAGCGAAGACGTTGAAGCAGCACAGCAGACAGGTGAAAGCTTGCGACAGCTCTCGAAAATACTCCAACTGCTCCAATCCGGAAAAACTGATCTCCTATACAACAAAGAATCATAATGGTAGCCCTCCACCTCATCAGCACTTTCACTCTGGCGGACATGGTCATAAAGACAGGAGACCTTCCCCCACAGGGGGCTCCATATCTGGGGGCAGACACAGCAGATATGGCCCTCATCTGACAGATGGAACCAGTACCAGCCCTGAACCCACCCATCCCAAACAACGGCACCACCGCAAACACCAGCCCAGCACCTTCCACAACCAACCACCACACAGCCAGCAGTTCCATCAACAGATCCATGAAGAGTTTGAGAACCAAAGGCCAAGCGGTTCCCCACTCTCATCAACTCAGGGTGCAGCAGGACCAGGTTTTGGATCTGAGTCCTCATCCACAAAATCAGACTCATCCAGGGCCAGAGATACAGCCTCCACGGCGACCAGTCACAGCTCAGAGCAGAGCGGTCAACACCAGTCACTACACACAGGCCTCTCTAAAGAGCACAGGGTGAGTTCACTTTGACTGGTACGTTTTTATGGTCTTGTTGATAAAAAAATAAAGTGAAAGAAAAGAAAAAAGATGGAGGTGAGAAATTAAGATGGGGTGATAAAATAATAAAACCTCTAAATTTAGTTTTACAAAATACAGAAACAGTTACAAAAATGTTCTTCTTTGTTTAAAGACATGCTGTAGTTTATGGCATCCATGTCAACACACAGACTTAACAGAGATACTATACACGACTGTAGGAAAGAAATTAAATCAATTAAAAAATATCAGTAGAATGAAAATGTATAAGAACTATGTTAATGTAATAAACAGAAATAAGTCATTAATAATAGCCAGAGTGATAAAATCGTTTTAAAGGATGAAGCTATGAAAAAAGTAGACTTTTTGATCTCCTAAAGTCCTAATATCTCTGTTTAGGAAGAGAACAGTTTGCAGATGTAGCATTTCTCCCCTCTTGCAGTGGCAGTGCAGCTGAGTCATTGTCTGCGTAGGTGTGTCAAAGACTCCGCATTGCAAGCTGAGTCATTTTCCAGCAATGCAGCAGATGATGATTCCTCTGTGCTTTTAGGGGAAACTTTGTTGGAGGCTACCAGATATATCTGTTCAAAAAATTTGTGGTTGCTCTCAAACCTACATCTATTTGTTCTCTAAAGTAACTGTGTATTTGGATAACATCCACTATGATAAATCGGTGTAGCTCACAGCAGTAACCCGTACAGGGAAAATGTCAGCATGTGCTGACTACATATCAGGTCATTCTTACATAATCTGCCCAGGCTCACAGTCAAATGTACTAATAAGCCTACACATTATGTAACATTTCCTTTTTCCATGGAGCGTAGACTCTGATATCTCTTGTTTTGCTACATTTTGTAAAGTCACATACACACACACCTGCACACACACATTTAACTGCACAAGGGGAAAATCCTGGCAAATGTTTTAGCCTCACAGAACACATCGGTCTTCCATAATTCAATAGTTTATTGAATTTGTTTGTACTCATTAATGGGGCTTCAGCCTGTTCTGTGTACACAGTGAGCGCTTGTGCATGGATAGATAGATGTCCTCATTCCTACCTTTGACCTCTCTTTATATTACAATAAGTTATAGCTTTTATGACTTCATATTAAGCTTTGATTTAGTAATGTAAGTTCTTTAGTTATGCTAGTTTTCCTTAAATTATGGTACTGAAAAGCTCTGGTTCACAAACTTATCTCCAGCACACGTTGAATTTCAACTGACATGTTTTTCACTGTTGTGGCGCTCCTCCAATATGCTAGAGGTCAGATAACAACACTAAGGTAGACGTACTGACATGCAGTCACTCTGCTTAAGGACTGCTCATATTGATACATTAGTACATCATGTTAAGCCTAAATTTTCAATTTCGATTCACCTTGCTGGAATCAACCACATTGCATCCTTTTGTTTGTTTCTTGCAAACTTTTGTCCACTGTCTTCACGGTTTTGTTTGTGTTTTTTTCTAGGACATACTGTTTGATGCGGATCATCTTCAGTAAGTATCTGCAAATGCATGTCTTTTATGCAAGTACAGATTTGCACACGTTTCTCTTTGGGTCCCTCTGTAATGGGTCAGTGAATTATTGATTACATTAATGAGAGCTTCCTTTCCATCTCTACTCTCGTGTAAAGTAGAAGCGTTTGAACAATATTATGTAACACCTCCATGTTAGGTTAGTGCATGTGACAAAAAATATAAACACATACACACTAATTATCAGGGTCTGCGGGCTGATATCTAAAGTAATGATACTTTCCTTACAGTCTTAAGCAGAAATGTTAACATGCTCATCTATAACTGATAAATTACTTACATTGAATAAATTTTAACAACTGCTAAATAACAGATCTAAATTACAATTTTTTGTATTTAAAAAAAAAAAAAAAAGGAATAAAATGAAATATAGATGAGCCACATTAATGGTTTAGTGGTAACAGATTGAAGTTAAAAAGTTTAATGAGTTTATTGCTGATGTGGATGCTGGCAGGGTGAGGAGGAATGTGTTTTTTGCAGAATCTGGAAATTGAGAATCAGTTTAGTAAGGTTTTCCAGCAGATAAAGTATTTATATACTGAACTCAAGTGACAAGAGGTTTGTGACGCATAACTAGAAAGGTCCAGGCAGAGCAGAGATAAGGAACTGGAACAGGTAAGAGCCATCAGGTGGTTGGGTGAACGCTAGCTGTTGACTACAACCCAGGGAACATTTTTGTGGTGTCAAACTGTATCCAGAATGAACTGAGATGGATCTATGAGGCAATATTAAAAAATCCTGAATGCAGAGGGAAGATCCAAAGCAGATATGAAATAGAAATCTCCAAATCCCGGAGAAGGTGTATGCAAAACAAGTCCACGATCAAAACCAGTAAGCCCATCCAAGTCCACAATTCAGAATCCTAGTCTGAAACCAGGCAGAGGTCAGATAGAGAACCTCACTATCCAGAAGGACCAGAGGCAGAAAACAGGTCTGATCAGAACAGACAGGTGCAGGGAACAGAAGGCTGGAAAGTTTCTGGCTGACAGGCACGTTGCAGACAATCTGACAAAGTGCGAGTGTGATATTCCTGCTCTTAAAGAGAGAGGAACAGGTGAAAACAGATCTGAGTGAACAGGAGCTGACTGATATGAGTGGAGAGTAGAGGAGGTGTCAGTGATTGTTATTGGTTGTATTGACAACAAATTCTGACCTTCACAATAAACCCTCTGGTGTTAAAATCAACTCAGTGTACACGTAAAACCACTGAATATACTCTTGCACAATATTAAAGTAGTCTTTTCTGGGAGGTTATTTAAAGAATAGAATAGAATAGAATAGAATAGAATAGAATAGAATAAGGCAGTTTTCAGGCGCTAAATTGATCTTTTTATCTTATTCAGTCTGTGAGGTCACATGTTTTAGCCAGACTGCGTGTGCAACAGAGCTTAAGCTGCATTTCTGCTCCCCTGGTCATTTTATATATTGATGAGCAAGTCTATGTATTTTCTGTAAATGTCATGGATTGACAAGCTGAACATGGGTGTTAATTGAACTCAGCCCATAGTTCCCTTTTATGTAAATAACCAGCTGTGTCATATTAAGGTAATAACTGAAAACATGGGATTAAAATGTACCTAAACAAATGATTCAAAGTGTTGCACAAGTTCTTTAGACTGAATTCTGTAGGTTGTTTGTTCTTCGGGCACTTTCTTCACATAAAAGTACTTGATAGTGAATATCTCTGGATTGATAGTAGCTTATGGATTGACTTGTAACATCGAATGTCTCTCTGTGTTCAGGGCACTGCAGGAAGAGAATGCAGATCTTCACCAGAACTTGCTGCAGACAGTGGTTTGCATTGAGAGCCTGGAGGCAGAGTTGCAGAGGACCAGGGATGAACTTAGCCACGTCAAAGACAAGTACAAAAGGTCTCTTGTGAAAACAAATAAGACAATGCGTCATGAAAAATCTCTTCAATATATTGTACAAATTCTTATACGGAGGAAGACTGTGGGAAATTGTTAGGATGTTATATGAAGACACAGCACTATTTATATTGCATGTCTATCTTTTTTATTTTAATTTCTTCTGTTTATTTGTTGTTTTCTTTTGTAAGAACAAATTGATTTTCCTCCCATTTATATTGTTGCACTCCAGTTCATTGACATTAACTCTGTATCGATCTCACCTGCAACAACAGGATGTGTTCCTATATAAGAAATAATTATTTATGTACTATGACTGCCTCAATCCAGTCTACTTATTGTAGTTTTTTATGAATAACTGATTGATGGAAATCTGGATCAATAAAACTTGACACGCCTTACTGGGTGTCCTGCTTTGACATGTACTAACTAGCAGTAACAGGAAAACTCAATCCCCAACCTGGTCCGGCCTGAATTTATTACCAAACAACTGCTGCTGCCCAACAGGCAGATACTTAACATTCCTTAACAGACTGGAGCAACTGGACTGAATGGTTGCTTCACTGTGGTTTCCAGTTGGGTGTCAGTTGTTTTTATCTTTGTTCAGGAAGTTTAAGTAAGTTGGGTAAGTGTGTTTGCCACTAACCCAACTTAAAGATAACATGGTACAGAATGAAGTGTGTAGAAATGGCAAAGAATGGGTCTGTTTTGTTTTAAATAACTCTTCTTTCTTTTGACATTGCAGTTTTCTGCAGATACATACCGGGACCAAACAGGCCAATAACCTGCTGGGGGAGCACTTGCACATAGCTGTAAGAAAAATGTATTTGGGTTGAGGAAAACATGGAGAGAATGATAAAAAGGGGAAGGGGGGGAGGGGGGTTATATTGTTGCTCATTCAGTACGTTCGCAGCCCTCTTATCACTTTCATGCAGTTTTTCCTTTGCTCTTGTCTGTGTGCAGTCTGAGAGTCTGAACAGTGAAAGGAAATATCTCATAAATCGCGTTTCCCAGCTGGGCTCAGAATTGGAGGACGCGCACAAGACCATCGCAGCCCTGGAGAACATTAATGTGAGCACACTGCCACCTAGTGGACAGTAAGACACACTGCAGCACTCAGTGACTAATAGTTTTTTTTTCTTTTTTTTCTTTTCTTTTGTTATTTAATTGGGTAGGACAAACCTATCAAGACTGTTTTTTTTTTTTTTTTTTTTTTGTTCGAACTAAAATACAAACTATAAAAAAGAACATATAGTCATTACAACAAACAAAACAAGCTTCTTAAGTTCGAAAAGGGTCTTGGAAGAAGTTGAACACTTATCTGGTCCAAAACCCACTAACATTATGCAGGATCTCTGAAAATTAATGGACATGATCTTACATTACAATAAAACTTAAACAATAAATAGTGGTAATACACAAAATAAGTCATCATAATATATAATATAGTTATATACTAATAGAAAATTACTTTCAATTTATGACTTCTCATATTTCTTCTATTTTTCAGAATTGTTTTCTTTCCAATTGAATATGCTTGATTTCCATTACATGAAATTCTTCAGATCATAGTGATACAATGGATTAGTTTCCTATGCTAAAAGATAAAATAAATAAATCTTGAAACATTTAGTGAATGCCGTCAGGTATCATTTTGGCTGTTAATAAGATACTTTTGAGTCATAATTGTTCAATTAATAAGTTTCCAGGGCAAAACAAAAAAACAAACAAACAAGAATCCTAAACATGGAGAGGACTAGACTAATGTGCTGTAGCTTTTAAAATAAAAAGAAAACATTCTGTTGGCAAGAATTGTTGGGGAAGCATATATGATATTTCTTTTATTAAGAAGACTTTCACGTAAGAGGCAAAGTTGTAAGAGGCTGGACAGGTTGTCAGTCGGGTTGTCAGGACAGATCCAGTAGACAGCCATTCACTCTGGGTGACTTTAGAAAGTGCTGGTTAAGACAGCATAAATGTTTTTGACTCTAGAAATGCAACCACACACAAACTCCAGTCAAGGTTCCAACTAGGAGCCTTCTTACAGTGACACGATGATGTTAATACCGCACTCTAAGCCTCTTATGATATTTTGTGTCATACGCTATAGCATATTTCAGAAGGTTTGGGTACATGACTGCTGGTGTTAACATTATGTAGCTGGATGCCTTCAGAAGGAGACAATGTGAACAAAATATTCGGACAAAGTATGTAGGACAATGAAATTCGGCACACATGTGTAACACCCCACGATCAGCAAAAAAGTCATCATACCCATTCTTTCACTTTGAGCACACTGTATATCTCTATAGAAATATATTGGATCTGCACCAAAGTTAAAAGCATTCATTATTCTTTGGCACTTAACATGTTGCAGGATGGGGGGTGGGGTCTGAGGCATGCGGCTTTAATTCTTATTTCTTATTCTTATTCTTTTTCTATTAGGAATTAAGAAGTAATGAAAATGTGTTGATGTCCCTCTCAGGTACCGTGCTTGATAAAAGACTTATTGGAGAAGCAGTTTAGCTCAGCTGAGACCATACAGAAGTTCCTCACAACCTCTTCTCCAATCAGCTCCTCCCAGCAAGCAGATGGCCAATTCGTTCCTCCGAAAGAGGCGGAAGCAGCACATGGTTGGTTGACCGGATCAGATGCAGGTTCGCAGAGAGTCACAGCCTTCCTGCCATTTAAACATGACGTGCCAGCAAATAAGAATGAGGGGAGTCTCCCAGGCCAGCATGAGTCGAGTCCATCCTTCTCTGTGGCTGACATCAGCACTGCTATCTATAAGAAAATGGCTACCAGTTACCCTGCAAGACCCCAGCCTGTTTACCCCCAAAGCCAAAAGCAATCTTCTAAAGGCCCTAACCATGAAGATGTCCCCCAAGACCCCCAGCGTGCCCATGTGGGTGGTGACAGCTGGGGAGGAAAGGGAGGGTTAAAGGTGCTACTTTTAGAGCAGGACTCTGGGGATGTGAACTCAGTGTCTGCCCAACAGATCCTGGATGGTTTCATGCAGCACCTGCAGGCACACAA
The DNA here is from genome assembly GCF_933228915.1 of Telmatherina bonti. Classification (NCBI taxonomy): domain Eukaryota; kingdom Metazoa; phylum Chordata; class Actinopteri; order Atheriniformes; family Telmatherinidae; genus Telmatherina; species Telmatherina bonti. The sequence goes on along the minus strand of NC_136610.1, from coordinate 23,433,931 downwards.
AGAGGCTAGTGGAGGGACAGAGCAGCAAAGTGGGAAGGAGTGGGCGAGTGGGGTAGAGCAAACAAACAAGGTGGCAGACTGAAAAGGCCATCCAAGGACATATGTTTTCATCCATCTGTTCCCATAATATCCGTCTGGTGCAGGCACTGTTTTCTTTTTCAAGATGCTGTGGCTGAAAAAGATTGTGATTTTGTTTGTTTGTTTACCCTATGGATTATTCCTCTACATGTACATTATTCCTCTGCATAATGTAAGTATCTAAGTTGAGGAATAAATCTTTTAGCACAATACTAAAATCTCAAATAAGCCAAAAAATGATAAGTTAAGTCAAAAAGACAAGTATCTACAGCTGCAGCAGAAAAATACATGTACACACACACAATAAACTGGCTAAATGTTTATTAAATTATTGTTTTATTTTTAATTTTACATTGTAATGTACATTACAAGTACATTTTATAAATGTTATTTATTTAAGTTTTATTTTGTAAAATAATGCAGCATATGTGAGGGGTATTTTATTGTTTCAGAATCTGGGTTCTTGATTTAATAACTATTAAGTAGTAGATTGTAAATATGAAAAGAAATGATGTTTAGTATATAAATCATAAACCAAATTTTAAATAAAAGCCGATCATTTCATTTTAGTTTCTTAGAAGCTCTGTTTACCTTTTAGATCTTAAAGCCAAAAAAAGGGAGAATATATTAATATAAAATGTCTACTGAAGGTTAAACATAATGAAAATGAGTTTGTTCAATGGAGGATTGAAGAATTATTGTAACAGCTTCAATAAAATTGACTTCCTGTAACTTTAAATAGGGCAGCCTTTCTTTCGTTAACTTCTCTAAAAACAATTTTACTGATACTTTTTTATATACTTATTTTTATTATCTACTTTTCTCACAGTTCTACCTGGCATGATGACTTTGTCCTTATTAATGCTGAAACTTGTCGTTTTGTGTTTATGTTTCCACTGCACATAGGGAAAGAAGAAATTCTTACTTCTATTAGCAAAAACTGAAAAACATTGTTCTTTGTCTTCTCCAGACCCAATATGTTTCAGAATGATTTGATGTTAATAATAATATGATTATGATTTTGATTTTACTGTCTATGTAGGGGCTTGAGAAAAGCCTTAATGATTATGTGTATTATTTTGAAAAAAAAAATGCCTGGTGTTTCCTTTCTGCAATATTATGATGACTGGTAGATAGTTTATATGTGCAGGTGTTAGGAAGATTTAAGTTAAATAAAAAAACAGCCTCAACCAAATAATATTATTTTCACCTTTACACCCCCAGTTCTTTTGGAGGAGTTTGCCATGTATACCTTTGGTCTCTTTTACCCAAATAAAAGTAATTATATTGAATAACTCAACATACAGACTGATCATTTTTCTGTTCATTATTGACTATATTTTTCTATTTTTTCCCCCACATATAATAAGAATTATTAATCTGTTCAGAATTCTGCAACAAATGCATTCAGTCAGATTTCATCTAATAATTTTACTACTTGGATAGGTATGATAAAAATAAAGGTGAAGTAAAAAATTTATTACGATATTTTATTTATTATTACTGGAGAACATTTCAAGTATAGACAATCAAATCCGAACATTTTTTTATTTAAAAGTAAACATCAAATGCCCAAGTACAAGTAAGTAAGTAAGTAAGTAAAGTTTATTTATAAAGCGCTTTTCACAGATAAAAATCACAAAGTGCTGTACATAAAAATGGGCACAATAACACAATCAACAACAACAAAAAAAAAAGTACAAGTATACACAGCATATAATGCACGTCAATATGTTGTTGTGAGTCAACACTACCATATATATATATATATATATATATATATATATATATATATATATATATATATATATATATATATATATATATATATATATATATATATATATACATATATATAATTTTTTTTTTTATCATATTACAGCATTTACACAGCATCTCACCAATTACCCACTTGGGTGATAATAAAGTCTTCTTAAAATGTATCCATACCTTCACAATAAAAAAGGGAAAAACAGCTGCTAGTAGAATAAGTCAAACTTGACAAAAATAATAAAAATATAAGAAAATTCATGAAAATAATTCAGTTGAATGAAAAAACAATCAAACAAACAAATATGATAAAATGATATATGTTACATCACTCGTAAACTAATATTTTATTAAACAATCCTTTGATGTTTCCACGAGAGGCAGGTATTTTCTGTACCTAAATCAGACTTCTCCACCTGTTGACAGGAATTTTATCTCATTGTTCATCAAAAAAGTGCTCTAATTTGTACAAGACTGATTTGTTTGTTTTAATTTTTTTTTTATTATCTTCAACTCAATAAAATGAAAAAACAGTTAACAGTTTAAATGAATGAAATTTAGCACAACTTTAAGTTATTGTACCTCTTTTCTAACATCTCCAGTCTAAATTTAAATAACCAAGAATGCTGAAAAAAAACCATATAAAACATAGGTTTTGGTCTCAAAATGAGTTTTTTCTTATTATCAATGAAGTGTAACTGTTGCAGAGTTGTCCCAAGAAAACTAATGTTGATTTAAGTCATCACTGGCATACTTTTTCCATTAGTTGATTTTCATTGTAATAATCAAGTCATTATTTCCTAAAATCTAGACCTTTTCTTTTAGAATGTCTCATTCACATGCAAGCCTTTTCCCAGTCTTTGTACCCTGCCACTATAAAGAGTACACGCAAAATGAAAAGTTTTTACTGATACCTTGAAAATATGAACCTTTTAAAACTGCTGACACAGGACCGTATCTACCTCTGGGCTGCCTAACATTTGTTTTAGTGTCCCTCTGTAAGCATTTGAGAACTGAGACCAAAATTTGTAGCCCTCTAGTGAAATGTTTTCCACTCTGGCTTGATAGAAGATTGAGCTCAGCGCTACAAATAATGAGGAGCTCAATAGCTAAAGGCTTTTAAGCCATAACCCCTCATATCTTTTCAGAGTGGGAATTTCACATCAGTCCAGTCAGTTGCATCAAGAGGATAGACATTCAAAGCCCGTGTACAGACATTTCTCAAGATTTTTTTTTAAGTCTAATAACAATAACATACACTTTACTAATTTTATGTGGAGAAATCTTTTAATGATTAAAACATTAATTAATATGAAGTTCTTCATCCAGTGTTTCAGTAATTTGTGACAGTGTTGCCATTCTCAAGAGCCTGACTGCTAATTGTTGAGCTATCTGCAGCCATTGCTGCCAGTACCGTTACACAGGGGCAGACTTACTATTCGGCAAAACTAGGCGGTTGCCTAGGGTCTCAAGTTCTTTAGGGCCCCATAAAACCTGTCATATACTTATGGTTATTTATTACTTAGTTACTTATTATCAACAAAAATAGTTTCTGATTAAAATGCATTTGCTAAGCTGCCAGCAGAATGCTTATTATATTATGTGTGTCTCGGGGCCCCCCTTCAGTCTCCACCCCCTTCTGGTATATAGGACCCCGTACTAATACCTAATGTGATCTGTGTGTGTGTGTGTGTGATGCGGTCAGTGAGTTGATCTGTAACTTAAAGAATGACTGGTCATAATAAATGATCAGTTCATACCATCGAGTGAAGCAACCCTTCTCTGTTGTACACGATCTCAGTCAGCAAAGAAACTTTTACACTGGCAACTCAAATAATACACAGTAGTGGAGTAGAAGGTGCAATATTTACCATAGGGCCTCATGCCTACCTTTGCCTGGGACCCCAAATCTCTTAAATCCGCCACTGCCGTTACAGGTTTGTTTATTGTGTCATTTTGTACAAATCTTTTCAGACACTTTTAAATCAGGGTAAAAAATATTTATTTTTTTGAAGTGCTTGCGGATGAAATCTGAATGTTAACTTTTAATAGAGCTTGCTTTAACTAATCAGTCATTTTCTGAACTGCTTTGAAGTTTATGCTTCTTTATATTATCTGTGATGCTTTAAATTGTCTTGTACATGAAAGGTGCTCTACACAAATAAACTTGTCTTGTCTAATTAGTACTTGTACTGAACATCACAGTAAATGTGGCGAGCAGCAGTATTTTGAGAAAGTATTGATAATTGTAATTTTTTAAGTCTGAGGTAAGAGTTGCTGTTGTATGTGTGTGTGTGTGTGTGTATTGTCTGTGTTTGTGCATGTGTGTGTTTTTAAAGATGGTAACGCGAGACTGACTGGCTTCAACCTAACTGGAGCTCTGATTCAAGCTGTCATAAATACTTATAATAACAGTTTAATCCTATCGATCCAACCCCACCAAGCTCCCTCCCTGTTGCACTGTCTTCATAATCCCTTACAAGTATAACCGCTGTCTTACTTTTACCCCAACAGGTCCTGAGATCTTTCCCGTGACAATATTAGTACTTTAATTCAGACAGAAACTCAGTTTTCCACCTTCTACCCAGTCATCACATACGGTGTGACTGAAATTCTGTTTTGATTGAAGAAATCAAGAAAAGATTATCTTTTTTTCCCTCATCTTTGTAAGGCCAATCAGACAGCAACAGGTTTTATTTTCAACTTTAAAGAAGGCAGTTTGGGCAGAGTTGGGTTCAGGCATGTCAAATGAGTAGATAGTTGGGTTTGGGTCAAATTTAGGGAATAAATTTGTGACAAGAAAAACAACGTTAACAAAGGTCGTCTGGAGCAATTACTTGTGGCTGATAAGTGTGAACCTGTTGTAAATATCTCAAAAGCATCTGAAACATTCCTCATGCCCACCCTGGTCTGATAGGTCTCAGGTAGGGCCACCTGTCGAAATAGTTCTACAGACCCGCCCATTATAAATGTCTATCAGAACAAGTTTGCTGATCAGACACTGGCCTGCTTTCCAATTGGCCCCTGGACTATAATAGGATAGGGACTACGTTGGAGGATTACGGTTCCAAACTTGCGACTTTGGCCAGTCTCTTTGTCCTCCAACCATGGGTACAGCGGTTTAGGGGGGCGCCGCACACACAGAGACCCAGAGGGGCGCCATCAAAAAACAACATCACATCAAGAGGGAGAAATTGGTGGTCTAGACTTGAAGAAGAGACAGAGGTGGCGTGATCAACAACTTGAAGAGAAAACCTTATATCTCTGGGAAAAGGATTATCTATTTCTTCCATTCTTCATTTACCATAATTTTTCTAACATTTTCATGCAGTTTCTGCACTGATTTGGATTATCAAGAATGTTTTTTGGGACAATTTCGACAACCAAGTGAAAGAATTTGGTTTATCCTCTGAGGTCGACTGTGTCCTTTTACATCTCAAGGATCTACCTGCTTATCCCCTCCACCTGGAACAACTTAGATGAGCTCAACCTGCTTATAACCTACCGAACAACAAGCACAAGGCCTGCACCAACCCCTGATCATCCCAACAGCACAATTTGTGCAACACTGAAATCACTCTTGTGAGCTCTGTTGGCTTTGTCTCTTTTACAACAGCACACCACCTCTGGATAAACTCCATTTTATTATTAACCAGAATTGATCAAACAGAATTGACTCATTCCATTCTTACCTTTCTCTCTTGTCTTTTTACTGATCATTGCATGGTAGTGAGCCATGACGCTGTTAAAGATAAAGTTCAACCAGCAGAGGCGGGTGCGATTGGCCCAGGGCCTGTGGCTGATGTCCTGGCTGGCAGTGATGTGCGGGGCCTTCATCTTTTGTCTTGGAGTTTACCTCAAGACAGAGCTTCTCCGTAGGGCCGAGGTAGAACAAGCTCATTAATGTAATGTTATGAAGGCTAAGTGGCACTGAAGTCTATGAACAAGCAAGAGTTTATATGAAGTTAAACATGTACCGGATTGAACACTTCAAACATTATGTGTGTTGGGATTCTTCTGTGCCGTCACTTCTCAGTTCTTTCCTTTAAACTTTGTTTCAGCTATAAATACAGAGCACATAATGTAAGTGTAAGCATACTCAGTGCTATGTTTTAAGTTAAGAACTTGCAGAATAAGTCAACTTTAAACACTAACACTCCTCCAAATGAATGAACATACCGTGTGTACTTAGTGGTAACATGACCAGCAGGTAAAGGTCATGGTTTCTATAAGAATGTCCTATTAGTGTCACTGCCTTTAATTGATCACCAATGAAATGGGAAAGGTTAGAAGAATTGAAAACCAGTTTGCCTACACAGGAAACCTGCAGGGCATGAACGTTTGCCTTCCATATATGTATTGATCTCCGATGAGTGAGTCAGACCAGTTTTAATTTATCAGCCAGTGTCCCTGCTGTCATGTAGAGATGTGCAATGTGGGTAAAGCAAAAGAAGCATTTCCACTGTGAGGATAAAATGGTGTCAGGAAGCTAAAAGGATCTTATGGAGTGATTCACATGAACTTAATCCTCCTCGCTCCCAGGCGGACAAGAAGACAGTTTGTTTGACACTTTCTTGTTCTTCTCAATGGAGTGCTAAAAGATTTTCTTTTTTTCACTTGCATTCAGGTGATGAGTATTTGTTATAAACAGTTGGCTAAGGATATTATGGGAAGATGAAGGTTTAAATACCAAAGAAGCTAAAAGGCTTTGTGGCTGGCAGCAATGTTTCGATCCGGTTCATTAAGAAACTCAATCTCTAACTGAGTTGTAACAAGGGTAATGAATCCTATCTATCATCATAATACCTTGTTGATATTGCATCTTGCATATCAGCTGCTAATTGACTCTCATGGCTGCCAAGGTTATTTCCTAAAAAAGATAAGCTTAACTGAAAACAGGTTTGTTACCTGTTAAAGTGGGTGGAGGAAATGACAAAGTAACTTGCAGCTGGGAGCAGAGCTTGTGACAACTCATCTTTGTGATTTTCTTTTCTTCAGGTGATGGATAACACAGAGATCCATGTGGTGCCCAACATCTTGATGATGGTGGGTCTGGCCTCCATTGGTACCAACTGGGTTGCCACGCGAGTGTGTCAGGATTCTCTGGATGCAAGCCGCTTCCCCCGCTGGAAAGTCCTCTTGCTAGCCTGGTTTGCAGTAGCTGCACTGCTGTGTTGTCTGCTCCTGGCAGTGGTGGTGCTCAGCTACGCCCTGCAGGGACGCCTGGAAGAGTCTCTGAAGGTGGGGAAGTCACAAAGTTGTGTAATGACTTTTAGAATGACAGGTGAGGAGGTGATATAGGGGTCAGTAGATTGAAGATTTTTGTTCAAAACAGAACACAAGAAACAGCTGTTGCCCAGCAGTCTGAATGTATGATGAAGATGTTTGCTGTCCTGGGGTGAAACAGGGCAAGAGGAGATGGTTGCTTCATGGTTCAAACACAACAAAACGAATCAGAGACATTTCAGTATTTCTCATAAGCATAACTGTTCCAGAGAATATCACGAAGGATTAGAATTCATATCCTTTTCTAAATATTTAGCTAAAATGAAAACTAAAAAATGAAAAAAATCATATAAATCTAAACCTATTTCTCCCCATCTTCACTGTCAGGAGGGCCTGAGGAATGGTATCCGGTTCTACAAGGACACTGACGTGCCCGGCCGCTGTTTTCAAAAAGAGACCATTGATCGTCTGCAGATGGAGTTTCGCTGTTGCGGAAATAACAACTTCAAGGACTGGTTTGAGGTTCAGTGGGTCAGCAACCGATATTTGGATTATACCTCCCAGGAAGTCAAAGAGTGAGTCAATGACAGCATTTAATGTAATGTAGAGAGGTGAGATGGAAAGCAAAGAAACTAAGCCAAAGAGGGTTTTTAAGGTAAAAACAAATATTAGAGGTTTGAATGAAAGACGCATGAGTAGACTTCACGCTTAGGATGGTCAAGTGATACATTGCAAAGGGAGTTGGAAGAAGGATGTGAAGTATAAAGGAAGACATGTAGTAAAAATAGATATAGCCTTTACTTTTGAAAAGAGACACAGAAAAGGATGGAAAGATTCAAGAACTTAGATAAAAGTTAGTCAAAGATTAGAAAAGTAAAAAAAAAAAAAAAAAAGTAACCAAAGAGGTTGTGACATGGTGACATACTGAGCTAAAAGTAAGGCCTGTAGTATATTCTGTAAGTTACTGTTCCCAAGCTGAATTTACTTACTAACTTGCATCTTTCTTGTTCTTGTTATTTTTTATGTCTGTTATGCTTCTGCTTCTCCTGTCCCTTCCTGCAGTCGTATCCGGAGTAATGTGGACCGACGTTACCTGTTGGATGGTGTTCCTTTCAGCTGCTGTAACCCTGCCTCCCCTCGCCCCTGTCTGCAAAACCACCTGACAGACAATACTGCCCACTTCAACTATGACTACCATGCAGAGGAACTCAACCTGTACAACCGTGGTTGCAGGAGGGCTTTGATTGACTATTACATGGGTTTGATGAATTCAACCGGTCCTGGTGTGCTGTCAGTCATCTTAATTCAGGTAGGTGACCTGAATAGTATTCCACCTGCATTCTGGGTGCTAAAACAGTAAATAAACCACAAGAATCAGGCTTAATGAGGTAAACTGTTTGCACAATTGGCTCTGCTTTTAGAGAAAATAGTTTTGAGCATTGATAAGGTTATGGGTGTGTAAATATTAACCAGTCTGGGCTGAGAATGGGAAAGTTCAGACACAATTCTATGAATTATTGTCCAGTGCATACAGATACAAATATGACAACTGTTTAATTTTGGTGCTCAAACTAGAGGCAAATGGCATCACTCGTGCAGTATTTGAGCTTCCTACTGGGCTCAAAGAGAGCCCAGTAGGAAGCTGTGAGAAACCTGTATATATATATATATATATATATATATATATATATATATATATATATATATATATATATATCTATATACATATATATGTGTGTGTGTGTGTGTGTGTGTATATGAGTAAGGTGTCCTTCGCCATGCACTTGGCAGAGTTCTTCGAGTCAGAAGTGTAAAAAAAAAACACACAACCCAGTTTTAAATGCTGGTTTTCCACTGATGAAAAGCTACCAGACAAAAAGAAAACAACACTGACAAAGATTGATTTTCTGCCATTAAATCAAACATGCTTTCCCACCCCTTTGCAAATCACAGTTTTGATACTCTTTTTTTTTTTTTTTTTTTTTTTTTAACAAGACCACAGGCTGGAACAGGATGCTCATGCCCATCTAACAGAACATCCACACTGCCCACGGATAGTCACGCAATCCATTCCTCTAAATGCAACAGCTCTATGTAGTGTTTTTTTTTAACTTCACTTTTAGTGGCTGCCACGATAAAGAGCCATCTAGCCTGCTAAACAGTATCTGTTTTGTAACTTAAAGTCTCGCTGCTTTGTTAAAAGAAGCTCTGAATAATTTTGCCACAGATCCTACATAGAGAGGAAAGAGGGAGCATGAGATAAAATCACATGGAGAGGCTATGAAATCATTCTGCAAGTGTTGCTTTACTAAGACAGCAGGGATGCTTTGTCTCTGATGTTTGGATCTCAGAATTATTGCAAGGGACTGTCTAAAAATTCTTCAGAGGGGGGTGGGAGTGCCTGAATAGCACCTCATAGCCTGACTGTGAGGAAACTGTACACTTTAAGACACTCAAACCACAATCTAGATAATTAAACTGTAAGGTCAGAAAACATTGGCTTGAATCCTCTCCCCAGGCTTCATAATTCTAATCCTAACCACACATTTAGTGATACAAGTTTTCACAGCATTCTTGTTGTTTTTGTTTATCAAGATGACAGTGCTTCTGAGCCTGCGGTACCTGCAGACGGCCGTGGAGGGAGCCATGGCTCTGGAGAACCCAGAAGATGAAAGTGAGGGTTATATTCTGGAGAAGGGTTTGAAGGAAACTTATGAGGATGTCAAAGCTAAGGTCCTCGGCATACTGAAGTTTGCGCAGGTTGATGCCTCTGAAGTACAGCCTGCAACTGAAGACGCGGAGAAGGCAGATGACACCACAGAGAAGGCTGCCACTCCCACTCCGGCCAGCTAGAGAGAAAATGATTGCAACATGAGCTGAAGAGAAAGAGATGCAGGGGAAGGCATGTGTCTGTGTTTTCTTTTTCTTTCTTTTTTTTGTTTCCTTTTTTTGGGTTGTGTGACTTGGGTGGTGGCAGGTAGGACACCTGTTGGGTTTCGACACAGTAGACTTGGTTTATGTTCCACCAATGAAACGGCCGCTGCTCCCTCACACATGGCCAAAACACAGTAACACATAGAGGATCTTATCAGACCCTGCACAGACACCTACAAACATCTCCTCTGTGTAGGACCTCGTGAACATCAGAGAATCTGCTCAGGAGATGTGTAGTACTTTTTGTTGTGTCTAGAAGAGAGTACATTCAGTTATCAGGTGTAGCTTAAACACACAAAAGGCATCTTTGGCAAGTTTTGACCCAAATTTGGCAAATTTTCAATCACATGATGCTACAGTTTATCCCATGTGCACTGTTATTCATCTCACAGCTGTAGAGTTTGTACTGAACTGCAATGAAATGCTTAGGAACCTGTTAAACTGGCAATGCACATGAATAATATATTAAAAGTAGAAGTTTTTAACTGCTTTGTAGTGTCGGCTCCCTTTTGTACATGTAAAACAATAGAGGCAGTGTAACTGACAGTGGGTTATCTGAGTTCAGCAAGGAGGACTGGATTAAGGTTGTCTGTTTGTGTGTGTATGTGTGTGTGAATGTGGTGCCCTATATGAAGCTGTCATCATGTCTATTCTGGCAGCTCTGAAACAATCTGATAATCCTGGTGTAGTTAATCCCAGAACTGCTGCACAAGCGGTATCAACACATCCCGACAGCACACAGGAAGGCACGCTTTCATACAGCGACAGCAACAGCACACTGATACAACGTGTTCGGAGTTATTTTATGAAGCAGAACAGTTTTTAAAATGCTTTTCATTTACAATGAACATATCATGGTGATTTGTCCTAGTTACGAGTTTCTCCAATGTGTGCTCATTCTTCTTAAATAAAATCTCTATCACAGAATAATTCCAATGAATGTCTTATTTGATTCCTAACAAACAATCAGTGGTGACAAATGTTTTTTTTTAAAAGCTATTAAAGAAAGTGAGGCTGAATATATGGTTTCAGACTCAAACTTGATGGACTATTACTGTAACTTCAGGGAAAACAGCCTTTGTTCTCCTTTAATAACTATATAATATAGGTTATTATTTTAAATAATGCACTCATATAACATTAATAACAATCTACTCAGGTCTTTATAGTGACAGTTTATGTGACAGACGTACTCATCTTGAAAGCATCTTTGTGAGTTAAGCAGTTCTACGTGTAGGAAATCAAGCTACTTTAATCATATTTATCAGACCGGATTATTTTGTAACTCATACTGTGCTTTTAGACAATGCAAAATGCCAATGATTCAGAAAATATAATAATAATAATAATAATATAATATAATATAATATAATATAATATAATATAATATAATATAATATAATATAATATAATATAATATAATATAATATAATATAATATAATATAATACAATACAATATAATAATAACATATCAAAATCTTATTTTTCTGTCAGTTTCCTTTTCTGCTTCCAGTCAAACGACAACCACAGCCTTAGCAATTCAATTTAAAGAGTTGTACTGTTTAAATTTAAATTATGTTAAATATTTTAGAGCTACAACTTTGAAAGCTGGTTTCCGCTGGTTTTAAAGTGAGGGGTGGGCTGAAAGTAGACCACTGGAAAGGTGTCTCTTTAGTAGCTCTGCTGTATCTGCAGGTCAATGAGTTGCTGAACTTCATGCAGGATCTTCTCTTGTATACAATAACATTTTAAAACCGGTTCAGATTTTAATTGTAAACCAGATAAAGGAGACTGTGTTTTTTATATTTTATTTTATTTTGGAGCAGCATGGTTGCAGCATCTTGACCAAGATGAGATCCAGAAGACTGAGTGAGACAGGTAAAGACAGAATTACAGCAATGTAAAAACATGAAGGTAAGCAACATAGTTTCCAGGGAACTGGGTGAGAGGCACAATCACAGACTCCTTCACATAAACTGTATTTATCATGCAGTAACTTCCTCCACCCTGCTGCCAAATGACTCAAGAAGAAACATGTCTTTTAGCAATGTAGGGCAGGCCCAACAGTCTGCTTCATCATGAGTCAAGTATTTCCTCAGCAAAAGGACATTTAAGAAATTTATCCAAATAAAATCTATTGGATTTGAGCTTCCCTGGACTCTCCAATGAGGTTTATGTTAAAAAATATGTGGGTAATGGAGCTTAATAGCCTTTTGCTGGCTTCATATTTAATATGCCTTATGACTTCAGGAACTTATTAGCACATTTTCTCATATTTTGAAACTTCTTATATAATCCTCATTTATGAATTTCGACTTTGCAGAGCAAGTTACAAATCTATTTAGGCTCATTTAAATTTAGAACACCAATTTTCCTGAAGTGTTGGAAAAGCATAAACTTTCCTGGGATCCCACCATGTAACTTTGGAGCAAAAACAGACAAACATCAGCTTTGTTACTTCCTCAAATGACGGGCACAGAAATAACGACACAACCACCTTCAAAAAATATATATTTACCTTCCCCACCACCAGATGTCGCTGTTGTACAGTAATTGAATTACATATAAACATATTTTTGCGCTGTACATCTAAACTTTATGTTGATGAGTAAAACATGACCATAACATTATCGAAGACCCACGAGATCAAACTATCGTGCAGATAAAACAACACTGCTGGAGTTTAGTCATTTACTTAGCTTAAGAGGAGAGAGACAGGGCCTTTAATTCTGCACCCTTGAGTAACATGGCAGCCTACACTGTTGCACACTTTTTCACATTTGTAGATAGATTGCTGTGAGTGCGAGATGACGTGTGAAGCGTGTTTCTTTTTTCCCCCCTTACTTAAAAACAAAAAACAAAAAACGGAACATGTGCGTTTTGAGAAATTCCGGTGCGGTTTTACAATGAAACTAACAGTCACACACACAGGCTGTAGAGGAAGAGATAGCGCGGTGGAGGGAGGGGAAGGGCCACTGACATGTCAAACTGCTTCACTTGACACAAGATGGATACTCGCTCTTTGATTTACAGAAAAAAAAACACAGTCTTGACAAGTTTTTGTAATTAGTTGTCCACTGCAGTGTTCCGCAGCTCTCGTAACTCAACAATGGACTCCAACATTAAGGAGATAATAGAGGAATTCATGGGAAGTGCGCTGGCACAGTGGGTATGTCATTTATCATTTGTCACGTTGAGTTTGAAAGTCATTTCTAGAAGCAAAATGACGGGTGTAAAACATGTAAAAGTGATGTAAAAAACTAGGTAGACTCCGCCCTTGGTTAGTGTACATAAACAGCACATTGGCCTGTTGTTTATATTGAGTAATACTTATATATTTTAGTGCGTAAAATATAAAATATTTAATGAATATAAAAGTAAGAGTCGAATAAATGATTTAAAAAGGCCCTGATCTGCCTTCTTGCTACTGTGCAGAGAGAGGCAAACACTACTTCTCCTTTTGGCAGCTTCCCTTGCCTCTTCATGACCAGCTTAGCCTTCACACTTCCGTGTCCTTGGGCTGATTTGAATAGGAAAATAACACAAACTTATCTTCAGTGCGTTGGAGAAAATATAGTCTTCCTGAAATCACTTGAGGATTTGTTGGATCTGTAAGTGAATTTCCGGCTGGCATTTCCACATGTGAAGCTTCAGAGGATTTCAACCCCTCTGGTCGTTGAGCAGCATTTAAGATAACCTATATTGTGATCCTGAGCTGAACCTTGTGCAAATGTTCTCATTGGTTGTTGTCCTCTTCCAATAAACATTTCTGTGAGAAGCCAGGATGCCCAAAGCTGGAAGTTGCTTATTATTTGCTTAAAGGCACTGAGATGAGAGTTTCTGCCCTGGTTCTTGTGTGTTATATCCATCTCTAACTCCCTGTCACACCAGGGCTGGAGCTGCTCAGTCTTACCTGAGTCTGCGTGTTAGAAACATTGCAGTTTTTAGAAAGGTGCAGGTGGGGGGAAAACCTCATTATATTGCAGTTTGCTTTGGCACAGCTTGTCTTAGCTGAGAGAGACCTTGGCTCCAGCTCTGCTTGGCTGCCTGTCACTGTGAAGTGCTTCCCAGTGTGAGAGCACAGATCCCACCTGTTCGGACAGGTGCACCAACTCAAGTGGCTTCCTGTGTAAAACTGTTTACCCCATACCATCTCATTCGTTGTCCTGCTCTTTCTGTTTCTATTTTCTGTACCCATGTCTCCCTTTCCTTGCTTTTGATCAATCTCCCCTGGTCTCTTGCAGGCTCAGCTGTTTGAGAATATGGTGGAGAGTGAGGATGGAGTCCAGCTCTACAGCCAGTACATGGAAGTGAACTCAGTGTCCCAGGGTGCCCGAGACCGTTACATGAGACTAACCAATGGGATTTTCCTCAATCAGGTCATGAGGATCATGTAAGATTAATAAAGATTTTCTTGCTTCATTGCCTTGCAGCTATGGACAGGCTGCAGTAACAAGTGAGCACAATGAGAAGAAATAAAAGCGAGTTTGATCAACTTTTTTCACTTATTAAAAATACTAAAAAATATTTTTAAAAGCAAGCAATTCAATCCAGCACTTCAATGCAAAAATTAACCATAGATTTTAATTATTATTGTCGTAATACGTTAATAACACCACAACATATTTTTAGTTCAACTCTAAGGTACTTTTTTGAATGAAAACCTTTAAAAGGCATTAAGACAGAACACCCTGGTAAATAGATTAGGTGTTAATAAAACTGTACTATCCATGGCAGTGATTGCTGCCAACCAGGCCACGTTATACCCATGAACACATTTTACATTTGACAGCAAGCGCAGAGAAAACACCTATTTATTTGAATGAAAATTTCTGATTGGTCCCCATTTAGACTTTAGAGTTTGGTAAAGTGATAAAAACCAAGATCGTTCTGGAAATTTAGGAGGTTTTACAAACATGAATTTGTTATTTGTAATAAGACATGTAAAAACTAGCTTGCATTTAGATTGGGGAAGGATTATTGCAGTCCTCTTTGTAACAGATAGCTAAGATAAAAGAGGGCAACAATGAATGGTGTCTAAAGGGAGGGAAGGTTATTGTCTTTAAAATGCAGCCCTGTTGTTGGGAATGTCAACACCAGGCTTCACACACTTGATCTTGGATTTCAGTGACACCATTTTAGCTGAGTTAATATACCATCAGTGATGTTATTGTTTGTATTTCAGTTTTTATGGAGACAAAACAACAAAACATACTGGTGGAAATAAAGCTTAAAATAAACTGAAATGACACTTGAAACCCCTTAGAATTATAGTGCTTTAAATTATTGTTGCCTTCCTTGTTAGTTGATGATACAGATGCAGAATATTCAACACAGATGTCAAGGATTAGTGTAAAATAGTCTGAACCTTGAGAACAACAAAGAAGTACTTACTATGCAAAGCTATAGAGGTGTCATTTGTTTTTGTCTTTTTTTTTTTGGTTTCACAAACAGAGGAAGCTCACTCTTCTTCTGTGTGTGTTGTAATTCAAGTTGTCCTGTTCTCTGTTTTGGCATGGGTTTGTTTTATACATGTGATCCCAGTCATGCAGTCAGCAAACTCATGGACTGTCCTCGAGTGAATAATAGTTCACTTTAAGCTGAAGTGACTCCTATATAACAGCGACAATAACAGGGTCAAGCATACTCTGCTTCTCCTGACACACTGAGGTCCACAGCTTGCTCCAAAGGCTCAAATTAGGTGTTGCATTGCTTTTGGACTTCTACTCTAGTGTTGCACCTGGTAGTTTTGTAAAGGTTGTAAACTGCTTACTGGTGCTTAGGTGTAGTGCCACTGCAGCCATGAAGACACACATAGTCAGTTAACATATTGTCAAAGCAAACTGGAAGTTTTAATATTCAGCCTGCCGATGTAATTTCTTGGAATAGATGGTCATGGCCACAACAAATACGCGGCAGGTGTAATAAGTATCAATATTTTACTGTGACTGGCCAAATGTTAGAAACACTCTGCTGGATCCAGTCCTGTGAAAATGTTCATACCTGTAACATGCATTTAAAAAACAAACAAACCCCAATAATAACGTTTTGTACGGATTAAAGAGTCTGTCACATATAGAAATACCTGTCTTATAAATGATCCCTGCATGTGTATATTTCTTATTAACTAATGTTTACAACCTGAAACACTAAACCAAGATGGTAGACACACTCATTATCACAGGCTGCTGCTCTCTTATTCCCTGTGCCACCGCGCAGCCTCGGAGTTGCAAGCATGGCAGCAGAATCTTAATGTTCTTTCCTCACATAAAATGTGATGTAACATTTATCACGCTCCCTTTCATAACCTCCTATTGTTCTGCAGTTTGTGTGGAAAGATTGCCTTTGTGTATGACACACTAATTTCTAGTAAATCATGAAATACATTCTTTGCACATATGCCATCTTGTTAGTCATTTATAGTGAATTTCTTATCCTCAGGAGAAAGAATTTTCTTTGCTATCAGACGAGACAAGATCTCAGTATTTGCCGAGCAGCTGGTTAATTTGGTCTGGCCTAAGCCATGCTATTTTAGCAAATAATGGCATGTGGACTCTCGCTGCCTGCCTCTCGGACTCATTAAGATTTTATTCACTTTCTGCTTAAATAAACTGTTGCATAAGATTTTTTCATCTGCAGAGACAGGGTGCTGGTGCTGTTTGATCAAGTTGCGGTTGACACCTCACAATGTTTTGGTTTTTTTTTTCTTCTGTGTTTGCCCAGAGATCCAAACCCCAAGGTGGAGCGGCTGTATGACAGCGAGAAAGATGACCACATGCTGCGAGTCCAGAACTTCTCTATTTTAAATCGACACCTCAGAGCCTTCTACCAGGTAGGGGGCTTTCCTCTGGGGGTGAAGGAAGAGATTAAACTGTTAGATTGAATCATCAGGAGGGAAATCAAGATGATTTGCAGTGAGTCAACAGAGCATTCCATGAATGTCAGGAATAAATGAATGACAACAGTACCAATGTATTCTACTTTTCCACTTTACTTTGAGACAGCAATGATTGTTGACTGCCTCAGATGAAACCCTGTGATCACACACGAACAGTTATTTTAATTTCATGACATTTTAATTTGATTAAGGAAAAGTAAACAACCTACCCATCAATAATATCGTTTGGTTATAAGTAATAGGCTGTACAGTATATCAGATCATTTGTGATTGCCAGTTTGTAAGAAAGTAAATTGCATGACTATATGTAACATGAAAAATATCAGTGGAAGTGGCAAACCTCATAGGATTGTCATTCAGCTTTGTTCCCCCTCAGTCCCGCAGGGCTTTATGTATTACAGCTCATCGTTTGGTTTTATAGCCAGCAGCTTCACTGCGCTGCTTCACCTTCAGCACTCTCATCAACCCGTTTCCAGCTGAAGCTGGCAGCTGATTTCATTTGCAAAGCCTTTGATTAACCGAGTGTACAATTCACTACCTTTCCAGCTTCAAAGAAAATGCAGACAAAGTTAGAAAAACTGTGAACACAGTGAAACATTCACTGCTGCTAAATATTTCCTTAGGAGTTAGGTTGTTACCCAAACATTTCTTGATGTGAAAGTCATTTTTGACTGATATTTCTTTTTGACTAATTCTCCAAAGCTACTGAATCTTATGGTTCCCTATTATTACATGCACACAAGCTTTATGGTCAATGTGCTGCAAGATTGCAAGAAGCTAAAGTTTTTGAGTTTTCTGTTAATTTTAATTTTCATGAATTTATACAAAAGACTTGTGGAAGACTAGCTATTAATTAATTATTTTGTCATTGCTTTGCAAAGAACACCTTCTAGATACATAGATATTGATAATAAAACTAAATGAAAGAAGAACAATACTTTATCAGTTCCTTGAGGAAAATTATAGATATAAAAGTATATAAGGAATCAATAATAACAAAATTAGTATAGTTCTGAACCTCTGGTGGAAGGTGTAAGCCATAATTTCTTTTCAGTAACAGTTAAACTATTCACATTCATGGGTGACATGATACGGTATGGACGGTCACTTTGCAGACAAGGTTTCATGGGGCTGTTGTTTGCCTGTTTAATTTGTGATGATGACGATGATAATGATGATGATGATGATGATGATGATGATGATGAGCATTATTATTGTTATTATTACCTTAAATACTTTGTCTTTAGTAGTCTTGACTGAGCTCCTCCAGCTGTCTTGAATAACCGTAATCACCTCAATGGTATATACAGCTAGTGCATAAACATTGCAATCAATTTTTTGACAGACAGAAATAGCAGCGGAAAGGTTTTATAGAAATGCTGAAATATCCTTCTAAAACATAACTTCTGGCCACACCACATGGTGAGAAAGAGGGAGTGACAGAGGAAGGAAGAAGAAGCCATTGCGTAGCTTTAAGGTGCTAAAAACAGAGAACAAGATGAAGCTTAACTATCAGTCACAACATGAATATTTTGCCCGGGGATATTGTATAAAGTTTGCAGTGTATGTGAGGGGGTGACAGAGAATTTGCACGAAAGAGATGAAAACACAGAACATTTCCATCCTCAGCAGACATGCCCCTGCTTATTATCAGGCAAATAGGGTGAGGAAAAAGTGGAGGAGTTGTAAGCTGAGTTTTCTTTGCTGAGGCTGTGGTTAAAGGCTAGAGAATAAAAAAAATCTCTCAAATACTTCTCAGTATCATGCATTTCATAACATGTGTGGTAGGCGCCTGTGGCATTTGAGGAAATGACACAATTCTTTCCCCGGAGGAGGATTCCAAAGCCTCTGTTCTCAGCATAGAAAGCATCAGAGAGCACAAGTCAGGTGGACTGAACATGCACCACTTAACATGTCACAAAGCATAAGAACACGAGTCTACAAGGATTCACTTCCTAATTTTCAGTGAGTCACTAATGTGCCTTGAAAGCTCACAGCCTCAGAAGACACTGGCAGTAACTGGAAATCTCATATCAGTCACACCAGAGTTTCACCAGGTGTACTCAGAATTAGCTCCACTCTTATCCTGGATGTTTAGTTCAACATAGACCACAGTTTTACTTCCCACTCATGCAGTTTTGCTGTGTATATATTAATGAAAGTGTGTGCAACTCAAAGGCACAATGAGCTACAGTTAAGTAACAGAAACAGTGTGTACCACAGGAAAGCTTCATTTTCTCTGCTGTGATCTCAGCTTCTCAGATGCAGCAGCTGAGCTAAATGAAGATGATCAGGTGTGAAGATGTGATCAAATTATATTTACTGTCAAAGCGTAATTTAAAATTAGTCTGAAAGTTATTTGCTGAATTCTTTGGTAGTTTTTTTTTATTCAGTACTATTGGACTTGTTCTGTTCAATTTTATACTGAAACACTGCCTGGTATTCTCCTCTCCTGTTTTTAAAAAATGTCCCATTTTTGGAATCCATGTAAAGCCTATAATGCCACTCATCCACAAAGTTACACTCTAACCTTCTGCAAATGGGATTTTAAATGTTAATGTCACCTGACTTTTGATTTGTTGGCCCTTTAAAGGTCCCTGTCCTCAGTAAACCATGAAACATTTGAAGGTGGTTGAACACTCAATAAATTATTTTTAAAGTAATCTGGTTCATTCAAGAGCAAAAGGAAACAGAAAATATAATAAGAAAAGAAAAAACAAGTGGGTGAAGTGAAAGCAAGTCCTGAGAAAATGATGCACAAAGAAGAATTTTGGAAAAGATAATGTGTCAGATGGCTTTTAGTTTTCTCCACAAATGCTGCCAGCAGCCTGATTGATATATTCCTTCCAAATTCAGGACGGTTGTATAGATTGTTCTTCCTCTTCTTTTCTCAGATTCACAAAAGCACTAAATGTTTTTCATTCCTTCCTTTTCCTGTAAGTAAGGAGAAGGAAATGGTATTTACAGGGATGTTCACCATGGTAACAAGTTCACTTTTACAGCTGTCTGTAGGTTGACGTTTGATTTTACAACTGCTGTCCTAACCACTTCTAAACTAGCCTGGAGATGACATATAATTCTAATGTGCATTGCTCATATTACTGTCTTATGTATTTTGGTGGGTTATATTACCGTATGAGATGATGATGTATAAATTATAGTGCAGGAAAGATTGGAGCAAACATGACCCTGTACTGTATGTGTATCTTGGCTGTACTGCCAGACAGGGAGTGTTCGATGCAGGGCATTAACATGCCAACAACAACAACAACAAGCTATATAATTTTCAGTCTGTGTAATCTTCAGTCTATTTGGCATCAAGAACCATGAGCTGCTCAATGACTATGTCATAGCAGCAGGGGCTATTATCTAGTGTGCCCTGAAGGAGCAGAAATTTAAGGTTGGCTGCACATGCCAGTTGCTGAAAAAAGTCCTTTTTTCTTGGTACACTGCCTTGCCTGCTGGACAGTTTATAAATTACAGTAAGCAACTGAAAGAGAGCTGTAATTGTAACTTGCTACTACACTCTTGTGAGTTTGTGTTGATGGACTGCAGAAGGATATGAACAGAAGTCCAGAGCAGTTGGGAAAGGAGCTAGCCAACATCAATGTGTGGCTTCTTGACAAAAATATTTCTAATTAACATAAAGGCTCTTATGGTGTGTCCTGAGTTTTTAACCAAATAAAGTAATAAGTAATATGAAGCTCACCTGCTACACTTCTGCTGGACTAGACGGGAATGTTGGAGGAGCCCAGCTCTGCAGATCCATATGATAAATACTTGCTTATTGCCAGAGAGGCCAGGTTTTTGGATGGAGAATGTCTGAGACGTCTGCAGTCCTGCTTGATTCAGTGTCATCTAAGAGTGCCAGGAGATTTGTCCAAGAGCTCAAAGCACAATTTACAACTTGCTGAAACAAGCTGACCAGTGTTGGACCTTCTGCTCGTCCTGAAACTCCCCATTTACTCTAAAATATGTTAGAAGGGTTATAGAACTGAATCACATAAGAAGCATCCACAATTCAGGGTTTATTCTGCCTCTGATAAAGGTGAAACGTTTAATGGCTTCAGCAAGGATTGTTTTTTCAAAGCCCTCATTTTACTTTCACTTCATGCATGCTCAGGATGGGGGATTGGATCGAAGTCAAGATTCAATGCAATCTGTTGGTTTCTCTTTGCTAGGCAATTTATCATGAATTGGCTTAAATTGCTGTGTCTGTAAAGTCCCCTGAGATGACACTGTTGTGAAGTGGTGTTATACAAATATGGCTGAATTGAATTGAATTGAATTGAATTGAATTGAATTGAATTAAATTGGATCAGAAATGAACAAACACCAAAAAGCTTTTTCTGAAGCTTCAGATGTGATCATACAGTGATTTCTGAAAAGTTATGGTAATTACCTTGATTTGAGACTGAAATATGCTGTGGCCTGAACAACGGCCACAGTCCTGCAAAGGTTAGGAGTTTCCCTGCTGCAACACAACTGACTCAAATCATTGCGTAAGTAGTAGATTTTCGTGTCCTTTACATTGGAAGACCATAACCACTGTTATCTTTTTCGGTCAGTTTGTGGCAAACTACAGAAATCCTAAACAGCCAACATCATCTGTGTGTCAGGTGTACTGCAGCAGGGAAACTCCTGACACTTGCAGGACTGCAGCCCTAGCAGACTGGTGTTGCTAAACCCTTTATAATATAATATATGTCATGATCTAATAGACACAGGAATCTCAGTAAACATAATTATCTATTTTTGTTATGCAGTATGTTTTTACTTACAAATCCGGAGAGAAAAAAAGGAAAAAAAAAAGAAAGAAAGAAAGAAAGAAATAATGAAAGAAAGAAAAAGAAAGAAAGAAAGAAGGAAAGAAAGCATCAGACTCCACGGTGCTACTTGGAAGCAGGACTGCATGGTTTGTTGCCTGTAGTAGGTTCTGATTGTGGATGACGTCTGTAGTGATCTTTGTGACTCTGTTAATGTGTCTGGATTACTGTCCCATTACCCACATTACCAACATGTTTTGGCCACAGGGGAAACGACCAAAACGCTTCAATGATTTTATTGCAGGTGTCATCCATCTAATCTGTTTTCTTTGTTTCGATTAAATCAAGAGAATGCTGAAATTTAAGATACCGTATTATATTAAATCCAATTTGTGCAAAGCTTCATTCACCTTGAAGACTAAACAAATAAACTCTTATCAGTCACCTCATCTTTTGTATACACAACAAACTGCAGCAGGGTGGTGGAAAGTTTTGCTGTTATTGCTCATCCAGTCTCACTGTGGGTAAATGACAGCAGAGACTAGATCTTTGTACTTAACTCTTTCCATTCATTTTTTTTTTGTACCGCAGGAAGACCTGCAGCAGCTAATATTGATGCCGCTTCCAAATGTTGCCATACTGGGGCAGGACCCCCTAACAGGTACAAGATAACATGATCGTATCAGCGGCAGGCAAGAAAAACTGATTATACTTTATGCACGAGTCCATATCTTGGCTATCTGTGAAGCACATTAAGGTGATAATGATAAGGAGGCTGGCGACAGGGGGTGGAGATGATGACGATAATGATGATGATGACAGTTATTCCTGTGTCCTCAGAGGCAGCTGTGGAAGAGCTTAGGCGACTGCTGCTGCTATTACTGGGGTGTGCAGTGCAGGTGATCACACACACACGCGCACACACAGGGTGATTATACCAAGACCAATAAATAACAATACTGCTTTTATGTAACTTGTGTATAAAATAAAACAAATTTCCCTTATATAAACCTTTTTGTGATGCTTCAGACAAGTCGATTAAATTATTTCTCCTTATATCTTCGCAATGAAAAACAGTATGATGAAAAATCCTAAATTTTAGAGTTGTTTATTTTAAATGTTTCAGTAATAAAAAAAATTTTCAGGAAAAATGTTGAAAAAACTAAAACAGATGAAAGAAATGAAAGGGCGCATAGTTGTCTTTTTCTCGTAAAAACCTTAAACTTGCGGCGGGGGGACAACCATTCCCAGGCCAACCAAAAGATATAATCCCTCCATTGTGTCCTTCGGTCTCCCCCGGGGTCTCCTCCCGTAGGGACGTGTTCGTGACACCTCATCAGGGAGGCATCCAGGAGGCATCCCGACCAGATGCCCGAGCCACCTCAACTGGCTCCTCTCGATGCGGAGGAGCAGTGGCTCTACTCTGAGCTTCTCTGAATGGCCGAGCTTCTCACCCTATCTCTAAGGGAGAACCTGGCCACCCTGCGGAGGAAACTCATTTCAGCTGCCTGTTTGCCAGATCTTGTTCTTTCGGTCGCGACCCACAGCTCATGACCATAGGTGAGGGTAGGAACGTAGATCGACTGGTAAATCGAGAGCTTTGCTTTTTGGCTCAGTTCCTTCTTCACCTTGACAGACAAGCACAGAGTCTCATCACTGCAGACGCCGCACCGATCCGCCTGTCGATCTGACGCTCCATCCTTCTCTCTCTTGTGAACAAGACTGCAAGATATTTAAACTCCTCCACTTGAGGCAGGACTTCACTCCCAACCAGGAGAGGGCAATCCACCCTATTCCGGCTGAGGACCATGGTCTCAGATTCGGAGGTGCTGATTCTCATCCCAGCCCCTTATAGCTGAATAATCATGTAGATATGGCTTCAGAAGATGAATTACGTGTGGACCCTCAACTAACTACAAGATCCTGAACACCTTGGAAGAGGTTTTCACTAAATACTGTTGCATTTTATTTAGCTTTTTAGCTGCATTCATTTTTCTTTTAGTCCTAGTCTTGTTTGACTGCATAGACGGTTCAAATACGATGATGCTAACTCCCTCCTTACACACTGCTGTTTTTGATTTTCATTTGAAATGAGTGAATAAAAAAAGGCGAATGGAAGTTATATGAATGATGTTTATATATATATATATATATATATATATATATATATATATATATATATATATATATATATATATATATATATATATATATATAGACCCTAAATGGGTTTCCTTCCCATTTAATATTTTTTGTTTCAGCTTTTTAAAAATTTGTTTTCACTGTGCTTTATTAGTGGATGGAAGTAGATTGCACCGGCTGTAATTTACATTTTATATTTATTATTAACTTAGTTTGTTTGTTTTGTTTTGTTAATTGGCCTGTATGTTTATATTTTATCCACCTAGATTTGAAAGAACCAGAGTTTCAGTTCTCTGTTTGTCCTCTACATGCTGCAGAGTTGACAATAAAGCAGACTTTGACTTTGTAAAACAGCTACTGTTGGAAACTGTCGTGAACAGACCAGAAGATTTTGGCATCTTCTGGTTTAAGAGACATCTGATGTTTTTTTTCTTTTCAAATTGCCATTGTGCTGTCATGTACCATTTAGTGAGGATTTAAATCCATCTGACTTTTTTGTTGAAAATTCCTGATAAAGTGCTGCACAAAAAGTTCTGTCATCTCCACAAAGGAACTCTGGATCTTATTCATTATTTTGATGTATTCATTTTTTACTTTAAATAAATTAACTCTACTTTGCAAAACTCTGTTTTGCTTTGTCATAAATGAGAATTTTGAGTAGTTTGATAAAAAGAAGCAAATTGTATCCAATTTTAGATTTGTTAAAAAAAACAACAAACTAAAGAGAAAGAAATTTGTTACTCTGTCAGTTCATAGAGCGGCAGCATATCTTTCTCATATCAAGCTAATTGAATATTTACATCTTCATATAAGATTTAGTATATTAGCCTCTGAACTTTACATTATTGGGTTTGTATATTTTGATCTATTATGAATATAAACACAGACTTAACCCCCTTTTCAACCTCCTGCAGTGTGAGAGGAAGGAAACGTTTATTCAACAGATCCAGTCTCTGCACATTGAGACCCAGGCAGCCATCGCCAGCTGTATTCAGCAGGTATGTGCAGAATTAATTAAATCAGGCCCCTCCCTTACATATAAAAAGCTTTAACTGAAGGATATACTGTCCTCAGGAGACATTTACAAGAATATCTTAGTTTCCAAGACTTTCCTAAATGTCGGCCTGTAGGCAGAGAGTGAAACTATTATTGCTACTATTGGTGCTTCAAGTAAGTATGAAAATGAGCTTCTTATGATTCTGCTGGCAGCCTTGTCAGGACCTCTGGGTACCCCATGTTGATGAATACCCCACCCTTTATGTCCACCTCTCCACCTCCACCTCTGTCACATCATCATCTTTCTTTCATCTCTTCGCTGTCTCTCTCTGCGGTCCTGTCCAATAAGTCATGAATGCCAAATCTCACTCTTTTGAAAATACACCCACCCCATGAATAACTGCCAGCATTACAAAAGCAGCATGTTGCATACCGGTGTGGCTTATTTTCACCAACAATGTGTTGCCCACTGACTTTTTTTATGCCAAGTTCCACAGTGTAATAAATCAAAGAGGTACTCTTCTTGCGAGGATGGATGCACCTCCTGCTTCCTGTTCATATGGTTTCCACCTGAGGACATTTCAGACCTGTCAACATGATCATTAGTTTTGCATGCATTAGTCGGGCATTTTTGGACATATTCCCTAGACGGGAATGTGAAGATATTTTTTGTTTGCATTCCAGACAAGTGCTTGATATTCATAGAGTGATCGCACTGTCTGGATTGTGTGTCCCCAGATCTGCCGTTTGTGTCAGATTAACATTGATTTTATCATAAAAACGGAAGAAATTGTCCTCGCTGCAGGTTACTCAGGATCCTCGTGTGGTACTGCCGCTTCAATGGGAGGAGCTGATGGAGGCCGAAGGTGCAGACTTACAGCTTGTCTTCAGCTCCATGGCCAAACAGATCCAAGCCTTGCTGGCACAGAGAGACTCACAGCTGGAGGTATGCATGCACACCCTTCAAGGAATACTTAGTTGCTTTTTGGCCAAGACCTATGTGAGTACATTCAGGTTTTGGTGCCAACTTCTATTTGCATGTAATTGAGGTGACATGCATATAATCAAAATATCAAAAATAAGTAGCTATAATATTTGTGTATTATTCAAAACAGTCTTAACAAAAACAGAAAAGAAAGAAACATCATGCATGCTTTGAATTGACAGATCACTGGTTTAGTGCCCTTAAATATGGGATTACCAGTTCTTACCCTTTTCATTTCTATAAACAGCTGAAGTGCCCTTGAGCAGGGCACCCAACACTCCCACTGCTCCATGCAGAAAGATCAGCAGCTCCACAAATCTGGAGTATTTTATCCCTCTTGTTAACCTCTTAAGTCTTAATTTATTTTAATTGATATAAAAGCAAAATATACACAATAAAAATCTAAGGGAATAACAAATACTATTAAAAGGCTGGAATAAGAGAAAATATAATTAAATATTAAATGCATGAATAACTGCATAAATCAATATATATATATATATATATATATATATATATATATATATATATATATATATATATATATATATATATATATATATATATATATATATATACCCCAGGTTGATTTTCTACCACATACTACATCTACAGCCAGATGGAGGATAGTATGACTCATACAGGAATGGAAATGACGAAAAATGACAAGAAAATTCACCTTAAATACAGTAATATTATACTCAGCTCTGCAACAGCAAAGCCTTACTATTTAAAGATACAAACGTTAGGATATCCATACATGAGCAGCCATTTTTGTAATAAATATCTATAAGTTATCAACTCCTATTTTTTTTCATGTTGATTGTATGATGATATACTGGTCACATTAATTTGAGGTGTAAATAAAATATCTCTCTCTCGCTGTATGTTTTAAATACCCAAAAAGCTTCCAAGTAATTTCTAAGGAGAGGTCTTATTCTATGCCTGTTTTTCTTCTCCACATCTTCTATTATGCCTTTCTCTTTGTCCCCCTGTCACATCCATGCTCATCTGTTTCCTCCTTCCCAGAGGATAGCTGAGCTGTGTCGGGAGCGGGAAGGCCAAGTTGATCCAATGACAGGCCCCGTGGGTGGCCACAATGAAGAGCCGCCTCAAGGTCTGACGCTCCAGCTGGCAGACAGCAAGGCCAAGGTCCGCCGTCTCAAGCAACAACTGTGAGTGTGTGTGTGTGTGTGTGTGTATGAGCCATAAAAAAAAGAAAAACACCAGGAAAACCTCTTCAGATTTTTTGTGATAAAGGTCGACATGAATTGTAGAAAATATAATCACACTTTGCAATGTACAAATATGAATTGAAATTTTGCAACGAGGCAGGAAAATTTCAGGTATTTGATTAAAAAATCCATTTAACATGTCAAATGTTTAATAGTGTATTTATTTCTGTCAAACATTATCTGCTGTATTGTACTCTCAAACACAAAGACAAAATAAGAAAGATTGTTAAAAACAATGCATTTGCAGTGCTGATGATTGCATGTTGTTTTAGGGAAGATAAAGGCGATCAGATATTGGATTACATGCAGGAGATACAGACCATGGAGGATCAACTGAAGAAGCTTCAAAAAGAGGTAACCATCCTTTTGGAAATCCACAGAATGGCTATATAATGGACAAAATATGCGTAACTCAGCAACTATTATAGCTCATTCACATTACATCTAAAAATGATAAAAGAGTAGTATCAGCACAAAACACTTTATCTGCCAAAAGTTGGGTTCCTTTTAGGTAATGTGTTCAGTAACAATTAGATGACACACACTGGAGCCCGATGAGTAACAGCAGTGCTTTAAAGTCTTTCTCACTTAAATGTGATTTGTTAAGCATGTCATGCTCAAAACACACTACAGGCATAAATACACACATCCAATAAACCACAACTTTAAAATTCCCTTCCCAGTTTTTTTAAGATCTTGACGTCTGAGTCCATCCTGTGATGTTTGAAAGTGGGGCATTGGTAGTGGGTGTTTTCAAAGTGACCTAAGTTGTTTGGATTTATTCTGCTGGATACTGAATTAGGATTTTGGGAGGTTGGAAACATGGTCAAAACCTTGCACTCTTTGTAGCCTTGCTCAGAGGGAGCTATTATTTCAGTATGGCAGCATGTGCGTAGTCTTCCTGGGGAAGCCTGCTTCTGTCAAAGGATGCTGATACCATGTAAGTCTACAGAAAATTTTGGGAGAGTACTACATATGAGAGTAACAGCCACAATAATGCTGAGTCTAGGGAGCCATTAAGAAGATGATCATTGTTATTCACCTGTCAGTGGTTTAAATGTTGAGCAGGTCATGATGCCTCCACACCTGACTCATTCAGTGTCATTTACTTATGAAAGTATCTACAACTGTACTGAATATAAGGATTGGGGGAGTGAAATTGAAGTCACATACAATTAGTCTGTTCAAGATTCTACAAATGTTTTAGAACTTTTGACATCGTTTTGGAAATTGTTGGACGCCTTCCCCCACCTCCACACACTCACACGCACACAAAGACAGTTCCTCAGGTGGCCTTGCATTGAAAACAGGAATGATTTATCTCACTGCATTGGTTTAGGAGCACTTCCAGAAATCATTGTCTGTGGGTGGTTTGTGTCACCATCTCCAAATGCAGGTTAATGATTTATTATGTAAAGAAAAAGACTATTTATGAACCTGCCTCAGAAACATTATCACTTTCTCTTTTTCTTTGAGCCAAAACCCATTTAAAATGGATTGAGGCAAAGTAGAAGACAGTTCTGTAGTCAGACAGCCGTCGTAAAAATCTGTAATTGTGTTTAGAAATGATGAGCAGTGCTTGTTGGAATGGAGATACATTAATGCTGGTAAACACATCTGGAAAGGCTCCACAACAGCTGAAAGGTACACAAATGTTTTAGAGCACTATGTGCTCCCATTCAGAAGAGGGAAGGCCTTGCATATTCCTGAAAAACAATCCTAAAGAGCATACTGCATCCATTATAATAGCATGGCTTCGTAGAAGAGGAGTCCAGGAACTGAACCGGGCTGCCGGCAGTCCTGACCTTTAACCAAGTGAAAACATTGCATCAAGAAATAGAAAAATTGACAAAAAAAACCCAACCAGAACTGTTAACATCTTGTTTTTAATGACAGTCCTTTGTACAAGAGGGCAGAATGACATAATACCAGAACAGAAGATGTTTGCACACACTGGGAGCACCAAACAGCACACATTGCCAAATATATTAAAATTGCTGGGAGAAACGAGTAATCATTGACATCTACATAAATCACAACTTAAATTGGAAACAGAACATAAGAATTAGAACATAAGAAAGACATGAGAACAGCACTGTCTTCTTTCGAGCTTCTGCTAATTTCTCTATTTTAAGCAAACCACACAAAGAAGACGTCATATGAAAGCAGAGGATCTTCTGATTACGAGGATGTCTAACTCCCCACTGAGTGATAAGAGCTCTGAGCTAGCAGCCAAAGAGTGACGAACAAAAAAATGACAAAATTATAAAGAATGTTTCACTGTTTCTGTTTTGAGGTCAAAAGTTTTATTCCACTTTAAAAAGACGCTGCAAATGTGTTTTCTAATGACTTTATTTAAAATGAATTGGGAGAGTACATTAAGGTTCACTGGGAGTTTTGTAGTGAAGTATTTACTCATGCTATTGTACAAATTATCTCTGGTTTCGGGGTTCTCATGGTGTTTTTAAGTGAAGTTTGGTGCTACTGACGATGGATGGCAGTATTGATAACCAGCATTTGCTGATGGGTTTCTGAGATATTTATGTATGAAACACTTCTATTAAAATGTGTGTAAAACTACTCAGGTTCACTTTTTAGCATCTACTTTTTCACAGTTCTTCATCAAAAATTACTTTAATAATAAAATGAGCTGTCATCCACTAGTTTTTAATGCAAGTATTTTTTATGGAGATGACCATTTAGATTTTTTTCCTGTGTTCCAAGGGAATTTATGCCAACACAGTAACACATATCTTGACTCTGACACTTCTGCACTAATCTCACATGTGTCAGTTCTCTTTTGAGACCAACAATATGTATACAGCCCTGGTAGTTGTGAAAATATACTAATTTTATTTCATTTTTGGTATACAATATCAGAAAGGAAGTTGAAAATAACAAAGACAAAGTTTGAATCCGCTTTTAGACAAGAAAGGGACAACGTTTCTTTCTCAAAGTGCAGAAACTGATCTCTTTAGTTTTTATGTGTTAAAAAAACCACAATATTATTATGTTTACCACTGTATTACACAGTAGTAAACATAATTCCTTCCTGACATTTTTAGATGAGTTACCATGAGACAATACATTACATAGAAACTAAAAATGTCTCATTTTCAGCATTTGATTTGTTTTCGATGTTGTGTTGTAAATGAAACACAGATTTAAGAATTTTGTCAATAATTGCATTTTCTTTTTTTTCTTTTCTTTTTTTTTAAACACCCAACATGTTTGGAAGTAGTTGTATTTTGATCAGTAATTTAAATGAAGATACATGAATAATGCTTCATCTGAACCTAGTAAAAATAACTTTAGAAAATCAGCTCAAAAGGAAGACGCTGAAGAAGATGCTGTCATTTTCTTTCCTCCACTGTGAGGACATTTTAACACTATACACTCTCAGGTTTTCTTCTCATATCCTACATTGTCAACATTTGCTTTATAGCCCATCCAAGATTGGCTAAATGTTTTTCTACCTCACACTCTCTGATGTATATGTGTGTGTGTGTGTGCGCGCATGTACGTGTGTGCCTGTGCCTGTGCCTGCAGAACCGCTCTCTGCAGGGTGAAGTAAGGGGCATGCGAGCATTGCGAGATGAGCTGGACTGTGCCCGAGAGCGAGCTGCACGGACCGAGCAGCTCCAGACTGAGCTTCAGAGCTGTAAACACAGATTGCGAAGCCTGGAGCTCACACGCACTCAGCTCAAGGTGCATACACACTCAAACTTGCAAGTACACAAGGGTATTTATTTCTTTAAGACAAAAAACTAGCTGCACAGCCATGCGTATAAACATTTCATTCATTCATTCATTCATTTTCTAAACTGCTTAATCCATTCAGGGTCGCGGGGACATATAATGTTAAAATATGTGTGTTTAATATTCTTAAAAACAAGAACACAAACTGTACAAAGCAAAGGTTTCTGATGAATATTACCAGAGAAAATCAGAAGATTCCTTTTAAAATCTGAGTAGCTATTATTGTTGCAGAAAGAAGCACCACTTAATCTTAAAAGCCATATTATCCCCTCTCACAGCCCTGAGCGCTTCAATCACAAATTAGTAAGAACATTTCAAAGCTGGAGAACGATGTTATATTGTGTGATGTCATCTGGATTTACTGCTCGGAGCTGCTTCGGAGATGAGGAGCAGAGTACACCCTCAGTTATTGGAACTTTAAACTCCCATAATTACGTTTTTTCTGAAATAGTTTAACTGTTCCAAGGCAGAAAATGTGCTCATATCCTTGTAAAACACCAAACAGTGTCCTCTCTGTCACCTTGTATAGCTTTTTTTTTTCATTTCCCTTTAACAAAATGTCCCTGCGACAAAGTAAGTTACAAGATTAATTTTTTCCCTTATTTGCGTTTTGAGAATTCCTATAAATTACCGGTGAACTTGTGTTAAAGCCAGAGGAGCCATGGTTGAATGTTAAGTTGGCATGATCACCCGGAAGACACTTCGTAAGGGTCTATTAAAGTTTTTTTTTCTTTTAATTTGTTTGCTTTTGTTTTGGGCAGCTTTTGTACTCAGCAAGTAATATAAGTAGTGTATGAGGGGGCCAAAAGCAGCCAATCAGAGACAGAGTTTGCATTAGCAAACTATTTCAGCTTGTCTAATCTGGTTGTTACTCTGCCATTCTTTGTTAGAAAAGTTGTGTTTTCGAATACCAACAAGAGCTAGCGCAGTATTATATTATCATGACTGGTAGTTAAAAATGGTCATAACTCTCAAAGAAACAGAGAACTGTTTAAGTGGTGGGGTTAAGAATAGGACGGATTGGTATGGCGTCACGACAATGTTAGTCTCGTTGCTTGCAGTGTACGTAAAGAACTCTGTGAAATACAGATAAATGAATAATATTTCCTCAGAAATGACTAGAAATGTTTCACTTTAATTATGATTGACTGAACAACTTGACATTGTCATGTGGCTTTCCCCCTGCAGGAGCAGCAGCAGCTGTGTGCAGCACTACAGGAGACTAAAACTCTTCTGGAGGAACAGCTGGCGGATGCACGGGCACGCTGCTCTTCGCTACGGGAACTGGAGAGGGACAATCTTATATTACGTCAGAGAATTATGGATGTGGAAGCGGTTGGTTATGCAGATTTTACATGCACATTTCTTTTCAAAGAGTTGCATTTATATGTTTTTTTTAAGTGTGTGCATGTTGTCATGGTGTCAGCCATGTTCTTGTAATGTGTCTGTAAGTAGATTATAGTCTTCCAGTGGATGAGAACAGAACCTGTTTTGGAGCTGCATTTCTCTGGAATGAATGAATTGTATAATGTCGGGTGTGTTTTGTGTAGGAGCGAGACACCGAGAGGCAGCGGGTTGATGAACTCTTGGAGATGAACATGAACCTCGAGGCAGACTTACGGCACAGCAGCACCAGCAACGCATCAGTTGGCGCGATTCACCAGGAATTCCTCCAATCAGAACTGAACTTTGATGAAGAGCTGAGTGAAGTGATTGGTTAGAAGACCTGCTTCTCTGCACCTTCTCATTTTATAGGTTTTATTTTACTAACAAGAGGAAATCAGTTGAGGTAGAACTTGCTCACAGGGTGTACAGGTTTACATGCTTGATCTTTTTCTTCATTAGTTTCCTTCCTTCAGTCTCCATCTTGATTTATCTCTTGTCTTGCTTTCTTTTATTTCTCTTGCGTTCTTCCTCAGATCAAAAGCCATTGAGCGTGGAAGTGGGTGAGGCTTCGACGCTGAGGCTGTTGGGAGCTGAGCAAGAGAACGCTGAGCTGAGAAGACGATTGGAGGAACTGCAAGCTCAACAGGAGGTTAGGATTCAGAGTTTGAAGGTTTTTTTTAAATTGTAAAAGTAATCAAAAATGGTGCAATTTTTCCCCTTTAAAAGGTTGAAGGTCAGATAGGATTATACTGCAAACTCTGGTATAAAAGAAATGACAATGCAAATGTAAATCATGCTATAAGATGACACTAGAGAACCCGCATGATCTGAAAATATGGGATTTCTAAGAATTGTACATCAAACAAAAACAAACAAAAACACAGGACTTAATCATAACCATTTCCTCTCATTGCAGGCTGATTCCCCAGATGCAAAGGATGAGCTGGCCTGCCTGGAGATGGAGCACCAAAACACACTCAGGGAGGTAAGCAGAGAAAATGTCATGGCAGATGATTGTTATGTGCCTCATTTCAAAAGATGTCATTGTAACGCTTTTTTTTCTTTTGTTCTTTTTGTTTTTTATGTTTGCCCAACACCCAAGTATATACAAGTTTTATTGGTTTCACTTTGTGAAAAGTGAGAAATTAAAAAACTTTATAAGGTGATGATATGTCAACAATGTGTGTTCAGCAATCACCAGCTGCATGTTAGGTTTACAAAAAGTACTTTGAGAATATGCAGGAATTACTGCTTCTTTGATTTACATAATAAAATGTTTCAGAGCTTAAATGACTAAAACTTAAACAAAATTGCAGTTAAAGCCCAATTAAATATTAGTATTTTAGTGGTTCAGCATTAGAACTCCCACAGACGCTATATACCTGAAAGAATCATGCGATTTTTATTTCTTTTTATTAAATTTTGAGATTAGGTTAAAACATATTAAAATGAATTTTTGATGCCTACATTAAAATTGCTTTGCAATATGACAAAAAATCCTCTTCTTAATCTAGAAGTCTGCATTTCTGCAGCTGATGGTTTCCATAAAGTAAGCTCATTTAAATATTTATATTTGATGTAATTTTTAGTTTAAAAAAGTGCTGAAATTGGACATATTTTGGGCGTTCAAACTCTGATATTGGGTTTTTATTTGCAAAGTACGACTAATATCTTATGGCTGTCATGTGATGGGGATTTCTGTGATTGCTCTGGAAAATGCCATGGAGAGAAATATTTCACTTCTGTTCATGTGTACACAGCTCAAGATGGATTAAAGGAAAGCCATACTAATGCAGTAAATAGCTGAAGTGTTTGAGTTAAACTTCCAGTGTTCAGTCATACACTTCCAGTTGTACACTAGTTGGTGGCTACGCTGTTGCCTGGAATTTGTTACCTGAGTTGATCTGCACCTAGAATACTGTAAACCTAGAATACCCTGCCTCTCGCCCAATGAATCCTGACATAGGTTCCAGTTTCCCACAACTCAGAATTGGAATAAGCAGCTAAGAAAATGGATGGATGGAAATGTAGAATATTGATTCATTATCTATACCAATTAGTCCAATTAAAGGTCGCAGGGAAGATGGAGCCTATCCCAGCAATCATCAGGCAAGTCGCCAGTCCGTCGCAGGCCCAACACAGAGGGACAAGCAACCATTCATGCTCACATTCATTTGTAGGGAGAAGTTAGATGACCAGTTAACCTAGCATGCATGTTTTTGGACGGTGGGAGGAAGCTGGAGTGCCCAGGGAGAACATGCAAACTCTGCACAGAAAGACCAAGGTTCAAACCTCCCCCCAGCTGAGGCTTGACCCAGTGACCTTCTTGCTGGGAGGCCACAGTGCTAACCACTGCACCGCCGTGCAGCCCAAGAAAATCTAGATTATTTTTTTAACAAGGTTTTGGTCGTAAATACCATGAGTAACTAGAAAAACACTCAAGAGAGCGCAGACCTTCGCCAAGCAGCTCATTTCCACTAATACTGAAAAGAATCCTTTTAAAAATCCCTGTGTCCACAATTCCTTCCAGATCATTTCCTAAATTTAATACAATCTTAAGTTTTACAAAGATCCATTCTCATAGGAAAAATAAATCACAAAAACTAGGTTTTGCATAAAGTTGCAAACAGACAGAAACTTGGTGGCGGTAATTATTATACAGTCACACAAATGAATATTTTGACAGAGACAGAAATTTCTTGCCACTGTGCACCACCACAATAGAGCTGAATTGAAGCAGTCACGATTTATTTTATCTTAATCATTTATTCAAAAAGTGTAACAAAAAGTTGCAGCTATTGATACATTTATAAAAACTGTTTGAACTATAAGTGAAAAGTGACACTTCAAGAACATCTTGATTGCTGCATTTCAGATCTATTGTGTGGCCGCACAAAGGCAAAGTAATAAAAATTCAATCACTGTCCAAATACAGAATACCCATTAGTTGCAGCCCTGCTCATGAATTAGCAGAATATAAAAATATATACCTAATAAATGTACTCTTTGTAATACTAACTGATAGTTCCCTTCCCTTGTGTACAAAGTTACTATGTTAATAAGCTGTAACTCACTTTGCTGCATAATATTATTTCCACAGCAGCCACATTAGCTGTATTGGATCAATAATGGCTAACTTGAAAGTGGATAAAAATCTATTATAATATGAATTTATAACAGTTCCCTCCTGTATATTGTTTGAATCTATTTATTCTC
This sequence comes from Telmatherina bonti, assembly GCF_933228915.1. Lineage (NCBI taxonomy): Eukaryota > Metazoa > Chordata > Actinopteri > Atheriniformes > Telmatherinidae > Telmatherina > Telmatherina bonti. The sequence continues at coordinate 23,398,539 of NC_136610.1, read as the reverse complement.
TGTGTTACACCACTATGTCATATTTTCTTTTTTTTTTATTGATTTCATGTAGATTTAAAACATTTTCAGTCTGAACTGTTTGGATTTTTCTGCGTTTGTTGATTTTTTTCCCCACTTCTATTTTACTTGTTTGTATTAAAGCTGGGCGCAGTTTGGGAAAATAACAAGCTTTCTTATTTGACACTCCTTCAAATTCATTCATTCTCTGTATATGTTGTGACCAAAAATAGGAAACAAAAATGAGCAAAGAAAAAAACCTTTAAATTTCTCTCCCATGACACTTTTCAGTTTCAAAACTTGAAGATGGAAAATGCCACTCTAAAGCAACAACTGGAAAAGCTGCTGAGTAAACTTCAACATCTAGAACCCAAGAGGAAGGAGGAAGGTGTCAATAAGTCAAGTCAAAAGGAGGAGGAGAAGATGGTGAGAGGAGTCCAGGGTTCAGAGTCCTGCAGGGGGGAAGGGGAAGGAAGGGTGAGGCTGATGGAAGAGAGGGAGAAAAGAGGAGAAATCATTGGGACACAGAGGGAAGCAGGAGTGGGCGAGGAGGGCTTCCATGTCCTTGGAGGAAAAGAAGAACAGTGTGATGAGGAGATCCAGATCATAAGGAGGGGAGAAGCAGAGGGAGGGCAGAGAGAAAGGGAGAAACAGGAGAAAGAAGGTGAACCAAAGAAAGAACAGACTGCAGTGACCACAAGTTCAGAGATCCCAAAGCCTCACATAGAGGATAACACCAAAGACACAACTACACACCTGGCTGTGCGCTCCCTGTCTGGTCCTGATGTGGAGCTCCTGACAAAGCAGCTCCGTGATGTTCAGGAAGAGGCTGATCGACAGGCAAAACTGGCCCAGGATCTGCATTTAAAGCTGGGAGAGCAAAGCAGGAAAACATGGGAGGCTGAGCAGAAGCTGGTGCTTGTGGAGGCTGAGCTGCAGCACCTGAAGAGAGCAGCAGAGAGTCTGCTGGAGGCTCGCAGGCAGATAGAGGTATGGATGGGTGGGTAGAGTGGGGAAATTTCTAAACATTTATTATATAGACACATACGTGGTGCAAACATTACAATACTGAATATTACAAATATATTGTACTACGTGACAAACCGGAAAAGTAAGACTAGAGTAAGTGACTAGAAGAAAACCAGAAGCTTGGCATATTTACCGCCACAGCACTTATGCTCAGTTGTTGTTTTCCAGTAATTTTTTATTTTTAGGGAAAATCAAAGTACCTGTAGAGATGTAGAGTTACTGCTAATCTGTTTTCTGCTTTAGTAAGGGATGTACAATATGACGTTCATTGAAGATGGGCAGCACCACAACCTAATGCGCTTTCCACTGTTTTCCCCATAGGTTCTTCAGTCGGAGGGCCTGGTCATGGAGGAAGAGCTTTGTCGCCTGCGAAGCCAAGTTGAGCTTCACAGGATACAGACTACAGTCATCACCACCCTGGAAGGAGAGCGGGCTGCACTAGAGAGAGACAGGGACACGCTGCGCAGCACAGTAGACACCCTGCGTGCTGCCCAGCGCAAGGTTGGAAACTATATAGACACAAACAAAATATTTCCACAGATATGGCAGATGTTACTTTGAGAAGTTAGAAGACGAGCAGATACAAAATGCCAACCAATGAAAGGAAGCAGTCTGTCCAGTTATGGTATAATCGCTCTAAACAATGACATTACACAGGGGTTCCACTCGTCAGATGGATTTCTCTCCACATCTGTAAAAACTAATTAAGTTACTGTGAGGAAAAAATGTCCAGCAGGAGGTAGACTTGACAGCATTAAGTGAAACCGATTTCTGCACATAAAACATTATTACACACCTTGTATTGAGCAAACTGGTCTGATTTGATCTTCAATATTCAGAGAAGAAACTCATTCCACTCAGATCCAGTTTAAAGCTTCAGTCAGGCTTATTTAGGACATTTCCTTCAGAGTACTGTTGAAAAGTTTCATGGAAAAAAAGTCACATTTTCTTCTTTTTTTTTCTTTGTTTCTTTTTTTTTTAAAATCATAAATCTACTTTTTAATAGCATGAAGTCATAGTGAATGTTATGTTTAATGTGCTATTTGCAGTAAAATTCCAGGATATAAGAGAAATTGCAAGCTAAGAAAAAGAGCACTGCTTTGTCAGCATTACAGAAATATCATAAAAGTGGTTCATGAATACCTTCTCCACAGTAAGAGCTGTGTTGTCACAATGAGTGGTGGTGGAGGTGTGAACCCAAATGCAGGACTGGAGGCAGGAATGCTGAATCTAAATGTTTAATCCAAAAGACTTGACACAGGAATGCAGGAAGCTAACAAAAGGAACCAGCAATGAGGAACAGAAACCAAGGGGTATGAATCCACAGGAACAAAATGACACACAGATGAAGTGAACAAACTAAACAAGACCAGGTGAACTGATAAACAGGGAACCAGACGTGAGGGAACTAAACAAGGGAAACTACAAACAGGAAATCAGAACTAAGATAGAAAACAAAAGACCAAAACTACGATTACAAAACACACATCATGACATGTGTAAGAGCCTTGCTGTGATCTTCTGGTATTCTCTGAGACAACCTGCCTCTCTTCAGAAAGAGAAGGTTCAAACTTTACTGTGGATGTTGCATCTGAACACATAATTATTAAACATAATTTAAATTTACTGAAAAGTAGCAAAGTAAATATATTTAGTCATTTAAGGGAAATTTATGTTTCAGATGCTTCAAGTAGTTTTTATTTCAGTACTTTTAGTGTTTTAACTATTTAATTGAGCTCTGTGTATTAACAATGGAAAACAGAACTGCAGCAGGAAACAGTTCACAATAATAACGGACAACAGCCGTCAAAACATACATGAACTTCAACAAAATTCTCTGATAATCTGTGTTCACTGTTGTTGAATCCCTAAAGTAAGTCAAGTCAATTGTCCGAATGTCTCAAGTCAGCTGTCAAAACAATTTTAGTTTTTTATTTTTTATTTTTTTTTATTTTAAGTCACTCACTCTCAGGCAGGACGAGAAAGTATCTAAGGTGCACCCTTAATTTGGTTTACAATGGGTGTTGTATGTGTCCCAGGAGGTGGATCTTGGATAAGAAGAAAGGTAAGGTTGTCGTCTCATGGCGATGACTTGGACAAATTGTCCAATACTTTGAGGAACTACAAGGTGTACCATCAGAATTAACATCCATGAAAGGCGCTAGCCATTCCACGTCTTTCTGGGTTTTTGTGCGAGAAACAATCTCTTCTTATCTGTATGCTAGAATAATTCTGTTTATAGCTGCCACTGTTTTTCTTCATTAACTGCAGCTCAAGACCACATCCTTCACAAAATGGTGAACTATAGGATTACATGTAATAGATCAAGTCAGATTAAGAATGTCTTCCGTCTTCTGAAAAGAACAATTATTTTAAAGGGAGAAAATGAGGAATAAACCCAGACAGGGATTACAGACGGTTGGTGCACATTTTTACAACATGAGGTTACAGGATTTAAATTCTACTAATTTCACTTCATAATAAAGAGAAGCTGTACTGTCTCATTAGAAGCTCATTTTATGGGCTTAATGCTGAGCAAAGTCATTTACAACGCTGTTCAGGTCCAAGATGCTGCTTCATTTGTGGAGCAAGCAGCCAAGCCACCACTAGCCTCCAGTGGGACATAAGGTTTTGCTTGGGTTGCCTGGCTTTTAGGATAAAACTTATCTAATTTGGTCTTTGCAACTTCGTCATCATCCTGCTCTTTTCTATCTTTGTTTTGTTGCCCTCTGCTGTTTTGTGTTCCTTGTCCCATACCTGCCACTCAGCGTTACCTTTCCAGCCTGCCTCGAGCTGCAGAGGCAACTAACCATTGGCTAAGTCCTACAATGATGTGGTGAGCCAATCAAAGTGTATATAACCATCTTCATACACTCGTTCTCTTCATGTTTGCTCATCGGAACACTTTAGATGACTCCAGATTTGTTCTGCTATCAGGTTTTTTTGTGCTTTTGAGATAAACAAAAAAGGTAAAACGGTGTGCATAAAGTCAAGATTTCTAAAAATTTGTCCAGTAGTTTCTGTTAAGTTTGCTGAAATACCAAGAGACAGGCAGATGCTGGCAAAAACGCAACCTCTCCCACCTCCTTGGTCAAGGTAGTAAAATTCTGCAGAAAAGAGAGAAAAAAAAAAAACTTAAATCAGGAAGTTAAATTCCACCGAGTTACAGTTTGGTGTCACTTTGGTCCGTAACTGAATTCATATCACTTTTACATCAGCAAAGTCCCAGATAAAATCTGATAAAAAGGTACTTTTTATGCTTTATGTCAGAGACAGAAAAAAATATATATTTGAGTTGAACTTTGGATCCTGATCTGAAGAACGAGAAGCAAACTCAGAACTTGTGGTGATTACTTCTCTGGCTGTTAGATGAAACATGAACTAAACTTCACTTCTTTAAGCTTCAGGGGTGAGTAAAAGTCCAAGCAGAAAATAACATCTCATCCTAACTACCCCTGATGAGAAGGTCTGCTGAACTTCTCTCTGATAAAACAAAACTAAAGAAGTTGTACTGATCTAGTCAGTTCATGCAGAAAACTCGTGGCATTCGCAGTTTTTGTGTGTAGACTGATCAAAAGTAATGTTTCATTCAGTGTGTCTCTGCAAATTTAAGTATGCATATCCTTTATATCTGACACAAAATATGACGACTATGTCCATGTTATAAAGCTCTTCTTACCACGGCTTTTGCACCACCTGTAGTCCAAAATAATTAAATTACCTGGCAGGGAACCGGGACCACTGTTCCACTGGAGGGGTGGAGTTGTTCTTCAGGAGCTGGGGTTGGCCCTTCAGTTCCAGTGAAAGGAACTCTGAATGGTTCAGTGTGCAAAAAGATTTTGGACAATTCCCTGTTCCTAACTTTATGAGACCAGTTTGGGGATAGTTCCTACTTGTTCCAACATCTCTGCACACCAGGACTCAAAGCGAGGTCCATAAAGACATGGATGAGTGAGTTTGGTGTGTAAGAACTGGTCTGGCCTGTGCAAGGTCCTGATAGTCATAGAAAGGATAGTCATAATTTGTCATAATTTGTCATAATTTGTCATAATCACCCCACGTCTTCTTGTTCAACATCAGTGTCTGACCTCACAATTGTGCTTTCTGGATAAATGGTTAAAAAAAATCCCATAAACACATTCCTAAACCTTGTGGAAAATCTTCCCTGAAAACTTGAAGCTTCAAAGGGCTTTTGTAATAATAATAAAACATATGTTGGACTTAACCTTGCAGTATACTTGAGCACTTTTAAACTAAAATATTGAGAGTTTCTTTGAAAACAAAAAAAAGCAAAAAATTTTCTTGTTTAAAACAAGCTTGTTTGCTTGTTTACTTTAGTGAAATATCAGAATTGTCATGTATCACCTTGCATAGGATAAATAGTTGGGTTTTCCCCAAAAGCTAAAGCTAAAAACTAAAATCTACTTATGCTTTATAATGAATTTGGTGGTGAGACCCAACCACACTAAAATTTTTATGTATGAGTTTAGCAGCAGCTTCACTCTAAATCACTTTACTGTTAGGAAACACAGTGAAGGCTTGCTCAAGGACTTTAAACAAAGGTTTAAACTTTTGACTTTCTAGTTGGTGGATGATGAGCCACAGAATAATCCATTTGGTGTAAAAACAGTCTTGAATGTACCTGCCATCCGCAGATAAAAACATTTTAAATTGTCACTTTTGTGAAGTAGCCTCGAGGATGTTTTTTTTTCCAGACATGCATCATGCAAGACATGAACTGTTTTCTGCTCCTCCTGGAAGTTGTGTCAGTGCGGCTTGACGTCACGGATTAAGAAACTTGTATTATTTTATTTGCTTTGTGTGAGTTACACCAGTTAACACAATCTCTTCCTCTTTTGCCAGAGTGACCAGTTAGAGCTCACCACCCAGACTCTCAGAGCAGAAGTGGAACGTCTGGGGCGCAGTTTGGAGACTTCCCGTCATCGGGAAGACCAGCTGGAGGTAGAGCTCCGTGAAGCCATCCTTGAAGCTGAATCGCTGACAAGGGCACGAGACCAGGCGCTGCTGGAGGCTTTACGGCTGGAGCAGGAGAAAGAGGCGTGCCAGTCGGAGCTGGATGGCCAACGGAAGGAGGGGCGACAGAGAGAGAGGGAGGCTGCAAGGTTCAGGCAGCAGCTGGAGAGCACAACCTTGGCTCTGGAGCACAGCAACCAGAGAGCTTGTGCTCTGGATGCTGAACACAGGTGCACACACACACACACACACACACACACACACACACACACACACACACACACACACACACACACACATTCAACTTCAATCACACAATTAACTTTACAAAGCACCAAAGAGACCTTTTTGATTGTGCCACACATTTATCTGTGATGTCAAGCCTGTCTTCGGTCAACCTTTGTCTAATCTGGGTTTCTGTCTCTATTTGGTGTGTATTTGTAGACGTGTGTGTCAGCAGCTGTCTGAGTCCAAGGATCTCTGTACTCAGCTGCAGGACCTGGAGAAAAATCTCAGGACTCGGCTAAGCTTCATGGAGGAAAGTAAACAGCAGCTGCAGGATCAGTATGCAGAGGCCAAAGCCAAGATTAGCTCACTGTCCCAGGTGTGCATGTGTGACAGAGACATGGTGATTTCTGAATATGTAACACTGCTACATTGTACACAGTGCAGGGCAACTTTTGACCCTCACAGAAGAAATGATATCTGTTTGCATGACATACATTCATGTTAAAGTGGAACTATAATGTGCATTTCAGGCTAATTTATTTTTATTTCTGAGACCAGGAGGGCTGTGATTGATCAAGTTATTGCCACAAATCACTTTATTTACTTCAGACCAACCCTCTCCGTAGGCTGTCAGATCAGCCTGCGGGCAAAACGAGTGGATTGAGACCCTTCTGCATTAAGCCCCGCCTCCCGCCACTGCACTACATCGGGAGCGCGCACCGCACCTGCTTTCACCGTCATTGTAACGTCTCATAAACAGAAGGATTAGGCTAATATGAACTCAATAAAAAAAAAACAAAATACAATGTCAACACATAGCATACAGCCCTACATGTTGGAACCTGAATCAGACCCTGAAAATGAAGTGGAAAACAGCAACCCACAGCAACGAATGCAGCAGGATGTCTCTCTTTGGTAAACTCATCAGCCATCGTTGGAAATAACTTTATCCCACGTTTTCCACCCACCTGATGTATTTGTACATGTCCTTGTTAACCAGTAGAAGGTAACCAATCACCGAACATTTATCCCCCGGGACGTCACAAGGATTTCGAAGTAGAAAAAACTCTCTAAAACAACGCGTTTTTCGTCGCCATGGAAACCGAACGGAGAGAGTGCTGGAACTCAAACTCAAACTCAAACATGCGTTTAGGTGATAAAAAACAGTGCCGGTCACATGTCTGATGAGGATTCAACACTGTAACATTGTAGAAAGCTCAGAAAACTAAAAATACCATAATAGCACCCCTTTAAATAACAAGTAGAGAGCAGAAGATTATGTCACTTTAAAAGGTGAAATATTACAAACAATGCAAACTTCCACTAAAGATGTACAACATTTAGTTATCCGATTTCAGAGTCAAATATTTCAGTGACTTACAGAACTATCAAAAATCCCATAATGGAATAATGGCAAAAACCACAGTCTAAATTAGGGGTGGGCAACTCTGGTTTTCCAGAGCAACAAGTGTTATGTGTTTACCTGCTGCAACAGATCTGATCTAAATCAATGAGTAATTAGCAGACTAGGGTAGAGTTTCATGTCAAGCTCTGCACAAATGTACTAATTAAAGGGGATCTATTATGCTATTTCTAGTTTTCTGATTTACCTAGTGTTGAATACTCATCAGACATATAGGCGGCGCCATTTTTTTTCATCTAAACACATGCTTGAGTTTTCCAGAACTCTCTACTTTGGTTTCCATGGCGACAGAAACGATTGGTTTTAGAGAGTTTTTCCTTCTTCAGAATTTTAGTGACGTCCTGGGGGAGGGGACTCAGTGATTGGTCATCTTCTCTAGGTTGTGCACATTCACAAGAAGAAAACAACACCCACCTTCACTGCTCAGGATAACTACTCCTTGCAGTTGACCAATCAGACGCAGCTCGCCGCGAGACATGGCTTTCTCTGTTCACTTGTTTTTGCAGAGGCTGATCTGAGAGGATCAATACAAAATCAATGAAGGGGTTTGTGAAAAATGCTTGATTATCTCTTGCCCTTCTGGATTAACATGTTAAAATAAATTAGACTGAAATGTGCATAATAGAGCCACTTTAAATGGGATGTGAGTCAGGTGTGTTGCAGCAGGGAAACTCCCAACACATGCAGGATTGTGACTCAGAAGTATTGAAGTTGCCCCCCCCCCCGGCCTTGAGGATTTAGACGTCTTTCTACAAGCAATCCAGAAATGCTCTATATGTAAAAGATGCAATTACAGCTATGGTTAAAATAATTTTTTTATCCTGCACTGGACTGCATTGCCAAACAAACTAAATTAAACATCTGATCTGAGATTTCATGATTGTGTAGACATTATGATTGTTTAACCCAAATATTAATCTATGTAGGCTTTTGCCTCCATTTCCTTGTTTCTTATCAGGATCTGTCCAATGAGCAGGCCTGCTCTCAGAAGCTGGCTACTGAAATTGAGCATCTGGGACAGAAGATCCAAAGATCTGAAGCTGAACTCAAAGCAGCCACAGATTCTCTTGACCACTCGCAGTCTCAAATTGAGAACCTCTCGCAGTGCCTCAAGAAAAGTGAATCTCTTCTCCATTTAGAGAAGAGGAGAGGAAGCTCGGAGGTGAAAGCTACATCTAATTTAAATTCAGAATCATCCCACGCACAGAAGCCGTCACCTCTGGATCAAAGCCCTGAAACTGGCAAAGATTGTGGCCTTTCCATGACCTCCCACCATACTGTGGGAGAGACAGAGAGGCAGCTGAGTGAGAGGGTGACAGAGCTGGAGAAAGAGGTGTGTCTTTGTGTTTGACTGTATTTCTATGAATGATATGTGTAAAAGGTTAATTTGTATTATGTTGAAATTGTTGTTCTGGAGATGCTTGGCAGCTATCAGCTCGCACAGGGTCACTTCCCCCAAGTGTGGTGTTTTATTTCCAGAACTCCTGTTTTATCGCTGTTAATCAGTTTTAAAATGTCACCTCAGCTACTGTTAATCTTCCTTATCTCCTTTGCTGCTCTCCTGCTGCAACTCATGCGGTTCCTCTCCACCTCAAAAACACACTTTAACTTGCACATCAAGCTGCAAGGGGTAGCTGCATCACTGCCAAGGTCAGGAATGTTATTCAGAGCAATTCGCCATGCTTTGTTGTTGTAAATAGAGGAAAATGAACTCTTAGTTGGTGCTAATCTAAAAATAATACAACATTTAAATCAATTGAATTGGCTAAAGCTATTTACTAAGTAAAGTACAGTAGTATAGTATTTGATTTAAAAAAAAAAAGATTTTCTAAAATGCAACAAAAATGAGTATTTAACAATGAAATTTGAACAAATTTCATTGAAGAACAAGTCCACTGCCTGTCTATCTGAAACAACACTTTTTTCCACAATAGTGTTTCCACAGAAAACTGAAATTTAGCTTCTCTTTTGAGTTGTACCATTTCTGTAGCAGTAGATTGTGTTGAGTGAAAATTATTGTAGCTATTCCTGAGCAAAGCTGGCCGTATGGATCATGGTTGTATTTTTAAGAAGCTGAGGATTTGGTCACACACACCTTTAAGCATTGGTCTTTAAATATCAGATGGCTTTAAATACAAGCTAAAGTTCTTTTAAAGTTTTCCACTGAGGATTTATTATTTTTAAATCTTTGATTTCTCTGATAAAGTTTGACTTCGAGTGGTGAGTCCTGACCGTTCCTCGTTCAGAAGGGCAAAGTCTGGTAAATGCTCTTTTTATACAACCTGCCTCAAAATGCACCAAAGCAGATCCTCAAATAACCTGAAGGTTGGCGTGTTGAAAACCACTTCACCACAGTCGCTTCTTGGGCATCCACCTTGCCTCTGGCGTTGGCAACACTGCATGAATGTTTAGAGATGGTTGAGTTTATTTGTGGCTGCTATATTTGTCAACTTATCACACATGTAGTTTACTAATGTATGAATGGAGAATGATTTGATGAAAAGTACCAAATAAATACGTCTAGTTTTGATAACCCCAAATCAAATCTTTCAGGAGTATATTACTGTATATATAACATATTCTCAACATGGATTTATACTTATGCAGCATCTGCATATGTGAGGGTTGGGTTGCTGATGCAGATTAAAATGTGCTTTTGCACTTGAGCAGAGCATTACGGTGTTGTATTGCAGTGTCTCTTCTGCAGGTATTGCACAAACTCAGCAAAAAGCTCCAGAAATCTGGAGCCGACCAATTCCAGATAATCATGCTACAAGCAGACGTGTACTGAGTCTGGAAGAGGTGTGTGCAGATGCAGCACATAAGACAGTGACACAATAACAGACCTCCCGCAAACGCCGCACAAGTATACATCCAGAAGCAATTTTTAGTGCTTTTTTTCTTTTTCAGCAAAGTGGCCCACTTCATCAGAATGTCAGGTGACATGGCTGAAGGTTGCCTCCAAACTCCCAGCTGGGGGTTAACCCTACCTCCAGCTATGTATGTCTGGGTAATCAGGCAAACAATCTAATTTTGTTTAAAAAAAATTCACAAATGTTCCCAAAATTTGTGTCTGCTTGCTTGTTTTTTTTTTTTTTTGTGCCTGTTTTGAAGATATAATGTGTATCCCAGATAAAATATTGAAGAAACTCTCAGAGATTAAAGTAATTATTACAGATTGTTATGTCTACTGCAGGTGTATTTGTCTTTTCCTGTCTTAGTTTCTGATGCTAGGGCGCCTACAACTTGTGCTGAATTACAACTACAAATGGAAGTTCCTGACTTGATTCTCATCCAGGCCTTTCTGTGTGATGATTACATGTCCTCCCCATGCGTTCATCATTGTGTTCTGTTTTAGTACTGCAGCTTCCCGTATACTGAAAACAAATTATATATTTAAAGATTTTCACCAGTGATGAGGATTTAATATTGAAAAACTTAATTGTCATGTATGTTTTCAGATGAAGTGGTATGAAATTCTCTACTGAAATCAACATACTCCAGACAATCACGACAGCATACGTACAGAAAGTGCAGTTTCTTTAAGACTCTCTATCTAAATTTTAATGTATTTTACTAAAAGTTTTACCAGTGGAGGAATAACAAAGACCCTGTTGTAAATAATAGTCTGAATAAAAGTTTTCTCACAATAACACCCCATATCGCCATCACGGTTCATTTTAGCCTGCATTGGTTGGCACAAGCTCCTCACGTTAATGTGGCAACACTGCAGCTCTCACTCAATAAATCTGTTAAATTTATTCCAATATATTTATGTCCCTACCAACAATTCAGACCTTAAAAATACATAAGAATATAACCATAGTTTTAGATAATCAGAATTTCCTTTAAGGAAAATTGTGACATTGCATTATTTTCATCACAAGGGACAATGATGTTTAAAAAAAAAAAAAAAAAAAGAAAGTACAAGTGAAAAAGGGTAGAAACCCTTGTGTAATATTCAGTCTGCAGTGTGCTGGTATGAAACATGAAAGAATCTATGTTTAAAAAAGGGCTGTCGCACACCAAAACGTGAGTCGCAGACTCTCCAGATGATGCACACATGTTTAGTAGGTGTGTTGCTGCTCTGCCAGTACTTACAAAAATGCTAATTTAAAGTTGTGGTGTAGTGGGGGCAGGCCTGTATTAGGATCTGCTGCATCAAGTCAACTTGGGGAAAAATAACTCAGATTTTATATCCTCAGCCATTTTCAGGAGAAATTTCCATTCTATTTCAAACAATACCTAATCAACGTATTCCTTGATTTGTCTGGGTGGATTGCACAGTCAAGTGTCTATAATATATATGCAGATTTGCTAGATATAAAAGCCTGTGCAAAGATCATACTGAGACTGTTAGCATATATTTTTAATATTTACATTATCTTTAATGCATAATGAATTTAATCTCTGTAGTTATCAGTTGGTATAATTATCACTTACATACCTCTCAAAGTGCTACGTGATGGGGAGCACAATGAAAGGTCAGCTTCTTTTCTTTTCCTTTCATTTCATTCTTCGGGTCTGATAGTTGTCATGGTCTTGTTAGTTGTTACTTTTGTTCTTTTTTATTTGGTGTCTCCTTTTGTACACCTACGTTGAAGCCCCCCCCTTTTTATGTATATACATCTACAAAATAGAAAATCTCATTACTTTTTTATTTAATTTGTATATTATGCATTTGTACATCAAATGGAAGTGAATGAAAATCAAGTTGTCCTCCGAAGAGGGGGTGGTGGGTTTAAAAAAAAAAAAAAAAAGAAAGGTCGGCTGCAGATTCAGAGTGTGAACACAAGTCATCCCATGATGATTCATCTGCTTACATGACTGTCAGTATGAAAACTAAAAGAGAAATTTCTCTCCCCTATCAGAGAGCAATGGCGGTTGCAGGGCAGGAGGCTTTGCTGATGAAGTTGTCTCAGTCCCAGGAGGCTTGTGAGCACCTGAAGGAGCAGCTGGAGGCTCTGCGTCGACATTCCCTCAGCCTGCAGGACTCCTGCACCAGTCTGCAATCACTCAACACCCAGCTTCAGGTGAGCTAACACACAGACTACTTGTGGAGGATCAGTTTTTGGGGACAAGGTAAATAAAGCTGAAGTTTCTGTGAAGCTTGTTTTAAATTCTATCTGTGCCCTTTACTCAAAATTATACACCCATGCTCAGGTGGAGCAAGCATCACTCTCCTCCCAGCAAGCAGCTTTGGTGGCGCGCTGCAGCAAGAGTGAGGCCCGGTGTGCTACCCTGGAGGCTGAATCCAAGGTGTGGGCACGGGAACGTGAGGAGTCAGTGGCCAGGATGGAGGCTCTGAGGCGAGACCATGAGCGGATGACAGCTCTGCAGCAGCAGCAGGAGGTGGAGCTGGAGGAGCTGCTGGACAAACATTCTCAACTAAGGAGCAACAACCGGAGCCTGGAGGGTCAACACAGGGAACTGGAGGGCAGGTACAAACACACTCTCACTGCATGAAATGAGACCAGAAATGTGACATATTTGCTTTTAATCTTTTTTTTTTAAATCACTAAATTCAATTTGAACTTTCCTAAAACTATTAAACATGAAATAATTAAGAAAGAATCTGCTTAAAAACACAGAGCTCATACATTTAAATCTTTTGTTGAGATGAATTTTGTGTTTTCATTTTCAAGGTACAAGGAGCTGCTGGATGGTAAAACCCAGCTGGAAGAGAAAGAGCGAGAGATGAAAGCAGAGCGAGAGAAGATGGAGAGAGAGGCCCAGAGGAGGTTAGAGAGGGAACAAATGCTAGAGAGGCTGAAAGAAGACTACGAGAGGTAACTGCTTCAGACAGCTTCTACGGCATCACGTTCATGAGATCTGATCACCCTGTCATGGCACTCGTGTTCATTTGAATGCAGAGAGCAGCAGCAGTAATGCCCCTGTATGAAGCACAGCGAACAACAACATGGGAATTGATCTGAATGCAAATGTTCTCTGTAATGCACTGAATGCTTTTTGGCCCTGATGAAGGACCTTTAGGTTGAGCATGGAAGAGACACTCCATAAAACACGTAAAATCTAGAAGCAAGAGACAATTTTTCATCCATGCATTTAAGCCTCAAACCAGGCTTACTTAGCATAAGTATAAAAAGTATAAAAGTAATTTCTAAATCTACTTCCTCTCAAAGGTCAACAGTACAAGTATACAGTATAATTATAACCATCACTATCATGAGATTTATATTCAATGTAACTGGATTATGATGTGATGTTTCTGACAATTTCTGTCAGGCTTTTAAGGTGAGAACAGAGTGGCCTCTTTCACTGATTTTCCAATAACATCAAACCAAAAAATATCACATAAAAAAGATACACATGCATTTATAGAATCCATACAGAGATAACAGCTCCTTGACTCAGCTAGCCCCGGGTTCAAAGCCAGGCCTCACATCTTTCTCTGCGATCTCTTAACTCCTTTTTGTGTCATGTTAGAATTATAATAGAAGGCCAAATTAAAAAAGCATGTTTTTATATCAGCCCTGTGCAATGTAACAGCTCACCTGAAAAATGGTAATTAACCCAGGTAACACCACATATGATGATGTGTAGATTATTATTCCTCAGGAGTTTTAAACTTAACCTAAACAACATTTCATATGTTGTCGCCATAGTGATGAACCTACACAGAATTATCACCTTAGTCTTTGTGGTACGTTTCATGAAGCATCTGATGCCTAAAGCAACACAAAAGTATACTAAAGGCAATAATTACTCAAATGGCGGCTTGAGGCTGGTTTCAAGTCATTTTTCCAAGATTACAGCAGAAAAGATCATTTAGATTTTTTTATACAAGAGGATTTTGCTCAATATAGCTATTTTTACAATTTCAGCAAAGCACTTTTTTGTTAATTTGCCTGCTTGACTTGTATTAATGATGCATGAATTCATAATTTTATTATTACTGTATAATTTTGCATAAGCTTATATTAGATGCTTTATCATTTTCTTATGGGATAAAAATAGCGTTTTTCCTTAATTCAAGTATTTGTTAGTTATTGTCTAGCTATATTTGAATTAATGATGTTGTGTAATAATGTAATACAAGCTGTTTTAAGACAGCAGTTTCTAAACTGTGACTCAAAGCACTTCACAGGACACGTAACATTGACTGTATATGTTGGTGCTGCAGGCTGCAGGCCCAGCAGAAGGAGTGGTTGGCATCACAGGCGGAGTTGCTGGCTCAGGGCTCAGTACTTAAGTTGGAACTAAGTGCCTCCCAGCTGGAGAAAACTCGACTGGAAGGGGAGCTGAGCGCCCTGAGAGAAACCAACCAGAGTCTAGATCTCAGCAACGCCAGGCTCACCAGCCAATACCAGGTAACAAGACCCAGACATGCAAACTCACGCAGAAATGCAGCCCTCACACATTTAGTAGCTGTCAGTTGACCAGGCGTAGTTTCACTTGATTTCACATTTCCCACCGGAGACACTCGGATGCATTACCCGCTTAAAATACAGTGTGATTTATCTGGAATTTATTGCAGGTTTAAAGTTTACAGGTTGCAGTTTTTATTTTACACAGGAATGTCTGTGAAGAACATCTGTCACATCATCAGGAGGAGAAGCTGGATAATGTGATACTGGAGCCTGTTTCAGCCTGACATTTCAGACAGACTCCACATATTAGTTCAAACAAAAATGAATACAGAGTAGCTCATAAGAGGAAATAGCATCTTTTGCCCTCTAACCAGCTGTAGTCCTCTGTGTATTATCTTATACAAACACTGACGGTTTCAAAAAATTAATTTGCTAATTCAACTGACTTCCCAGCAAAAGCATTAGCTCTGTTTGGTTGACAGAGCTAAACATGTCAACCAAACATGTTTAGCTCTGCTGCTTCTTCCAGCTGATCACAAAACTGTCCGTTAGTGGCCTGATGCCATAAAAATGTTTTTTTTGTTTTTTTTAAAAATGAGCTAATTCCTGTTTATTCAATAATTTAATAAAGCAGTTGTAAAATTCTTCATATTTCAGGGTTTTAAGGTAGAATTTTGCAAAATTATGGCTGAAAGTACAGCCTCTATTTCCATGAAGTTGTGCAAAACAGAAATAAAAACATAATACAATCCCCGGCAAATCTTTATATCCAATTGAATACATTACAAAGACAAGATATTTAATGTTGAAACTCATTCTTTCATTCATTTTCTGAACCGCTTAGTCCAATTAAAGGTCACAGGGAAGCTGAAACCTATCCCAGCAATCATCAGGCAAGAGGCGGGGTACACACTGGACACCCCGCCAGTCCATCACAGGGCTAACAGTGAGGGACAAACGATTAATCTTGTATTTGATCACCATCAGTGATCAATTAACCTAACATGCATGTCTTTGAACAGTGGGAGGAGACTGGAGCGCCCAGAGAAACTACCCACCAAAGTCCTAAAACGGATTTGCAATCATTGTATTTGGTTTTTATTTGCATTTTACAAATCGCTCTGAATTGAGTTTGTAGATTAATTTATCACTCTTTAACTTCTCACGATGCAGTTTTATTTCTTCATTTTAAACTTTATTTTGGGATTTATTATAGTATTTGTTGTGCTTACAGTATATCAGTCAGTGCTGCAGATTTTTGACCTCTTGCTTTACAGGTGTCTAAAGTTTTTATGAAACAAGAGTGTTACCAGTACCCCGACAGTTCAGTCCTCAGCAGCTCATCTGATCTCTTCATACCTGAGGTCACATTCTGTGCTGCTGCCTGCCTGCTTTTCAGCTAAACTTGAACCAATCTGTGCAGAAATCTTTCATGTTTTCTTCATCCTTCAACGTTTGCTTTTCTGTCTTTGTCCAAGACTGGCTTTCATGAGAGTGCATAGAGTTGCAACTGACCCAGGCGCCAAATTATGAAAGGAATCCATCGATTTTTTTTATTTCAAAACCAAAATGTTACGTCAGGTTTCCTACATAGTTGCACAACTCTTGTATCAAATTTTGTCGTACCAATCTCATGAAGAAATAATCTGTTAGCATTTACCCTGATGATTATGTTGACAGCGACACTGCTGATGGTATTTTTCTGTTCCTACAAAACAAAATCTTGTTAACTGATAAAAATCAGTGTGTTCCGCAGCGAGTGTTGGAGTATTTGGTTCAGCTTTGGCTTCTGTGAGAAAACCTGGTACTGACAGACAGTTCTCATCTATGTTTTGCAGAGCAATATGATACTAAGGAATTGGATGATTTTTATTTAAAGGTTTTCTTGTTACTGTAGTGAAAGAAATGTTCTTTAAGCTTTAATTGCCTTTAAATTGTGGTTACATAATACTGCTGGTTGAGATGCAAATATAGTGTATTTTCATTCCTGACAAAGCACCAGGA
Source organism: Telmatherina bonti (assembly GCF_933228915.1). Classification (NCBI taxonomy): domain Eukaryota; kingdom Metazoa; phylum Chordata; class Actinopteri; order Atheriniformes; family Telmatherinidae; genus Telmatherina; species Telmatherina bonti. Next base: position 23,381,553 of record NC_136610.1, on the reverse strand, counting down.
GCACTTATAAAATTTCTGATTCATATATTTGCAGCAAATGTATGGTAATAATTTGCGTCTTAACTAATGAGCAGCTTATTCAAATGTAAACAAATAGTGTATGTAGGCATGAACACGTGAGATATGTTTTAATTATATACCGATTAAAATGTTGTTTTTCATGTTTTCTTTTTGTAATTATATAATATGCAAGACTTATTGATTAAATCAAAGCTCTGCCGCATCTGTCAACAGGTCTTCATGTTCTGTGTTAACTGTCTAGAAAATGTTGAGTAAACTGATCTTACGTCGTTATTCATTTCATTACATTAATGGTTTTGTTTGCAGCTCTTGAGCCAGCTGAAGGGAAACATGGAGGAGGAGAACCGACACTTGGCGGAGCAGAATCAGGCTCTTCTGAAGGAGAACCGGGCCTTGCTGGAGCAAAGCTTGGAGCGCCGTGACCAGCACTATTCACAGCAGAAGGAGTACCAGTGAGGACACATATATACAAATTTCTTAGCAGAATATCAATAATGCAAGCCATAATCACAGAGAAACACGTTTACATTAAATAAGAAATCCAGTTTCTTAATGATAAAACAATGTACCCATAGAGAGAAGCTGACTTCTGCTTTTATGTGTGAACAATCTGGTCTCATAGCAAGTGCTTAGAGAGATTTAGACTTAAAAAATGATTTTACAGCCCAGCAGCACTCGACAGTCACCGATTTGACAGACTGAGTAGCAGGAGACTAACCCAGAGATTGTTCCTACAATCTAATAACACAATTTTTTTTGTCATATACTTTTTGTTTACCTTATTTTACAGCTTGAAAAAAAAAAACACACTTAAAAGACTCTTTTCTTTTTTAACTGCTTAGGATTTATTACAGATTAGAATACCAGTAAGTGTCGCAGCATTCACAGAAATCAATTTGCATCTCTTTTCCTTTCTGTCATTACACTTAACAAGAAAGAAAGTAAATCAGACCACGAGAAGATCGTTATTTTGGAAGACCTTAAATCAAGACAGACATACTGGAAGCAATGCAATAAAGCACAGAGGTCGCTGAGAAAACATGGATGAGGGAGTGAGATCATTTTTGCGGCTGAGTTACCAAAGTACGTAGCAACAAGATGAGCCACAAGAGGAGGGAGAACGAGGAGCAGGTGAATGTCGGCATCAGGTGACTGAGACCAGGGAGGAAGTCTGTGGATCTAGTTAAGGGAGAAGAGCAATTGGGAGATGTTTAAAAAGAAATGCCTGAACCTCGGGGAAATAAGAAGCAGCTGCGAAGAAAAAATTAAGCAGCTGAAAATAAATTTTTTGATTAAAAGTGAATTGCAGACTAAAAAGGGCAGAAAAGAGGAATTCATTAGGTTGTAAGAAGAATTAATAAGTAAATGTTAGTTGTGCTATATGCTATGGTTGCAGATGATTGAAACAGATATGCTCCTACGTTTGATACTAGTATTAAGCAGTTTTAATGTAGACGTGACTCTTTAAAGATTTTGTAATGTCCCTTTTAAAAAGAAGAATCTCCAAATGTTTCAAAGATACTTTTCTGACAGTTTGATTCAGTGTAGTTCGGATCAAACTTGATTTGAACAGGTAGGGTTGTCTCCTTCCTGCTGGTAAATGCAGCAGTACTGGGATATAATATTTAAACGTGGTGTTTTTAAAAAAACATTTTTCCATTGATTACTGTTGAGAGCAAAAGTGCTGAAATGGAGCCAAACTCAAGACTGTAAGCTCTTTTAATCTTTGATGATTTCTCTCCAAATTTGAACTGATCCATCTTTTCTCATCTGAAATATTTGATGAGGTAAAATGTGGGGATGGGAACACATTAATATTCCTCGCATTGCCTAATAGTTTAACTGCATCACAGCCAGAGGAGGCTCCTTTGTATTTAGCTAAATCAGTCCAGTTAATTTATGATTCCATGTAAAAATGAAAAACTGAAAATGCACCAAAATCCCCTCATTTCTACTCTTTCAGATTAACTGCTGTTGCAAAGCATTTAAAGGTTTAGTACACGTTGCAGAATTATTGTTCTTCTTATTACTTTTTTTTTTTTTTTTAGCAAAGAAGTCTTACTGGAATATTTTAAGGAAAAAAAAGTTGTTAATCTGATAAAAAAAAAAAAGAGGAAAATCTGAATTGTGTCATAGGCTTTAAAAAATCAATGAAAAGATTTTCATATACCTCTATACTGGTATATCACATAAGTTTGATATTGCAGACATACTTAAAGCATCTAATAAAGGAGGAGTTCAAATAAAAAATTTAAAAAAAGAGAAAGGGCATAGGGCCACTTTGCTAACATTTATAAATAGCTAAAAATAAAAATAGTAATATATCACCTTTTAGGTCTGCCCCAGTGTTACTCTTACAGCAGATTCTACTCTCTTGTTGCACACAATATTATTTTATATAAATTAACGACCCTTTTTACAACAGTTGCTAACTTGTTTTGGTCAGGACCAAAGTGGTGGGCTGATAGAACAAACGTCCACATCTCTACAACTAGCAGGATGCTGTCATGACTGCACACGTTTGATATAAAATGCTGCTTATCTATACAAACCCCTCTGATCTACGTGTCAGTCAGGATTTACCAAACGGTGTGTGCATTGTTTTTATTGTCTGAGCACACAAGCTGCTTTCCAGCGATGTCCTGCTTAGATCTGTGTGCACTGCAGCTAAAACTCTGCTCACCACCAGCCTTCTGACATCAACACTTCTCTGATATACATTTGTTGAAAAGGATTCCTGTTCAAACGTTACAATCGGCTTCATTTCTCAGTTGTGAGGTTATTTCTGAATCACACACCTGCAGCCATGTTTCTTAGAATAATCCCATTACCACAAACTGATAATGTCTGCATGAGGTGAATCAAACTGAATGGAGAGCTTCTGCTTTCTTGTGTCAGCAACAGAAGCGGCTGTCTCTGATTCTTCATGTGCTTTCCGTCAGGGAGAAGCTGAGCGAGCTCCGGCGAGAGAAGCAGAAGTTGGTGGAGAAGATTATGGATCAATACAGAGTCCTTGAGCCCAACATGCAGCCTCCAGCCAGCAAGGCCAAGTACTCTTTTCAGCTATATTTACAGCTACACATGTAACGCAGCTAACCTTCATGCACACATGCAAGACAAAAAGGCTGTTTGAAAGTGAATCATCATTAACTTTGAAATGTTTTCGGAGATGATAGCAATCAGATGTTACTGAAGAGCAAAATCAGACAAATAATGCCAAACAAGATCATTCTGAGATGTCCTTCCTTCACCAAAGAATAAAAACATCCTTGGATCCAGATCTGACTCTGGATCCACATCAGAAGTTGTTTACCCAGAAACTAGGACACAGCTCACCTCTTCAGCTGATAAGTTTGGATCATCTTGCTTCCAAGCAAATAAAAAGCTGTACTAACCGCATGATCATCTTGCTTGATTTAACTCAGTTTTTGAATAATTGGAATAAAAATCCTGTTTTTTGCCGCTGTCTGAAAAACTTTACCAGAACAGATCTTTTACGTTTTATTTTGTGCAACTTGCATCTTTGATCACTAAAAGGAAGGCGTAATGTTAATAAAAATGACATATAAAATCAAATGAAATGCAGCTTTTAAAGTAGTGAAATTTCTAATATTTTATAATCAGTTCAACCATAAATTATTTAAAAAGCTTCAGACATTTTTTTAATAAGCATGTAAATGTAAGGTTTGTTTCTTTTTTAGGTCATGGATGAAGGCGACGTTTTAGCCGTCATATTCACATACAAAGAGGAGGCAGAATATTGGAAACAGCTCCAAAGATAATGACATTAGATTTTATTTAATGCAGCAATGAACTCAGTCTTAAAATATGTACAGTAATCACTTCTTTTACTTGGGAATCGTAAAGTCACACTTTACTGCCAAAGTGTTTAATTAGTTTTTGATTAAATAAATTGTTTAAAAACTCAAAACAATTAAGTTCAGGTTGTTAAAAAGTAATTTAAAACAGCTTCTAAATGTTGTTTCAAACAAAGTCACTCCCCCCCAACCACTTCCCCATAGGCTACGGTTACAGTCCAGGTAAAAGTATCTCATATTTGATTTTTTTTTCTACCCCCTCGACACACTTCTTGTATTCAATATTTAACGTTACGATTTAAAACTCCAGGCAGCTTTCACATGTGGCACTGAATCACATGCATGACTTTCAAAGTAACTTTAGTCTGACTGGTCACGTTGCGCTTCATCTGAATGTTATGTCACTGAAGTGAAACATACATCACAATCCCGCATGGGAGGTAGGTGGGCTATAGACTGTTCACACTGCAGTCTGGTGGTGGTTGCATTGGAATTATAATGTAAACAACCATTCAATAAAATTGTATCCAAGCAAAAAAAAAAAAATCAGAATTAAGCATCAATACACACAGCCTGAATGTAGCCTAAGTGAAAAGCAAAGAAAAATGTATGGTTAAAAAAAAAAAATGCCTGTGTTCGTGTATAAAGGACCTGAAATTGCGACGGCACAATTTATGGGCAACACACTGTTGGATAGAAGTCTGATGGTGGTCATATTTGATTTATAATCTGAACAACTTTGGGGAAAAAAATTGGATCTCTGAATGTAGCCATAGACTCCCAAATGCCCTGGGACTGTATCAGTCTCCTTCTGAAAGAACATTTCCATGACACTTCACCTGGAAAGCATCCAAAACAGATTCACAAACAACTTGAGCAGGATCTCTCTGAGCTCCTTCTGGATGACTGAGCTCCTCATCTATCTCGAAGGCTGAGCCCAGACACCCTTCAGACAAAGCTCATTTTCTCATGCTCCTATGTCTTAAAGTGACCACTACTTTGATAAAACACAGTTAGACTGCAACGAGTTGAAGTTTTAATAGCTGGTTTCACCAAGTGAATACCAAAAAGTTACCTTGATTTAACATTTTAGTAGAGGTTTTATCTGCTTAAAAGACAATAACCTTGAATACATGCTCTGAGACTGGTGGGAAAAATAAAAGTATAAATGATTTATCAAACTTAAGGAAAACATCTCTGCCAAAGTCAGTGCAGTCGTTTGCTGATCACAAACAAACTGAATACTTTCTTTCACTTTGCTCCAACTATCCAAAAATGTTGTTTAGTACTTTTTGTGTAGTAATGATTTAGTAAAAAGAGCACATCAGCAGCTGGGCTCCTGTTTTGGCTGGGCGGTAAACGCTACATGACACTGACATTTGGCATCCGACCAGTTTCAGGAAAACTAGGCTTTTTACAAGATGTGCATGAGTGTGCAAGCAGATGCTCAACCCTCTGTAAAACATGCCCGTCTCCTGTGTCCTCTCAGAAAATCTAACTGGATTGCAGACAGAATGAAGAAGCTAATCAAACCCAAAGGAGGAAGAGAGGGGCGCGCCATCTTCACTGCCGCAGGCAGCGTGGAAAACCTGGCCGACGGCGCTGAATTTACATCAGACACGCACACACCTAACCCTGGTGAGACTGCACACACACACACATACAGAACCCAACACAATAACGCTCATTCTCATAAACACACAAACATCAGGCGACTGGTTTTCACAAAGATATGCTCACATGCTCACCCCATCAAGCGAGGCTACAGGCATGCATACAAATCATCTCATGACTACCAAGTGTGGTCGGCATTGATACGGCTCCCTTCTGCTTAGATCTCTCCCTGTAAAAAGCCAGGACTTATTGAAGCTGACATTCTCCGCTAACCACATGTTGAAAGCAAAAGATTTGTGAGACTTCATTCACTTTTAATGCATTTGCTGACTGTGTCAGACAGAAATACCCCTGCAGACATTTTGAAAGCTGTGAAGTAAGCCCTAACCTGCGTTTGTGATGATTGTTTCTCTCTGTTTAACATAGAATTATTGTAACACAATAAATTTCATGTTCTGTTATCGCCTTTAAAACTCTGATTTGTTAAATTTCTTTTACTTGTCAAGAAGACTGCTGGTTTTTCTTCAGTGGATGTCAGAGACTATACAAATAGAAGAACTGAAGAAAGTCAGGAAAGACATTCCTTCCGAATTTAATTCCTTCCTGTTTTATATTTTTTGGAGTCATTTAACACTGAAACTAAACTGATTTATGGCTGATCAAAGTCTCACATTAGCTGGGTTTGGATTATTGTTGTGGTTTAAAAATAATCTGAAAACATTTTATTTTATAGAAAAAAATAATTTGGCATCACATTTATTTTTTTCCCCCACAAACTAATAATTATTTCTTAACCATGTTGTCGGCACATTCACACTTTTTTTTTTTTATGATCATGGGTATAATGATGACTTATATTTGAAATCCCATGCCGTACAAGATAAAAAGGAAGAAAAGCCCTGCTCCCGGTGAGCCCTGAATTTATTGAAACTATGTCTAACTCAGCATGAAGCCTGAATAAAAAGGTGCTGCCATTTCATTTTCTGAGTTTCATGTCTGAAATGTGGTAAAATCAGCAGTGTTACTGCTGGTTATTTGTGCAGGAGTTTTCTGTAGCATTGTAAGTCTTTATAAGCTTGTCACAAAAGAAACCCTGCTCTCTGATGATGAACACAATTAAAAGTAAAAGCAGTAATGACCCAGTCCCCGCTCCTCCATGCATATCTAGTCCAGCTGTGTTAGTGTAGTTCAGGCCTTTTTTTCACACTAATGGACTCTTGTTGACAGCCATTAGAAAGTGGTTTTCCCAGACCTTATATCATAGTGTACTTGGAAAAGTACAAAAACGGAAAAAGTACAACATTTTTACAACATATATTTAAAGACCCGGACCCAGTCACATACACAACTCATATTGCTGAAGACGAAGTGTCTCATTAAATATGAAATAACCAGGTTAATGTCATATAAAAGTATGCACCCCCCCACCTTCACATATTGGTGGATTTGAAGTGTCATCATGATTTCAAAAGTAACATTTTCTACAAGCTATGGCAACATTGCAGTGACAAATGTCTCCAGTCTAGTCAGTCTGGAAGCTTTTTCTCACCCCGTCAACACACTTCTAGGATTTCAACTTAGAGGTGAAAGGCTCTCCCCCCAAATCCTCTGATTTTCAACAAGATGCTTCTTGCTGAAGAAACACCTCTCCCATTCTAACTGGTGCCCATCCAAACTTCTTTAGACTTATGATGGTGGCAAATTAAATCCACATATCGATCATGGATGAAAGTAATTATCCTGTGTCTGGTTCTGTCATTGCAACCTCAGGTCTGTTCAGTGTCATCTAAATTTACACCCTACTCTGCTGGAATCCAGTAAAATGTCATTGCATACTGTTTTCCCAGTTTCAATATTCATTGTTTTTTGTTACTCTTGTAGTTTTTTCTGTAAATAAATCAGGTTGATTTGTTCTCTCTGTGGGCACACATTGAGAAGTATTTAAGAGAAAGAGGAAATGCAAACTCTAGATAATGACCCAGTGATTGCTAACCTATGATATTCCACTGACTCTGTATAAACATGGGATTTAAGAAGTAATGTCTCAACCCCAAATTGATATAAAAACTTTTTCAGACCCCCGCAGTGCTCCAGTTTCTCCTTCTCCTTTGAGAAAAGCTCCATCGCAGACTGAGCAGGACGTTTCCATTCCCGGGACTCCAGCCATGCGGTCTGGCTCCGGGGGCCGTCGCAAGCTGGGCTCCCGACACGGATGGGGGCTTGGTTTGGCCAGAGGAGGCTCTGGAGTGTCCCAATCTTTTAGTCCTGGTGACCAGAAGACACATCCTCGCCAGCGTCTTCGCTCCAGCCAGAACACCACGGCTGTTGTCTGGGAAGGTGCAGGGAGTGAGACGAATGCACCGCAGGATGCTGATGCATCGCTGGCCAGTCAGGAAAGAGTTGAGGAGGATGAAAAGAGAGGTGAGGAGGAGGAAGAGGAATGAGTAAAATATACAAGTAAAATGTTTTATTTGAAAAGGCTAAATGAATGTCCTATCTATGTCCATATTTGTATAGCTTCTGTGGGATGAGATGATAATTTAGACTTTGAAGTAACTGTGGTCATCTGCAGGATGAACAAAAATGAAAGAACCGATCCAGTAATTTTAATAAAACCTGCACGTACTTATTAGACTGTGATTTTCTCTGTTTTCCAGACAATCAAAACTCCAGTGACGACACCACGACAGTCCAAAGCACGAGCACAGACTCGTCTCAGTTGCACTGAAACAACCCCACCAAACTTGTTTGATGCATATATGCATTTCTGAATATTTTAAATAAAACATCCATGTAGTATTTTTGAATATTTTAAATAAATAAATTCTTCAGTAAGATGAAGTAATTAATTCAATACAGCTTTATTTGTATAGCTCCACTTCACAACAATGTTGTCACAGGGTACTTTACAGACACATAATTTCAAGCCAATTCATACGTGGCCTATAATAGAAACCAACTGATTGCCTTGAATGATGACTTTGATACAATCCCCCATCCTGAGCATGCACATGGCGGCAGTGGGAAGGAAAAAACTCCCTTTTAACAGGAAGAAAACCTATGGCAGAACCTGGCTCAGAGAGGGCAGCCATCTGCCTTGACTGGTCGGGGTGGAGACGACAAGAAAGACAGATCAACATGTAAAACTGCACTAATTTAGGAAAACGTCTCAGTGCATCAGGTGACTCCATGACTGATAATTAGCAAACTTCACTAACATTGTCTCTCAATCAATACATACATACTTGAAAACCATTTTCTAACAGAGCTAGTGTCCTGTCAGAAAGTAATCTGGATCCACATCGTGCAGGGTTTTTGTGCATGCTTCTTGAAATATGTCCTGGTTGTGAAAATGATGAAAAGAGAATACATAAGATGAGATAGGATTAGATGAGATGAGATGAGACTATTTGTTACAACTGGAATAAAGAATAAGATAATAGAAACGATTAATAAATTTCATATACAGAAAACAGAATTCTAGGGAATAAACATTACAAATTATATTTAAAATAAACTCAAGACAAAAGCGTCCAGCATTCATCTTACATTCTGTTTCTCCTCTGACCTCTCCCCAGTCACTCAAAATATTAGTCTGAATGTGTCTCTTGTCTTATTCATTTTTCTGTCACTTTCTCTCTTTCTTCTCCTTCCTTCCTTCAATAACATCCTATTCTGTTTCTTTGCTGAATCAGCCATGTTGCGTGTCCAAAACAACCAGCGCTGATATCTAGTTGGTGCGTGTGATGTGTCACTGTAAGGCAAAACACAGCTGCCATGTGATGCCTTGGGAAGGAGAAAAAATATCGTGAAGTGCAGTTTCTCAGTCGCAGGACATTTGCAGGCCAATGACATGTCCAGAAATGTGCATAACAAATTTTAGAAGTGCAATGTTCTCTTCTTATCTTAAGATTAGAAATTGATGTTGTAATCCTTTTAGACATCACATAGGAATGTATACCTGGAGACGTATATAGAAGGTTAAGTGTCAAACAGAATTAGTGATCCATGATGCATGATTATTAATTAGGAGAACTTGTGGTGAGAGTGATGGACTGGTGACCCGTCCACGGTGTATCCTGCCTCTCCTCCAGTGTTTGCTGGGTTAGGCTCCAGCTTCTCCTCAACCTTTAAGTGGACTAAGCGGTTCAGAAAATGACTGATTGTGGTGAGAGTTGTTGTGAGAGAGTCAAGAGTTGTATGTGAGAAGCAAACCCTAACTGAGAGCAAAGCCCATCACACTGAACATGTTTGTCAAACAGTTGTAGTCAAAATGACTTAAACCATTCTTACTCTCACACTAATTAAAACATTAAGAGCAATGTGTGGTTTAATAAGTTCTCCTAAACTTCAAAATGCAGAAAGAGATGGAAGAGATTACTCCACTAATCTTCCAGATGTCGTTACCATTTGATAACTGATTTATGTCGACCCAGAGTTGCCTTTTTCCTTATTCCTCTTTATTAGTAGTTTCATATGCAAAGCTATCTTTAATCAAACTGTTGCACAATCATAAGAAAAAAACCCAAACAATCATAAGAATTGCAGCATCATTACTGTGTTGTGTTGTTGTGAGTGTTGCGGATGGACACTGTTTAATTTTGTGAGTTGTAATTGAGTGCGCCTGTGGGAAGTTACAAGATTAGGGCCTCTACTGGCCAAAAGTGACTCGGTATCCCGTTTAAGATTTCATAGTCATTTTCTGTTCTACAGTCATTTATCAGACGCTTTTCTATCAAGCAACTTGAATCTGAGAGTGAAAACAATACAAGCAAGAAAAGAAATAGTAGGGGACATTATAGATAAATGCTGGTTTGACTGCAGCAAGTCCAGCTGGACGCAGGTGTTGCCATGTAGTGCTAGAAGTAGTGCAATTTGCTTTGTTTGTTATTCCCTTTCCTTGTTGCAATAGTTCCTTTGTAAAAAATACGAGAAGCAATGGATCCCACAATATTGTCTTGGGCGCAGCACAAAGAGCTGGAGAAATCCCTTCAACACAAATAGAAGAGGTAAACTAGTGTGGAAATGCTCCTTGAAGAGCCGAGTCTTTAGCTTGCCTTTGAAAGTAGATAAGGACTCTGTGGATCGGACACAGATTGGATGTCGACCATGTGCATCCACATCCCACACGGTGGAGTGTTATTTATTAATTCATCAACATAATTCACTAATATATTCAATTTATGTTTTTTATATGTACTTTGTCTGACTTTTAAACCCCCCCAGCTGATAGTTAAACAGCAGCTCTGCAGAGAGTGTGTAACATTTTAATTACACATGCATTGAGAGAGTATTCAGGAATGACAGAGTAGATTTCATGTGGTACATCATATATAACACACATGGAGCTCAGCTGTGGAGAAAAGTGGAGCAAAGCTGGAAGAACTAAAAGCCCTCATATGCAAATTTCATTTGAGCATTACACTTCATCCCGTCTCCTATAAACCTTTAACTGGAAATCTTCTTGCTGGTTTTTTGGATGACCTTCTGTAAGAGTGTAAGCGTAAAAAACAAAAACAGGTCAGATTGCAGCAGGAAAACAATGATAAACAACTTTTAAAAACCCAGATCTAGCATGAGTACAGCCGGATAACAAGGAAAAACCTCTCTATCTGGCTCAGAATGGCTGACAATCTCTTTTCATTTCAGGGTTTCTGTGTAGCCATTGATCTAATTGGAAATGATCTGAACCAGTGCTTTAATTTTATCTCCGTTCACTGTTGCACCAAATGGTGTCAGTGTAGAGCCAGCCAGGTCTCTGTCAACAGACAGACAGACGGACGGATGAAGAGGGAGGAATTAGCATGCAGCTTTCCAAATGAGCAGACCTGAGAATTCATCATGAAACTAAAAGTGCCCTCTTACAAAACAAGCAGCTTCTGCCTCCCAGATTAGGACGAGGATACATCAGCATATCCGGCTGCCTTTTTTTTTTTCTTTTTGAGTGTATTTGAGTGCAGAGGGATAAAAGCTGGCCGAAGCTCTCTCTCCAGCCAGCCCTCCCTAAACACACATCCTGAATAAGGATTTGCAAATGACAAATGGATCACTAATACAATTCATGAATTATGTAGTTGTCATGGTGACATTAATCAAAAAACAGGCTCCTTCTCTCGGCTCCGAAAATTGTGTTTGTGGAATTGAGATGCATGACGGGAGCTGCACACCGAGCAGCCTGAGTGAATGCAGGGCAAAGCGAAAGCAAGATATTGGTTCTGCCAGTCACTCAGAGGCTTATTATGAGTGCAATTCAACAATCACACACCCTCCGGCACACAGACAGCGCCCACAGACAAAACGAGAAGTGTGAATCTATAAATTCTCACCAGTGGAGCCTTGTTCAAGTGTTTGCTGGATATTTTTCTCAATTTATACACCACCATGTGTTGTCAACAAAGTCTTGAAGAGGGAACGCTAAAACATGAGGATAAAAACATGAATAAATGGAAATCTTGCTTATTTATCACTTTTTTTTTTGTCTCCTGATAAAAAAAAAAAAACAATAATTTTTAAAGGAAAGCTCCATCTAAGCCAGAATAACAAACAGAACTAACACAAAATCTGAAAAGCCCTACAAAGAAAAATGGTGTGCAGGAAATGAGTGATTAAGTGTTACCTCCAGCTCTGATTCTTAAAGCCTGAGTGATGGATGGATGCCTTGGCTGACATCATGGTTGGATCTCTAGAGCCTGCTCAGCTGTTCAATAATTGAGCACCTGAGGGGCGTCAAACTATCAGAGAAAATCACTTTTTCAAACCTCCTTTTTCATGCTTTTGGCCTTCCTCTGCCACTAAAGACCTTTCTCCTTCGTAAGAGTTTTTCAGTTCCCCTTTTCATGGTGAAGGCGTCTCACTATTTTCCTGACTAAGTTGACTCACTGCACCTCTGTGGCTAACATGTCTCCCTTCCTCACCCTCCGCTTCCTTTTTACCTCCAGTTCTGGCCTGAGCTATCAAATTTTAAACACTATGTCTCGCTAAAGAGTCTCCAGTGACCAAAAACCTCGCTTGAACCACTTAGTCTTCTAACTGAACGGGATAAGCATCCTAAATACTTGGAGGTGCATTAGGCTTTTGTTTGTGAGCCTCTGAGGTGAATGTTTGAATCCAAATCAAAATCAGGCTCTTTTTTTTTTTTATTTTCCTTGGCTTAAGACTGTGGTTTGGCTGATTTAGAGACACCAAACACCACCTAAACATCACTTTGGGTTAATATAAAGTTATAACTCCTGGATTGTTGTTCGGCATTTTCTCCCTGCTGAAGCTCCTGATTGGACACGCAACGAAAGAGAGCAGAAAGGTGATATTGGATTAAGAAGTGGTGGTGTAACTCAATTAATATTTTGCTCTTGGCAACAGAAATCAGGGAGGGGATCATTGAAAGAGAACATAATGCAGCTCAGTGGAGAAATAACAAGTAAGACGAGTGCATGCACACACTGGGAGACTGACCCCGCAACCTTTCCTTCTCACAAAACTGTCAGAATCTCTGTGCTTTCACCGGGCTTTTACTCAATGAGGTTAACTCAAAGGTGAGTCTGTTCATCTATAACTTTCCCCCATCGGCCTCCATCCATCTCGCTGTCTTCCTCTTTACCTCCTACTCCCCCTCGCCTTTATTTTATCCTCCTACTCCACTTTAGCCGGTTCATTCAGGATCCTTTCTCCTCTCCTTACAGTTTGTCCCAGCTATTCCTCCCCCTCCTCCTCCTCCCCATGCACTCCCTTTCTCTCCCCTAGTGTATTAAGGGGCTTTGACGCTCTCAGTAAAAGCTGATTTATTCTCTGGATGGTATCGATCGGTTTCTGCATTAAAGATTATAATTCATTACCCCGGCCCCTTTTAATACATTAAACACTCAAAATAAAAATAAAACACACCCACTGACTAACACACTCATACGCGCACACACCAGACTTTTGGTGTCCCAGAGTGCAGAAAACACTGTCGAGACATCCCTTCTGTTGTCCTTTGGGTCCCAGAGCTCCACCTGACTGTGAGTAGGCAAGTGTTACTCATGTCGTAGGGACCTAAATCAGTTCATACAGTCTCATAAAGCAATTCCGCCTCATGCAAATGGCGGGATTTCTAAAATAAAGGTATGCCCTAAGGACTGGTCTAAATAAGCCATGTTGGTTGTGGTTAGCCACCAGAAAATGAATGCAATTCAGTGCCATGGAAACATGACTGTACATGTCTGTGTCACAGACTCAGAAATAAGAGATACACTCAGAGGGAAGACACCACACAGGTATGTGTTTTTGTTGTCTGATATGTATAACAGGTATACACATTGTTGTAAACATCACATGGTCTCTGATGTCAGAGGCAGAAATAGATCTTTTGGTACTGCAAATACTCACCCAAATCCACCAGTTGGCAGGAAATTCATCTGCATTATCTATGCTGAGAGGTCATTTGTTGACTCCCTGGTTCCAGGTTTTACATAATGTGAACATGTTCTGTTTTTATGTTTCAGAGAGAATCTCGGTCAGACAAAATTAGATATATGAAAAGGCAGTATGCACTAAACTCTCAAGATATATCACACAAAGCAAGTCCGAGTGAACACAGACATTTCATGGTAATTAGCTGATTAATAAGAAATCCAAATTATTTAGATGATCTTGCGACTGTTACTCACAAGCCACCAGCTGGTTCACATAAATAATTCAACAAAATATTGAGCATATTGGCATGAAATTTGTTGCAGACTTTTGTGTGTGTATAATAAATTATACCAATAAGACAACTTCTAAACTATTAGATCCTGCCTATACAACAGTTAAATAATTCATTTTGCTTTGAATGTAATAATTTAGTCGCAAGTGGCACAGGAGCCCATGGCTCCCAAAATGTAATCCTGTTGTTGACTTAATGCGAAGTCTATCTGATCTATTAGGTTCAAGATCCATTGTCAATATGCAACACCAGTGTAACAGAACTATGGACTGTGATCCTGATCCTGTTGGTCTATTCACAAAAACCCATGCAAGGATAAAACTGTCAAGTCAGAAAGTGAATGCTGAAGCAGGGTTGAGAGAATGAGTTCAGCTCGCAGCGTGAGAAAAGGAGCTGCTGGTCTGTGTGTGACGCTGTCTTAGCATTTAAGTAAAAAGGCACGTTTTAACAGCACAAAATGCTGCAGTTAGAAGATTTCAGAAAGCAACAATGTAAACATGATGCCCCCCTCATTGTATGCATTAAGTTTGTGGAGGTAATTATGAACACAGTTTTGAAGTTCTAGCTTCTCTCTGACACGGTATGAAGAACGCACCATCAATTAAAGCTGGTTTCACAGTGTCAGCAAGACTGTTTGCAGAAAACAAATGAGAACTTCTACAATGATATGAATCTGAGCCAGTCCAAGGCACAAGTGAATCAGTTGCTTGAGGCCCCCATGCCACCCCCCACCTCCTACAAGTGAACTTATAATTTCAACATATCTTGATTTTTTATTATGGATGAATAAAATGAAAATACACATGGAAACTAAATTCTATACAATTTTCATCCCGATTGCATGCCAAATAATACAAGTTTAATCATTTTCTGTTGCAGGCTGCCACCTTTGTCATATGATGCAGATAGTTTTCTGCACTGCTTTAGAAGTCTGAAGCTCATTAATGTAAGCTGCCAAGGACAAATCAGATATGTTTTCAAGCTAGTTTGTGGTGGAAGATTGTATGTTTTGCACTAATTAGACTGGTTAACTTGTTTACTCTAAATATTTGCTTATATTTCCATTACTTTCTATACAAGCTAAAAATGCCTCCTTAATACAGCACTTCTAAAAATAAAAAGTGAAAATTAATTTGCATAATTAATTTCTCTGCAGATGCGAACGCCAGTAAGGTTAAAAACTAAACTGGTATGATGTAATCCCACTTTGAATAATGCAAATGAATAGATGTGTTATTTTCACAATGTATGAAATGATCATGTACCAGGAATAGTTGTGTACCAGTCCAGCTATGGCAGATTCTGCTTGGGACCACTTAAAGGATCAGACTGGCTCATTAATGACAACTAAACCCCAAACAGGTTGTCAATAAAACCAGTCAGACTTCCAAAGAAAAAAAACACTTTCAGCCCTATAGTAGCTGAAAGACAAATCAGCTCCATGCTGACCGCAAGAAACCAACCAGTTCCACAATGAAGATGTTCAGAATAACTCTTTTTTTTTTTTTTTTTTACCTCATGAGGAAAGTTGACATTTTTTGACTGGCTTTTATTTGAAGGCAGTGATGTAGTGGCAATGACATCAGTAAGCCTTCAGTGATACAGCTTTTTAAGCCTCCTCCACGTTGAGTATTACAGATGGAAATTCCTGCATGTTGTCCCAGTATAAGCCCAGTATTTATTTATGCATACTAAAACTGACATCCATGGTAAAAACATGGTGATTCCTTCCATACAACTGAAGTTAAGGATTTGTGCACTGCTTACGTACACTCCCCTGTTTGTCGATAATCTGGTCTCTGTGGGATAGTAAGGGTTTAAGAAGCACCATGTGTCCCTTATTGATTTTAGCCCAAATGGCCACACCAATTCCCTGCACAAAACAAGATTGCCCTTCCCCACTGTCTTGACTGATTGATTTTGTATCTAGGTTGTAAGGGCTTGAGGAGCAATCCCTCTGATTTTGCCTCCTTGCTCTGTCACTCTGATGGACAATTTCCCTCTCCATCCTTACCTCTCACTGTCTCTCTGCTTTCTCCTTCCATTAAAGGACTCTTCTACCTCTAAGCTCTAACTTCTCTCGGTCCAGTCCCCCCCAGCCCCCGCTCTTTCTCCTCCCGCCCCTAGTTCCATGCCTCCATCTCCCGCTTCTGCTTCTCTTTCCCTCTGACAGGCTTTCAGACAGTAAATCAGAGACATTGATCCAGCACAGCGCCCAAGTGTCCTGGATTCTGCTAAAGAGCCATTTTCATTTCACAAGCAGTTTACAGGCCTCGCTACCCCCCCACCATTCCCTCACCCCACCAGTAAACATCGTTCTCCTCCCTCTTCTCTCGCTCCCTCCATCATGCCCTCATCCATACACATCACACACATCCCCTGACTGCAGGATCCTCATCGTCTCTGAGTGCTGGCCGCTGCTGCCCATTTGCAATTTTCTTAGAGGAGAAAAGCCTTCAAAGTCTTGAAATGTTTCACTAATACTGAATGCAAACAAACACACAAGTGAATACCATACCACAACTGTTTCACAAGCAGGGCCCCACCAGTTACTGTGACCGGCTGTAACGCGGCCTGACTTCAGCATGAGCAGTAATCTTCTGTCATCAGTCTGATCGCAGCACAGTGAGCAGCTGAGTACTTTGTAGATTTAAACATGAACCTGGTAGGTGTTTAAAAGGTAGCTTCTCCTGTTCAAAGTTTTATTACTTGGAAGCAGTGCGAAAAACAAGCAGCAAAGATGAACTGTTGATTTCCATGATTAATACAAATCATACAATGTAAATACCAGACGTTTATCTATCAATTCTGGAGGAATAGTTACAGAATCCTTTTTATTTTACTATCGTTACAAGATTGTAAAGTTATTTTTTAATGGAGTTCGGTTAATGTCTACATTCAAGTATCTGTTATTTATTCATCAAGCTGCGAGTAAATGTTTGTGTGATCTGAGAATCATCTTCCTCTCTCAGTGGATTACTCATAATGCAGTTTGAGCTTCATCTAAGACAAATATAAACAGAGCGAAACCGTCTGAATTGACGGAAAACTCACAAGCAGTTGTACTTCTGTCCAACTGAGTTATCACTCACTGTCTAAATTAGTAAGATGGTGTGAACCTTTGAACTCGGTCTCATGCATTACCTCCTTCAGCTGCGAAGACCTTCATTAAATGTGCTGCCAGCGAGACTTGCATAATGATGTGGAGGAATTTCGGATGATTCCTCTCTACAAAAACTGTTTTAGTATATTATTATTTCTGAGATGAGTTTTGTAAACAGTCTTCTTAAGGACATGAATAAACAAAGCAATGATCTTCTAAGCTTCAGGATGTTGAGCCGCAGCCCTGACTTTCCTCTGTTTAAATCTTTCATGAAGATTTTAAATTTATGCTCCTCTTGTTGTCTGCAAAGTGTTCAAAAACAGCCAGATCATGATGTTACCACCACAAGGTTCTGCAGTGGGGTGGAAGTGTTGGCAGCAAAATCCTACAAATGAAACTTTCCTCTCTGCCATTTGCTCATATCTTTGAATATAACTTCTTATTCCATCCCTGTAAAGTATTGCAGCCTCGAGTGACTTAAAAAAAAAAAAACATTTCATATCAGCTCTCCAAATAGCTGGCATCAGTCGATTGTTCAACAAACCACAAAGTCTTTGTAAGCTGAAAGGATTTGATTTTTAATTAGAATGAGAGTAAACAATTTCCCCAGGTTTGTTCTCCTGTGTTCCACATCACAGATGCCCAGTACGGACAAAAAGATGCTGTTCTGTTCCTGAACCATACTCGATTGCATTTAAACTGCACAGTAAAAATAGACCGTGGGCTGAACTGCAGAGTGAGCAGTATGCAAACTCTTTCAAAACACAGATGACTGTTGACTCTTAAACCTCATTACACTATTTCAGGTCCACTGTCTTCACTAAAGAGACAGTGTGGTGGAAGATGAGTCACTAGTTGAATACAATGTGAGAAATGAAGCATATTTTTATACTGAAGGAGCACTTTTATGTGAAATATTCTTTTCTTCTTTGCAGCATCTGAATGATTTTTTGTGATGAATACAAGCGTAAACAGAGTCGTTACTTGGACTGTCATAAACTGAATTAATATTATCTCAAATTTATTATTTTAAGTACAGCTGCCATTTTGGAAAGGGATTGAGTTTTTCTTAAAGATCACTTATTTACAATATAAATAAACTCAGGTGACTTGCTTGTTTTCTAATGATGCACCATCACATTGCTAACATTAACGCTGATGTCACACACCTGCAGCAGTGTTTATAACTGTGGTTAAGTGTGATGAAGTATTTACAGTTGTGCTCATATTTATTCATACCCTTTCATTAAAGAAGGAAAAAAAACAGCTGCCTGTAAAACAAGCTGAAATTGACTAAAGTAATAATAAATAAAAATTTGTTGAAAATCATTACCTTATTTTCTAAATCTTCATTCTAATTCTTCGCTCAATAGAAATATTTTTTTTAAAAAACGAACAAATAAGAGAATTTATTACATATTACATCACTCATAAACTAATATTTTGTTGAACAATCCTTTAATGTTTCCGCTACAGTCAGGTGTTTTCTGTTCCTCTCAGTCAGACTTCTGCATCCGTTGACAGGTATTTTCTCCCACTGTTCAACAGAAAAGTGCTCTAATTTGTCCAGGACCAATTTGTTTATTTCTTGTTTCTTCAACTCAACTTAATGAAAAAACAGTGTCTTATATTACTAAATTCTATTTTCGCCAATTTTATTTATTGTTCCTTTTTTTAAGTCTCCAGTTATTTGAGTGACTGTTGTAAATTTAGCCTTTTCTTTAAGTATGAATACATATGAGCACAACTGTATGCTGAAAATGGTCATTTATGTTGTTGATTATCTTTCTTCATTAAGGATGACGCAGAAGAAATAAATACATCAACCTGCTCTTTTTACAAAGTGAGTTCAAAGCTTAGCTTTTTGGAAAGGTAGGATAACCCGAACTCTAATATCTTGAGTCGTAAGTGACAACTGTAGATTTCTATGCTTGTATACTACAGGTTCGTTTAGGCATTTAAGCATTATGTTGCATGCAGAAAAATGTTAACAATGCTAAATCTACACACACACACACACACATACATATATATATATATATATATATATATATATATATATACATATATGTCAGGTATATATATATGTGTATATATATATATATATATATATATATATATATATATATATATATATATATATATATATATATATATATATATATATATACATATATTCATGAGTACACAGCAGAATTCAGTCCAACGGCATCCCCTTATGTGGTCGCAGCTTACAAGCTTGTTCTCTGCAAGGTCACACTTACAGAAATCGGCTCTCTAAGTGCATTTAACCCTCAAAGCATTGAGAGTGAACATGCAGCTATTTATTTATCTTAGCAGGACCATTGTTTATATTAACAATAACCTGTATAAAAACCATAAAAATACTTTAAATGATATTTATTATTTGCTTATGATGGTTTCTCCTATTCTCATAGCCGCGGTATTTTAATTGTGCAGTCAGATATTTTTGAAGGTTGTATTTGCTGTAATATCAGGCATGACCATAAATTAATCTCATTATGATTGAGTCACATCATTGACTGATTCACAAGGTTCTTAAATTGTATTACACATAGCAGAAGACACTGGCAGCTGCTGAGAAAACATGGAAAATATCATGACAAGTAGCAGGGACCACACCTCCTGTGCTGTGTTGTCTGATGACTGTGGGAGAGGGGGGAGCAATCATTTCTGTGAGAAAGCATGAGGGCAGTAAGAGATGTATGCTTGCTGGCTGGTCATCTGGTCACTTTCCTCTCCAGCAGTCATTTGCCAAGGCGCACAGCCATTGCTGAGTTTACAGTTTCATTCATCCCCTACCTGTGTTCCAGCATGAATGAAAGGTAGATAGAATTGTAAGTGGTAGTCAGACATGAATGATGGGAAATCTGGTGGAAGTCAGGTTCAGACTTTCTTTGCAGTTTTCTGTTCGTATGTGTGCTTCACAGCAGGAAAGTCTCCATGAAAGAAGCACGCGCACTGTTGGAAATACTCAAGTCTAATTAAAGGTCGCACACCAGGCAATGCTGCAAACAGTATGCTGAGGACATTAGCTGTTTGCGCCTACAGCATGCTGAACTGATGGATGAGGCTACCTGACAAATCCTAATGGTTGTTT
This sequence comes from Telmatherina bonti, assembly GCF_933228915.1. NCBI lineage: Eukaryota > Metazoa > Chordata > Actinopteri > Atheriniformes > Telmatherinidae > Telmatherina > Telmatherina bonti. The sequence continues at coordinate 23,361,193 of NC_136610.1, read as the reverse complement.
TTTTCTTTATATCAGTCCAGTTGTGAAAACATTCAAGGCATTGATGAATACATGGAAAGCACACCACAGGCCAGCAGTATAGAACATGAAGCAATAAAGCATGTGCACTGACTCTACATGATACATGTTACAATCTGGTTCTTCTGAAATTAATATTACAAAATAATGAATTTGTAAAAAGGTTTGGAGTTGAATAAGCAGTGCATGAAGTACTTTTTATTACACAAAAAATCTTCTAGAAGAAACTAAATTTCACTCCCATACATATTGGCTCACAGCAAAATTATTTTAGCTTTTCTTTTGTCTGCTTATTTACCTATTTGTTTATCTATACTAGTTTCTATCCTACAGATGTGTCTTCCATGGTGTTGTTATTGCTACATATTTTTGTTAGTTAGCATGCTAATGCAGAGCCCTGCAGCGGGCTGTGGAGCGGCAGGTACTCAGAGTTTAAAAAGGACACATGGAGCACAAATCTAAATAAAACTAAAAAGAAACTGACCTTACAATTTAACTGGCTAAATTGCAGCAACCCATATTCATAAAGAATGTAACATGGAATAACAGCATACCAAGTCATCGTCCACACCTCGTATCTTTGGAGCAGTGCAGTGTGCAGCCTCAATCAGCTCCTTTCGCATTAGTTTTACCATTCTCTACGAGGCATCTCTGATTGATGAACTACAATCCAATGTACATAAATCACACATACACATAAATGGGGTAAAGTACACCTCCTAAAGAAGTGGGTCATTTCTCAATCTATCTAGAAATCATATTTTTAAATGTGCTCCTATTCTGTTTGATGCTCCACTTTGCATAAGACAATGAGGTTCAAAGTTATGTTTTATATTTATCCCTATCATATTTTATGTGTAAATTCTATGTTTAAATGAGAAGTTGAGTAAATCTAAATTCAAATATTTCCAGATTATTTTGTGTTTATACTGTAAAAGTAAATAATGATGTAAATATGTATGTACTTTTTGCATAGTTTAGGTGAAATAACTCATCACAGGCCTCATTGCCTCTAGAAACAGAAAACACAGCAACAAGACCGCAACATACAGTAAAATGATACATCTCTGTAATGCACTTTTGTCCATCACAAAATAAGCATACGATGAGCCCAGTGCTAGACTACAGTGCTTTTAGGCTTAACAATAGAGGATGCAAGCCAAACCCACTGCTCTGAAACAGAACATGAACACTTTTTTTCAAGGAAAAGGTTGTTTGCCTGGTAAACATTAGTACTGATATACATCAAAGACAGACAACTTGAAACTGGCAAAAAAGTGACACTTTTAGCACTGGGCTCTAAATATAGAAACAAAAAGAAGCCTGACATACTTTTCCCCTCAGCACACTGTGGGGTTAAGTAGCGGATATAACTTAGGAGGAGTGTGTCCAGAGTCAGACATGCACGCACACACATGGGATGCTCACTTCACTTGGTCAGTCATCTTGTAAGAATACGCCATGCACAAGCAAATACTGCTGTAAAACCTACACACCATCAGCTGTTTCCTCCCTCCTGCGTTTTCTAGACTACCTTATAGCTGCTTCGCTGCAGGGCACGTCAGGGCAGTGGGTTCTTGTCTATGTGGATCAAGTGACCTACTGAAGGGAGATCTAAATGTTATTTTGGGCAAAAAAAAACAACCATTCAAACAACACACCCATACAAAAAAAAAATAAATAAAATTGTGGACAAAAGGGCACTAAGGGGCAGGCGCTCCATCATCCCCAACCCTCCTTCTGCATGTGTCAGTGCATATGTCCTGATAATGTCAATGGATTATAACTTGAATTGTTTGACATATAGCTTTTTCTGTTATTTTTCTGGTACCTGTCTCTCTATATGTTTTTTGTTGTTGTTTTAATGTTGTTTTTAAATTGTGCAGCACTTTGGTAAATGTCTATTGCTTTAAATGTGCTTATAAATAAACTTGACTAATGTCATGATTTTTGCAAGTTATCTGAATTATTTCTTCATATTCTGGGTTCTGAATGGTTTTTAAAAAGTAAATATTACATACTGTAGCTTTTAATAGCATCAATAGATTTTACAGTGCACTTACAGTTCTCATATCTTTGAGTTACCTGAATCAAATAAAAATTGTATTAGTACTGGGTTAGCAGCCATTTTCCAGCATCCTGACTGTGGTATTTTCAGTTAATTTTTCTGTGAACTGACAGGTCTGAGACGATGCTGTATGCCAAATGGATAATTATTGATTTTTATCCTTATCTGCTTATCTGTGTGCAGTTAGTGCAGAGGAGAGGCATGGCTTTACAGTTTTATTTCATGTCTAACAGAATAAAGTCTCAGAGATTACTCAGAAATGTGCATCACAGATTCTTGTTAACTCTCTCTGAAAAACCATTATGTCGTGGCAGAATCTTTACACAGGGAGTCTTTATCAAATCAAAGTAAAAAAAAAAAAAAAAAATTAGGATTACAGTAAATAAGCCACAAGTGTTACCTCTTCATCAACTCAGAGGCCAGCTATGTCCAAATTCCTTACAATTGTTCATCAGTGTGCTTTCCTTCATCTCCTTCTGCATTATATAAATCAAATTGTAAAGAGGCCTGTCGTGACATTATACTATTTTAAATGAGGATATGTCTAGACTTTGAATGCAAGACGTTATTATTGTTTGATTAGAGCTCTGACGAAACCAGAGGACCAGAGTGCAAGTACTGATGAGGATAGAAGCAGCTTTTGGTGTTACAAAGCCAGTCGGTAAAATACCAGTCCAGATATTCACACTGATTAGTTTCTGCTTCATCTCACTTTGCAATCAAATATCTTTGTGATATTTGTCCTGTGGCCCAGTGCATGAGCACAACCGTAACACGTCGCACTTTACACTGCATGCACTATTATTATGCCAATTCTGTTCCTCAGGATTAATTTCACTGTTGAAGAAATACAGCGTCCTCAGCTAATCCAAAGGATCACTCATCTGTAACTTTGGTTGTTAAAAAGCAAAGTGAGCTTTGTCCTTCTGATGGGAAAATATGAAGGGGTACAATTATTAAGCAACTAATTCAGCTACTTAGAGTTGGAACTAAATTAATTACAAAATGGATTATAATAACTCATATTTATAACTAAGTGCACCTTGGTTTCATGTCATAAGCTTTCTGTTCACAGAACATCTGTTTGTTGCTGGACTCATAACCAAACTTTTTCACTGTGACTGAATGTCAGGTTTAAGAATCTTCCACAAGTCTTCTGGGATCTAAAATCTTTGTTGGCAATGCCAAATACTTCATATTCCACCACCATTTGATACAATCACTAAATGCCGTTCCTTGACCCGATCATGATTCTTCCTCTTTCACAAATATACTGTCTCTGAACACATGTGCTTCTGGATGGTCATTTTAGACTTCACTTCTGGTTGTCCTGAATGATAAACAGCTCCTGCAAGGTTGAGGTAGAATTTCTCTTAGTTTTTTTTCTCTTAATGTGTGTGTTTGAGTGTCACAAACCAACAGCTAAGCTTTAAAAAAGAGTGCTGCATCCACTTAAATGGTAATTTACAGTAATTGACTTTTGTCAGTTAAATTTTGCTTTTTAGGCTCATTTATTTTGAGCTAATGAAACATTCGAATAATTATGCACACCTACATAAAATGTGTCAACAACTTTGGACTCTTCATCATTGAACTATACTTTAAATCCAATAAGCAATTTATGAACTGAAGCTAAGAAAATATGCACAGAGATAATAAGGCAAAAATAGTCACTTTTTTTAATAGATGCAATGTACAAGATGAACATGTTGCAGCGGTGCTGTCAGTTTGATCAGTGATCAGTCGACACAGGTAGGGAGATTATGTGTATGATATATCGTTCTGACTACTTAAAAAGTAAAAATCTTCACAGTGTTTCAGTCTAGCCTGAGGAACTAAATATGTTTGACATTAAAGGCTGATGTTCTTTAAATAAAACTTCAGAGTCTGATGAAATATTACCAGCTGGGAATGACATTTTTTGTACATGGACTGATAAAATCTTTGAGCAGACTATAGCAGTCTCCTGCAGAAAGACACTGATTCTACACAGCAAACTGCAAAACAGAGATTTTAATGATTTGTTGTCCTTTCTAACAGAAAGGACAACAAAGATCACACAAAGATAAGTTTAAAAGGACTGGACAATGAAGGTATAACAGTGAAGATGTGATCGGATGCAGACTGCTTGATTACAGAAGCACTGAAAGCAGAATGTAACTGCAGAGTTTAGTTTTGGGGAGGTGTCGGGATGTTTCAGGTCAATATGTATAAACGTCATAACAAGTAACTTAAAGATTTGGCTTACAAGACTGGGATGAAGTTTACATTATATCATCACTTAACTTTCCTCTTTCTTTTGGAAAATTTATGAAAGATTCCACCTTAAATAATGAAATAATTCAACAGGCATGATTGTGCAATGTCATTCCCAACTTGTCACATATTGCTCCTTGCTCAAGAGCTCGTCATGTTAGTTCCCACTGTACATGAAAAGACTTGTTGGGAAAGACCCCAGCTTCCCCACAAACCTTAACTAGAACAAGTGGTTAAGAGAGACAATAAGTGAATGGATGGATGGATGGATGGATGTCCACTGGTGCATATTGTTAGCCCTTTCTGTGGTGGTAAATGAAGCAACATCAACACAAACGCAGTGCTGAGTTATCAGCCATTAACATGGACCATAAAAACCCATCTTGTGGGCAGGACATGACATGTTATACAGCATCTAAATGCTACGATTCTTGAAATTTAAATGAAGTCCACCATACAGGTTACAGCAATGACTGCAGATTCAATGAGTTACTTTTTAGTTTTGACCCACTGTAAATGCAATTTATGTTTAAAGACATACTCTAGTCAGTCGCAGATGATACGGCAAGAAAATCAATGCTGTTACACCAGCAGGGGTCCAGTAAAAGCAGTCCATGAAACTACGTGGTCCACAACAAGTCATTCAGCCATAAAATTGCAGGATTTTACGGCCAAAGAGAGAGGGGGGGGGGAAGGCAATTTTGTGAACCTTTTCAAGCCTTATTGTAGCTCACTTATTTCTTTTTTTATTTTGTTTGTCCTTATTCTTGCTCTACTACTTTATTATTTTGTAAGTGATTAAAACTATGTTCTTAAAGTAAACAATATTTATATAACAATAATGGTAATAATAATAAATTAAATTGTACAATAAAGCACAGTGCAAGTTAATGCAAAAGTTTCCCTGCTCAGGAAAACCTCAGAGGACCTCTAAAGTTCCCTTTGTTGACCTTCCAAAGTTGAACTTGCCAATAAATAGATGATTTAATCTCGCTGGGCCACAGGCAAAAATTCACAGGTCCTCCAACCACCACCCAACATCTTTCTATTACAATGTCATATACTTACAATAACATGTTAATATAATTTAAGGAGGCTTTTTGGTTCAAACTGATACTGGCTACTGTCCACATCAAACAACGTATGGTGTACCATCTAAATCTAAATATATATTATATTTCAAACCAGTCCTAACCCAAAGCAAGTTAGGAAGTGAAATGCTATGAAAACATTCAGCCTAGATATGAAAGTCTCCTGTATTGTAAAAAAGCTAAAAATCCCCAAAAAACATCCACAGCTGAAAAAGAAGTTAAATCTTTTTAAGTTTCTGTTCTCAAATTTATTCTTTACTAAGCAGAATAAGTCTTAATCATGATGAAACCAGTGGGAATATCATTGACATTGAGCCTTATGTAGCTGACATTGTTATTTTGGTTTAATGATCAGTTTTCAGCTAAAGATTACAAACACAATCAATTTGAGCAACAGGATGCTGGTGTAAACAGCTTATGGTTAAACAGACAGTAGAGTAATAGGTTGAATAAACAGCAAAATACAGGCAGCAACTCAACAGTCGATTTTAAATAAGCAAAATCAGGTGTTCAGCATGGTTAACCTTTTTTAGAGGAAGGCTGCAGCATGTCCCATCCCTCCTGTCAGGTCATCTCTTTATTCTTTATTTCATCAGCAGCAAATGTTACTTGGGGAATAATCTAATCGATGACGATGCAGCTGTCAGGTTGCACATATTTTATCAAGATAAAGACTTTAATGTAAAGCACTTCTTTGCTTTATAAAAGTGCTCGGTCGATAAATCTTTATATTTACTCGTCTGCTGCACAAACTCAGTTTTGTGTCACCTTGTGCAACAGCTGACATTTTGTACCATTATCTGCATATAAATAATCTTTTCAAACTCTGCCCAAGCATGCCTAAACACAACGAACAGCTGAGACACAACACAATGACAACCAAATCAAGATAGTTTGCTGCAGTAAAAACAACCGCAAATGACCAGATTTACCACATTTCACATACAAACAGCTTTCAGCAGAATCTGAATGAGAAAGGAAGCACAGCGCATGAGCCAGCAAAACATAACATGCAAGCAATTTGGCTTATTATTTGTGGAAAGGAAGCAAAAAGGGACAAAAGCAAATAGAAATATGATCTACTGTTAAAGCATGTTGCCGAGACAGAACCCCATTAATCCTCTTTAGTCTGCTGCAACTTTCATCAACTAGAAGGATTTTTCAGTAAGAAATGCTGGAGAGTTCACTGTTATCTCATATTAGATAATAAATAAGAACACAGATGCATCTATAACCACTTTCACACAAGCGTTTGCAACTGGAAGTACTGAAATTATGCACAGGCACACACAGGTGTGCTGCTGGGCCGTGGGCGGTGAGTAATTTCTCGGACCAACAGGATTATCAGTGTATGTTCTGGAAGATGGCAGGGAATCAGCCTTCAAGTTACCGAAACATTTAGCGTTAATTGGTCTTCATCTGTCATCTCAAACAGAGCTGAGGACTGTTTGAGTCCATGAGAGAAGGGAAAGAGAGAGCGATTACTGACGGGACAGTGATGAAAACTGGTCGCAAGATAATGAGTCTCGTTGTCTTTTCATCCTCTCATCCCGCGTGTCTCTTGCTCTCATTATTCAGAGTGACTGGTTGGAGAGAAGCTTCACAGTCTGCTGCTTATTAAAAAACCCAGAGCGCTTCTAGATGAGTTCATCAGCCTCTCCATCCCTCTTTTCCCTCCATCCTTCCATCTCACCGCCGGCACTGCATCCTCTCATCCCTTTATCCCCTCCTCTTTCCCTCCCCCTCTCTCAGTTTGAATTCCGACATCCTTCCTCTCTCTGACTCTTTATCCCTCACTCTTCCATCTGTTTATTTTTCCACCATCCTGTAGAGTGAAGCAACAAGACAGAGAAACGAGGATGAGGAGGAGGAAGAAGACACTGAGCCCCAGACAGGCAGCAAATCAAAGAGCTGAAGAGAGGAAAAGACAATCCCCTTTGTGACAGATGAGGCTTTTATATAAAAATGGGGCCTTCTCCCAATTTCCTGTTGATATTCTTTGTAGCTCATTTCTTCCCTTACAACTGCTCTTTTCCTTGGGCCCAACTCTCCGCCCCTCCCCCTGTGCGTCTGCACCACCGTGGCAGATTGTTTGGAATCAATAAAGATGGTTGTTGGCAGAGGAAAGTCGTGGGGCGGGACGGTGCCTTGCTAAACGCTCATTTCACTTCACACAAATCACCACCTGCCGACATGCGACGGCCGCATCCTGCAACAATTAAAAACTCATACAAATGAGCTGTAGGGAGAAGCATAATGGTGCTTGCATTAATGTACATATGGTGGATTCTGCCAGGCGGAGGTAGCTTCACACAGCACAGAAAGGAAATGGAGGAAGGAGGGTTGATTGGACTGAAAACGAACAGGTTTTGTATCCGTCTATAAGAAATAAGCCTGAAAGCTGATATTGCTGGCAGATAGGACAGGAAGACTTGGTTTTACTTTAATCATATTTAATGAAAAATTAATTACGGCTTTAGGTTCTAAGTACAAAAATATGCCGACGCTAAAACCAGAAAAAGCAGTTTTCCTTAAAGCAACAAAGACACTCGTACCAAACTAATCCTGACCTACTACAAGTGTGTGGTTGGTGTGTGTCTCAGCAGGTATCCCACCATCTTGTTGCGTTATTTTTTTCTGTCTTGTTTTACTGCACTCTGGATATTTGTCAGCTGCAGTCTTTGAGCAGACAGCAGCTACCTGCAGCACTCAGGTGGGAGACATATAAACTCACAGCGCCAGCTCAGACTGCTGTCTCCTCTATCCTGTTAGCATCTGACACATATGTTCAGGCTTCCTCAGCAGTTGGTAACTCCATATTATATCCAGCAATAACACATGGACAGGTGGAGGTGTGGATTTGTGCTTTAGAAACAAGTGGAAAGTATATTTCTGCAAACAGACAGGGTTCTCTGTGGGTCCTCCAGCTTCCTCCCACCAACAAAAAACATACAAAAAAACCAGACAAAACTGGCATGTCTAAATTCTTTCTAGGAGTGATGGTGGGTGTAAATAGTTGTTTGTGTTTCTGTGTTGGCCCTGTGATGGACTGACGACCTGACCAGGGTGTACCCTGCCTCCCGCCTAGTAGCTATCAGTTCCCCAGCACTGAGATAAGCAGGTGTAGAAAATGAATAGCTCGCTGGCAGCAAGGAATACTTACATCACATAACAACAATTAGTATTCGACAAATTATTATTTTTAACATCCTTGTCTGTTTCCGACCAGATTCTCACAAGTGCTACATCTCCATTAAACGCTTTTCACAAAAAAACTCCCATTGGTCAAAACAGATGTCAATCCACCTGGTTCTGATTTCTGGTGTGTCTGGTTCTGATAGAGGTTTCTCTCTGATAAAAACATGTTTACCACCCACCAGCCTGTACATGTGCAGGACAGGGGGCTGAATCGAGGAACAGATTTAATGTGATGACAGGACTGTCACATCACAGCAAGAAGATTTCTGGTTTTGGGTTTCTTTGTGAAGTTTGTATGTTCTTTCAAGCATGGCTTCTTCCCACAATCCAAGTTGTTAGATTAATCAGTGTTTCTAAATTATGTCAATAGGAGTGAGAGTGAGTATAAGTGGTTGTTTGTTTCTGTTAGAGTTGTGGTGGACGACCTGTCCAGGGTGTACCCTGTGATTGAAAACATCATCCTCATTTTTATCCAGCAGCTGATGTCTCACAGCCACACTATAGAATGTCACCAGAGCCGGATTAAAAGTGCCCAGGTCCCTGGGCCCAGAATGTTCCAGGGGCCCCCTTCCCCACCGCAACATTGTGAAAATTGTGAATGATACACTGTGAAACATCATTTTTAACATCTGGACACTGTGGTGTAACTATCTGGCTTTTATATACATTTTGTTATATGTCCAAACTGCTGGTGTTTTCCCTACGTGGGGCCCAAGTGGACGTGGTTCCCTGGGCCTGTGCCCATACGACCCATTGGATAATCCGGCCTTGAATGTCACTCAACTTTCATGACTGTTACAGTCCTACTTGCTAATCATGTAAGAGGCAGGACAGAAAAGTGCTGGGAGCAGAGTGAGACTGTTTCACATCTGAAAGCGACCTTCAGTTTGTCGCCTACTTTAACATCTCAACACTGATGCTGCATTACTGAATTCTTTTCAGAACCTCAGTTTTATTACAGAATGCTTGCAAACATTCTGATTAGTGGCCAAGTTGGCTTCTATAAGAGTATTTTTAGCTAAATGTGATGTGTGTAAAATGTGTAAACTTTCAGGATTCATAGCTTCACTTTTCTGTTTCTTAACATTTCACTACATCCAGTCATATTTGTGTTTTTTAGGGCATCAAATGTTTTTAGTGGCTTGAACACTCACAGATGTTCAAGTTAATTACGCCATATGCACCAATGCTGCCACATGTCCTTTGATCTGTGCACTAATAAAAAGCCTCGTGGTCTTCTTTTTAAAAAACAAGAAGTCAGATTGTAATTTGTGAGACCTCCAGAAAGTGTTTCACTTCATCACATCATAAATGAGCTCGGACCCAGAGAGCACATCAGTGAATCTGGATCTTGTTTATGTTTTTTTTTTTTTTTTAGCATTTCCACAGAAGACTTTTAACTTGCATTTCTGGGTGAAGGAACCAACCGACACTCTCACAGAGAAATGCTTCGCAGCTGCTGCAGTGATTTTAATTGACAATTATATCTGATTTTAATGAAGAGCTGCCTTAGAGCCTGAAGATCTCATCTGCTCAAAATCAGTTTTCAACCTTTGCCTAAACTTTCTGACATTCAAGGTGAGCAGATATTATTCAAGACAAATTTATTGTATTTATTTTATTTTTAATTGGATTTAAGGCTTGAATGACTTAAATAACAACCCAAACTGAAGACTGAGCTGTGCAGCAGTTTTATTTTCTATATTTTGACTTAAAGATATAAATTATATTAAGTAAATTTTTATCAGTGTAGTATCTTTTGAAAAAAATGTGTTTTCTTTTTCTGTATAAACTAGGGATGCTAAGATACTAACATAAAGTAAAATATCAAAGTTGTAACTAGCCCATTATTGTTCTTGCTTGACTAAACTATATATTTGCTTTGCTCCAGTCTAAGTCTCCTCTGCATACAGATGTAAGTGAACAAAGAAGCAAATATTCTTGTGAAGTGTTCCCTAGTGCCCCCTCAACTCATTGACTCACATCACATCCAGAGAAATAATCACTTCTTACACAAGAGGCCGTTGAGATTTGTTTTAATAAGCTTTTGTCATGTTTCTCACACACATTGGAATCCGAACATCAGCACACTAAAGCATGCAGGACACGTAATTCATGGGAGGTTGTAAGCTTGATGTAACGCTACCGATCACAGGTTTAGTGCAGCTTATGGTTCAGACGAGTCCATTTTTCATGAAAGCTGTCAACATCATTTCACATCCTCATCACAACATCTCTCTTAACCTCAACCAGAAGTGGGGAATGCAAAGAAACTAAACATCTGCAGGAAAGTCAGTGTGCACTTCAAAAAAAGCAATCAACCATTTATAGCTTATCTTCTTACTGAAGAAGGTTCTGATCTGCCTCAACAGCGAAGAGGGGGAGGAATCTGGATGTCGCGTGTAGCGGTGTGTATCCACAGCAACCAAGTCTGACAGTTACGCTCTCTCACAGCTTACTCTTGATGGTGGCCTCTGTGGGATGAGACAGAGAAAAATGGAAACATAAAACAAGTGGAGAGGAGATTTTACCTTGATCACGGAGCTGTTAATAGCATTTTGGCATTTTGAGCGTCTGTTTGGTTCAGACGGAGCTGTTAGCAAGGATTAGTCACTCACGGTTCAAAATGGTTAAGGACACACTCAAAACATGCAGACACACGTGTGCACTCATCAAACAGCCAGCCTGTGCAGGCTATGCCAGGTGTTGGAGACACATTAGGTTTATGGTGGAGACTTGGAGGCCTGCCTGCAGCAGCTCTGTCACACAGACAGACAGTTCCGGTTCATCTACCAGCCAAGCACCACTACTGCTCGCTCACTGCTGCTACAAAATCTGCTGCACATCCATTAGAGAAGAAAGATGCCAACAGCTTTTTAAAGAGACAAGCCTGCATATTTGGAAAATAATTTCCTCAGTTCACTGCCACAGTGTGAAGATGCAAAAGTTCTGATTTCATGCTTCAGGTGTAGACTTGATGCTGAGGCGCACTTTGACAGCTAAGCGTGTCTACTGGAAGTTTATTTCCTCAAAAAACTCAGAAAACAGATGTTTTAACTGAGAAGCAGACAGTCAGTATCAACTAATATCATCCGTCAGTCTTAACGCAGGCTTAATTGATAATCTGTAAACAGGAAAATATCTTCTGAGCTCTAAACATCGTAGCAAAAACAGGTCAAATGCTTTCATTTTAGTCTTTCTCTTTTAGTATGCAAACAGCTGAGGGAAGTATACATGGGATAAATGTGTGGAATGTTACACACGATCAATCTGAACACCATTCTCCTGCATGAACTACTTCTTAACCCTTTATAGGGCACTCAATGAAATACCTTGAAATGAGAAATTTTAACCTAAAATTGTCCTTCTGGTATGTACCAAGACCTCCATTATGTTGTCACATTAACATTAAAAAAAAAAAAGTTTCATGCTGAATATGTAAGAAAACGAAGTGATCAAAAACAGTCACTTGCCCCAGAAAGGGTTAAACAAGAAAATTGTAGGATAAAAATGTACATGCATCACTTTTACTTCAAACAACACACATGTTATTTTTCAAAGGCAGTAAAGTCTGATAAAATGATGAGGAAATCTAGTGAAACAGAGTTCAATATAAACCAAACAAGCCAATTTCACAGAGCTTGGATTTAATATTACTGAAGTAATGTCTTACCTTTTAATTTTTTTACGAGTATTTATACACATGCATCATTTCAACATCTATAAAATGTTAGAAACTTTATTACAAACTTCAGCAAAAATAAATGTTAACTCTTTTAAAGTGTCTGTTTGAATTGTTTGGTTGACTTTATTAAAATTGTGTAGCTGTGTCTCATTATGCAAACTCTAGAACCGTAAAAGGGTCTTACGAACCTTTTTGTAATCTTAACATTTATTTTCCAGTATGCCATTGGCCTCTGAACTTTGTTTTTCTTCATTACATTCAGTTTGTTTTCATTCAGTAGTTTTTTCTATTATAGTCAGAAGGCCCCAAAGCAAAAAGTCATTTCCTTTTTCTACTTTTATAAAAAAAAAAAAACATCTGAATTTAGCTTTCTGTGAGTCGGTCAAACTTGTTGTCTGTCCTTATGGCCAAGCCTGAAAACTTGTTTTTTTTTTTGTGTGGATGACTGAGGCTAAGGTGGAGGCACATCTTAATACATTTACTAAAAAGTAAGTGTATATGCATATTTCTTCATTGGCATGTTTTATTTGAGGATCTACACACAAGTATAAACTTGAACGGCTGTCATTGGGAGCTGTTTGTTTCCAGAATTAGGTTCCAGTTTGGTAACAGGTAGACAGAACAGAGTGTTTTTATCAATGGCCTTTTTTCCACACTTTTTTCCCCAAATTTTGTCCTAAATTAAAAACCACTTGATAATGATTGGAAGAGCATTTATTCAGTGGAGTTTTTGACTGATGTCAGAGTTTCTCAGCGGTCACACACTGAAAACTAACCTCCTTTACACAACTGCTTTTTACCTTGAGGCCAAACAGAAATGAGCTGCTGCCATGTTTCCAGCTTTACTTTACAAATAATTACTTTTTTAGTTTCTGACTGTTTGTGGTGCAGGAGGCTGCATGTTACACACTGAAGGAGGAAAGCTGATGTTGCTCACTGAATTTCTTACCATATTGGCTAAACTCATATTGAGCCAAAGTGGTTCCAGCTGAAGACAAATATAAAAAATGGGACATAAATTATGTATATATATATATATATATATACACACACACACACACAAACAATCAAAAAGACTAAATTAAATATCTATGCACCACAACTCTTGCATGTGGCACTGAAGAGCAGAGTGTGCATAAGGGACTACTTTTTGCAGAGCATTAATACAGATGGCTATAAAGTGAATCTGCACCACAGGATATGTTGGAGTGACCAAAAATAAACTTGCATCCTCACATTAAACTGTGTGTCAGTGTGATGTGGACACATCTACTTAGTCACCATCACATTTTTATCTACAGAGAGACTTTTTTTTTTTTTTTGAAGGGTACAAGTGCATCACAGTTGGAAATCTCATTATTTTTAGCCATTGATCTTTCCTGAGGTTTGAGACGAAATAAAAGAGAAACCCCTTCTGGTGGAATCGGTCCACAAAATGAATCTTCACACTGTGAACTTTCTCAAATGATGAACAGACCGCTTCTCTCTTCTCTTACTCTAACTCCTTATCAGTTTAAGGCATATATGTAATGCAAATCATCACTTTATGGCATGGCATCCATGTGGTCTTGAACTATGAGGCAGAATACATATCAGTATTATGCAGAGTGAAATATTCAAACGCCAGAATAACTTGTCTGCAGTGGAAACCATGAATCATCTCCTCTTCATTTAAAATCAGACTCCATTTCTGCTTTAGATTGCTAGTTAAGTTTCCCATTGTTGATCATTTTAGCTTTTTTATTCAAACTAATTTCAGTTCAGTTTTATGATTTGGCAACTGGGAATGTATAGGACCAGTTCATACTGTAGTACAGTAAGAGTTTTAAAGCTGCCAGTTCTAATACATGTTATAGAGCATACTATAAACATGAGAGATCATGATATATAACAAGCAGAAAGCATGAGACTTTTGAAACCTCACTTTGAAATAGTTTTAGAGAAAGGCTGAATTTGATTTATAGCAGCGGTAAAAGCAAGGCACTAGGGGTTAAGGCTGTTGTTGTAATACCAGCACTTAATTTGAATAATTGAGGGAATGAATAATCATGCTTAGGAACCACATTGCTTAGCAATGTAACACGATAAATCACAAGCATAATCAAAATAAATGTGAGAAGTCATCACGTCGCAGAGTAAGCTGACATGACTTCCCATAAAAGTGACGATATTTACTAACTTTAGTCAACCCAACAGATCAATCTGCAGTGCCAGCATCATACTTGCCTTTTAGCTTATTTTTAAGGAGGAGTCAGACGGTACTCGCACAGCAAAGACAGAACCTCCTTGGTATTTTTTTCATTCAAATCAGACACTTTTCACTTAAGTTAGACTTTGCAGCCGCACGTTCACGAACTCAGCATTATGCATAGTTTACACAGAGATTAGGGCTGCCTATCTAACAAAGAAACTGAATGTAGTTAAGCATGGGGCAAACACCACACTGTTACCTGAACAACAAACTGCCGCCACTGGTCAGGCTACAGGGATGGATGAAGAAGAATACAGAATCAAAAAAGATCTTTTAAATCACACTTGGAAAGTATTCATTCATTCATCATCCTTAACCACTTAGTCCAACAAAGGGTTGCAGGGAAGCTGGAGCCTATTCCAGCAGTCTTCGGGCGAAAGGCGGGGTACACCCTGGACAGCTCTCCAGTCCATCGCAGAGCCACACAGAGACAACCACTCATACTCACTCCAATGGGCAATTTCAGAGTAACCAATTAACCTAACATGCATGTCTTTGGATGGTGGGAGGAAGCTGGAGTACCCGGAGAGAACCCACACATACACAGAAAGAACATGCAAACTCCACACAGAACAGCCACTGTCCAAGCCCCGCCCTAGCAGAGGATTGAACCAGCAACTTTCTTGCTGTGAGGCCACTGTGCTAACCACTATCCCACCGTGCAGAAAAGAAAGAAAAGAAAAAGACGTTGGCTTTCTTTATTCTTGAGATCCTACGGTCCGGAATAAAAGTATTGTCACCCCTCCTTCATTTATATATTGCCATGGAAACAGGAATATGTCTAATGATTTACCAAAATTCATGCAAAGCTAAATGTAAATACAGTATATAAGGCTATGACAGAATTTGTACAATTCTATTGAGCTTGAAAGTCAATATTTGATTTATTCTTAGACAATCTGTCCCTACTTAGACAATTGTCCTGATCTCTGTCAATAACTGCTTCAATAATGTTGAGGTCAGAAACCTCGGATTCATCACAGCTTTAAGGGGATTCCTGTTGCTGCTGATTTTCAGTCCATTTGTAGTGTCATTTGGCATATGAGCTTTCTCATTGTTTTCCTTCCTTATTCCTTATGCTGACCATTACTGACAATGCTTCAGTGAACAGTAGTCATCTGAAGAACCATTTGCATATCAAATTTTTGATACGGGGCCTGAAATGATACTCTGATACTCTGTTAATGGTAAATGGACTTGTACTTCTATAGCGCTTTTCTAGTCATGCAGACCACTCAAAGCGCTTTACACTACTTGTCAATTTAGAACACACTCATACCCCGATAGGCACATCGGGGGTAGCTTGGGTTTCAGTGTCTTCCTAGGACACTTCCTAGGACACTTCGGCCTGTTAGGGGAAGCCTGGAATCGATCCCCCAACTTTCCAGTTGAAGGACAACTGCTCTTCCTCCTGAGCTACAGCTGCCCTTAATCAGCTTGTTGGCACACACAAGCCATGTCTGTCAAGCTGTGTAATCTTTGCCATGTTTTGTAGATGAAACTAAAGAAAATCATGTCTTTTGAAAGGTGTTTTTAACAAAGTATCTGAAGATACCATTTACAGGTTCCTATAGGTTTTCAAAAGTTAGATTTAAAACTTCATAAGAATTTTAAAACCAATAAAAGAATTTAAGGCCCATTTCATGGTAAAAATGAATGACTCCAAGAATTTGGAAAATGCATGTATTTACATCAGCAGTGACTGATTATTACACTAACCTGAATGTGTAAAGTGTAAGAGTTTGCTTCACTTAAACAGCTTGATCACAAAAACATGTTATCACAACACAGGTCCCACTACAATCACATGGATATAATGTCAATGGTGTTTAACATCTGTGACACTTTGGCTCTGAGTGTTGTGCAACACTAAAGCCTTGATCCTCAACGTTCCCAGTTTGATGTTCTTCGTGCACAAGGTGCATTGACCTGTAAATGGGTTCAACTGGGTCAAGAGGGACCCATTATCTAGCCATGTAATGTTCAATTGACATTTTTCCATTTTACTCATCAGATATAATTTTCAAGTCTCTTTCAGGTAGCTTTCTTTTGCACATAAAACGGTTTACGTGGGTTGAGTTAAATGTTCCCCAATCATATCGCCTCACAATCTCAGAGACAGTTGGTTCCAAATTTCAATATAGTTTAAAGGTATTAAATGTAGATTTGTAAATTTGAGACTTTTTAAGACCCTGCAGGAACCCTGATTTAAAAAGTGTTATTTTCTAAATTATTTGCAAAGCACTGGACCCGTCTGTGACGGCTACGCCTTAACAACTTTCTTTTATTTTTGTCTATAGGTAGGTAGGTGTGCTATGGATGGCTCCTTTTCATCAGAGCACCTGGTCTGAATGCACCTATGCTATTAAAGTTTTGTTTCCTGCATCTCTCGCTTTCTCTCTCAGATTGTTTTTTTGTTTTTATCCAGACACTAACAACCATTTGACACCACTGACTTCCACTTCTACATGATGCACACACTTATTTTCTGTTTCAGAGGACTATTTTTTTTAATAAATATATTTTTGTAGTAGACAGCTTGTCCTTCTCTCATTTTTGTCATGGCCTCCCACGCGGGCCACAACACCTTCTGAGGAAGACTGCAGATGTAGTCGGAACATGTCAACGTAACAAACAACTTTCTGACAATGTTTTTCTGATATTCATGACAAAAAAGGGAATTGGTAAGATGAGCAGATAATATGAACCTGATCTGATTCCACTACACTGGTTGATCTTTTGACTTAGGTATCATATCTATGATTAAATGATTCATAGTTCAGTGTTAAGAAGCTGAAAGAACTAAAACACACATTCTACTAGAAATGGACTGAAAAAAAAGTGAAAAAGCAGCCAAAGTCCAAAACAGACTTCATCAGACCTTTCAGAGATACAACTTAAAACATTTTAGTCTAACTCTTTAAAAGCAATATACTCAGAACGGAGGGTGGCTCAAAAGTTTTGCATAGTGCTTTGGTAATAATAAATTATTTCAATAAGTAGAAAATGCAGGCTTGTGTGTCACTAAATAAATACAGTAATGATCTCCTCCTTTACAACAGAATCCTGACATTTATTTAAATATAATCCCCCTTCATAGTTTGCATTCAGTTCAGTGTTAACTCTGTGTCACAGTTCCTGCTGCGTTGAGCAAAATAACTCAATCAAACAGAATAATAAGATAGTTTTTCACTTTGTGTTCTTTGGTTGAGGCTGTGTAACTATTTATGTGATTTTTGTCAGTTTTATCTCTGAATGAGCCAACGAGTGTTTGGGCTTCACTGACATGAGGAAAAAAAGTCATAAACATACGTGGTCCAGGACTCTGTGTGTGTGTGTGTGTGTGTGTGCATGGATTAAAGCAGATGTTTACTCAATCTAATTAAAGACATTTAAAAGGCTATATTTACACATTTTTGCATGTTTATCGGCCTCCTGCATGTGTCAAGTGCTTAACGTGGAAATAACACAGTGGATGATGAGAGTTTTTAACACACCACTGTATGTGTTAACAGTGTGTACGTATTTGAATGAGCTGAGCTGTAATTGCTGTATACAGGCATGTGTGTGAATGATGTGTGTGTTTATGAGAAGACAGCTCACCCGCAGGGAAGTAGAGAGGGAGGTTCTGTAGATACAGCTCCTTGTCCTTTGGCAAGAACACGCAGAAGATGACTCTGTCCAGCTGACACACACATACACATACATTAACAGAGATACAAAATGGCCTTTATTACATGCATATGCAGTTATTGTGAATTAATCAACTGCAGGAGGGAACAATGTGGTTGAGATTATGCACCAGCAATACCAGAAGAATGCAGCTAATGCATCAGTCCATTACTACACTATTAGCTCCCCATTATGATCATTCCACGACAAAGTGCTTATTACCCTGCATGCTGGGCACACAGTGCTGGAAATGAGAGGAAAAGTGTGTGAGACAGAAACAGAGGGCAGGGAGAGGCTTTTTTGGTACTCCTCTTGCATAAATCTGAGTGTGTGTGGATGTGCACAGTAGAGAAAACACACATACATTTTCAGAGATACAAACATAGCCTGTATGTGTGCTTGCTCCTAAGTGTTACGCATTGTGTTTATGTGTGTGAAACATTCATTCAGTCATTAATTTTCCTAACCGCTTAGTCCAATGAAGGGAAGCTGGTGTGTGAAACACTAGTTGACAAATCAGTCCACCACCATTAACACACGTGGATAAAGTACACACACGACCATAAACACAACAGCTTAAGAATTATGTCGGCCCAGTTTTTTTGATTACACTAAAATCTTAAAGTTGTGAGTTCCTGTCTACCCCGGTTCAGCTGTTGTTCTCTGCTTTGGTGCATCTGAACACACAGTTGGATGTTAAACATCTGCACATTTAAAGATTAAAGCTACTTCCCAACGGTAAAACTATGTTCTATAATGGTTTTGAGTTCATTTTCATAAGCAAGGCGTTTCAATGTCTGGCCAAGCTGTTCTGCCTGGTGAGGGACTTCAAGTCTTGTTGCTTTCAAAGACAGTATTTTCAGCAGCCTGATAGCCTGCGGCCCACGGCTTTCAGTCCAGGCTCGCTACACAATTACCATCACTCACCAGGATTTGCATGCATGCTAAAAGGTAATATATGGAAATGTGGGGTAACTAACTACATCCCCTGGGCTAAGGTGTAAGAATCTAACCTCTGTACCAAAGTGCCTCCACTGGCAGCAGGAAACAGTAACATCAGGAAACTAATTCTTATATTGCTGCAACATGGAGCCTGGAGATGCTGCAGCTAACAATAACATCAAGTGGTGGTAATGGTTCTCTAAGGAATGCCCTTCTTTAATGGAAGCACATTAGACAACTTGTAAATATTCCCTTCTCAAACGGAAAATCTAAAATACTTTGTACTTACTGACCTATTACCGAAAGTAATCCGGTGCCAGAAAAATTTACACACATTGATTACTTACTATACTCTATTGCAGATATGCATGAGGCAAACTCCGAGTGTCATGACTTTTTGTTCTCCATTTTTCCACATAGGGTCACATACCACACATTTTGCATTTACTCATCTTTTACTCTTTTATTCAAAGAACTTTCAAGGAGGAGTGACTTTCATCTTGGGTTATAGTAAAACACTGTAATATAACTGTGTAACTATTAATACTAAATTTATTCAAATGAAACAGCACAAGAAGAACAGATTAGTGAGTGCAAATTACGTGAAAGTTGAGTTATGATAGGTGGTAACTTTTTAAATTACTGTTGAAAGAGAAAATTGTACAAGTTCTCATAGCATTTGACAGCTCATTACTTCACCCTGGAGCCAAAGATTACTAGCTTAAAAGACAATCTAACAAAAACGTTTGTTTAGCTGCTGTTCTGTATCTTACAGTTGTACCAGTTTGCCAAGTTGAAACTGACAAATTTCTCATTTTCTCGGGACTTAATGTTGATCTTTACTTGAGATCTGAAATGCTGAAAACTACGTACACCTCAACTCAAAATGCTGACTAACCCATTTTGCAATTTGCTCCTAAACCTTCTGAAGTGCAGCGTGTTACGCTTTTACAAAATTACAAACATTAGAGCGAAATCCCCCTTAACCACCCCTCCACACCAACAAACACGTCTGGATCCAGTAGGTAAGAAACTAATGGATTTGGAAATTTTCCCCACTGGAATTACCACTAACAATCTCCCTCTCCTCCCAGAGGTTCCTGAACACCCTGCTCATCCATTTTGCTTAATTTTCTTTAAATAAACTCTGTTTTGTTCTCTGGATCGTCTGCATCTGAGTCTTTTACCAGACAGCTGGGCCTAACCGTAACACTGCATGGTTCTTTAGTAAAACAGAAAGAAACATTAACATGTGCTGCCAAGTAGCTTAATACAGCTAAATATGAGAATTCTTTCTAAAGGTATTACTTCTATATTAGCCCATCAGTAGGCAGAAATATTTGGAGTTACTGATTACATAAAAAAGAGCTTTAAAGTCACTTTAGTAGACAGACTCCCATCTCTCTCTAAATGGGAGGTTTAAGGTCCCCTTGGAGGTGAACTGCGTATTTCCAGTTTGGCATACTGTGGTTGGTTTAAAATTTGGATCCGTCATGGAAGCGAATGGTTGATTAGCACATGCTAAACTGCTCCCCTTATTGTTTTTTGTCTGTACTGTTTCAGCCCCTAAGTGGGTGGAATATCTACATGGCTTAAAGCCGCCACATTTGTTTGATTTCTTTGCACTAATAGTGTTGCTTTTATTGTGGAATAATCTGTTTTTTCTTTATTTAAAAAGGCTGATGCTCCAGTAGAGCCTGTTAATGGTTTCTGCCTGTTGTTTGAGAAGGTAACAGTGCATCATGTCATTTTTGTTTTAAAGATTATTTGTTTATAATCAATTCTGTGATCCTGGGGGAATATTTTAACTTTTCCCATCCTTTACCACACATGCTCTCAAAATTTGGACCTAAGGATTTACTTAACAGAGCAGCCAAAATGGTTAGTGTACTGGTGAAACTGCACATAGTCTTAAGGCCATTTACCCCCATGGGCCGGCCACACTCGCATCATTAGCTCTGTGCAAATAAAGATGTCTGCAGCAAAATAGCGGATCTCTCAATCAGGTTAAAGAGACCAGATAACTAAAGCTAAAACTGGTACGACTCCCATTAGCTGCTCAATGTCACTGAAATGTCCGTTATCTTGTAAATAAAAAAGCATAGTGGTACATAAGCAACTAAATTAATGCGCACACAGGGACATGGATTATTTGGATGAGGTTCTTTCAGCTCGCCCACTAACCGGTGACACCTTGCTAGTCTATGCAGTACAAGGAGCAACTTCATTGAAGAGACTTGTTTTTTGCAAGCTGTATCTTCTACTGTTGCATTACCCATGCCTGCATATGCTGACGCCAACAAGTCTGCCAAGGACATCTTCAAAGGCCTGGTAAAGCTTGATGTCGAGACATTTCAGCTGGTGGATTGTATCTGAAAACATCTGGATCCTCTAAGACTGATACCAACAGAGCTGCCGGCAGCTTAGAAAGTACGTACAAGCGGGCATAATATGGCTCAACCTTCTCCAAAATCCACAGCGCCATTGTTGTTGGTTATGAGGGATAGCTTGCTGTTTACTAAATTAACTTTGACACTTCCAAATCCAAAATGACCCAAAGCAACTTTGCAACTGGGTTCAAAACAGGACACTTTCAGCTACATATCTAATGTCAATGATGGAGCTGAGTTTGGTGGGTCTATTTACTAGACGGTGAATGACAACATAAGTACCACGCTGGAAACAAATTATGATGTTGTCCTTAGGATCGCCTTTTTATCACTTGATTTCAGAAATCAATCAATCTTTGAGATTCCAGTCAACTTGGCATGGACTGCTGGTAGCAAAGCACCAAGGAATATAAGAAAAATGTCTGTCCAACTCAAACTGGTGGCAGATACATCTTGGAGAGATGGAATCAAAGGCTACATCAACAAACAAAAGTACCATTCATGTTGATGCTTTTGTCACTGGTAAATTCCACCTTTTTGTTACTTTTTACATTGTAGCTGCAGGAATCAGGAGATGGTTGTTAGCACATTATTTATAAATCCTGTCATTGTTCCTTTTTATCACTGCCATAATAATTTGATCAATACAATCCCTTGGTTTGTCAGCAACTCTGTGTGGCTTCATTGTGATAATGCCAGATTCTTTTCTTTGTGAAAACATTGTGGATTTGTGTGGTGAGTGTTGTAATACTTTTTTCTTTGATTTAATTTTCTTTTCTTTATTCATGATAATCTGATATTTTCCTGCAATTTAATGCCATTCCTACTTCATACCATCTAAAATACTTAAAATGTGTTGTTTTTCTCATTTTTAAATACTGCTGCAACCTTTCTCCATATCTTCAGAAGGACACTTATGTTGTGGTTTGTGTTGACGATTAAAGTTTGGGATTTTCTGGAGCAACTACACACGACCTTTCCTTAAACTTGGCAGTTTTAGGGTCTCTCAAAGATGAATCTGTAAGTCTGAGAGACACCTGCAGTCATAGTCGACTAATCAAGAATTAGTCTGTGTTATTTCTGTGATAACAGACAACAAGGAGGCACACAAGTTACTTACAGTAATGTCAATGACTCCACCTAGAACCTGCTTTGCTGTTCTGGGTGGAGTCAGAGCCAACAGGAAGTCATGGAGGTACATAATGTACCTGATCTAGACAGACAACAGCTCGAGGTTGCTGATTTGATCCCTGGTTTTCCTCGTCCATATGCTGGAGTGCTCTTGGAAAAGAAGTTCACTTTTCCACCCACTGTGCTCACTGTGTGTGCTTGATAAAGAAAAATGCTTAAAAAAAAAATGCAGTGTGTGTAACTGGGTGACTTAGTCTTGGAGTGAAAAGGATTGGAAGTGATGAATAGCAGCAGACCAAACAAGAAGATATGTAAAGAGTTAACTGAACTTACATACATTAAATCTGAAGAAATATCAGAATTGCTTGTTGAACACAGATTCATACAGACGTGGCTGTGATGATAACAGTAATCAGTCAGCTATGTCTTCTCCCTTGTTGAATGTCTTTAGCAATGCCAATTTTCCATGATTCAGGCAAGTCTGCCGCTGTAACCCCGAAGAGGGCAGCTATACCTGATAGAATGATAGAACTTCCCCAGTACGATTCCCAGCCCATCCATGTTTCGACAAGTATTCTGGTAAAACACTAAACTGGAGATCCTATGTCCTGGTAGCCGATGGCCAGTGTCCTGCAGGTTTTAGAAGTTTCCCTGCTGCACCAGATGTGATTCAGACTAAGTGCAGGGCTGGATGTGAAGCTCTGCATAAGTCTGTAAATTATCCCCTGATTTCAAACAAGTGTGTTGCAGCAGAGAAACTTCAAAAACCTGCCGGACACCGGCCCTCGAGGACTAGGACCAAGGATCCCGGTACTAAACCTTACACTGCTCCCGATGCATTTATGCTTGGTGCCCATGAAATAGGAGGAGTCTCTTAAACACTTCTTGTTTGGTGTGAGACTCATTAGCTGGATTTTTTCATATCATTACATACAATTAGGATTAGGTTTAGAGGTAGATTCGAGCCAATCACATCTAATTAGTGAGAAACAACCGCTTTGACTGAGGAATGGCCATACTGTCTCCTGCAGAGACTCTTTACTACTCCATGTGGATTAAGAAAGATTATTAATTACAACAATAAGGAATCAAATAAAAAGGACAAAAAGTTACAATACCAGTATTAGTGGGCAGTGCTCTGGGCAACTGAGAGGATTTCATTTGTTAATAAAGATTATGATATGATCTGAAAGTATCAGGATATCTGCAAAATGAACAGTTTTGTATAAACTTCCTGGAAGAAAAAAACTCATTTAGAAAAATATAACAACTATAAAACTCACGAGCAGCCTTGGGTGGAACATTTTTGCAATAATTTTGTTGCTGTTTCACAAATAAATGATTAATTTCTTCTATTACAGAGCGTTGGCACATTGCCTCGTGTCTGGAGTCCATTTTGTGTCCTACTGTGTCTATAATTTCCAATTCATTTTCTATATTACAGCATTGCAAGCCAGACAAGGCCTGACCAAACACGCTGTAAAACAACATAAACAGAGAGGGTTCAATTAAAGGCAAACTCCCATTTCCTCTGGTGAATGCTGCTACTTAATATGCATGCCTGAAAACCCTCACAATCTTAATCATTTACAATATTTTTTTGTGCTTAATGAACACAGTAGAGGTACATGTGGGCAGAATATAAAGAAGTGCCTCGACGGTCTGACTTTGTGGTCTTGCATCAAACATCAAGGCTTGTTGTCATCTGTGGTGAGACATGTAATGTTTTATGTGTATTTGTTGTGCTCACAGAAGGCTGATGGCATCAGTTGACTGGTATTGCTACAAAGCCTCTCGAGACGCACTAACAAAAACATTGACAACACCCTCTGTTAGAGGAGATTCGTACGGAGACAGAGTGATAGGAAAAAGGAGTGGGAGGAGATCAGTAACGTTAAAAAAAAAAAAGGAAGCAGGGAGGTGAACTCAGAGCATGCAAACAACTGATTGGAAAGTTTCCGCTCTCCTCCAATCATCCCCATCTCTCCCGCCATCCTTCTCTGCTCCTCATCTATTCCATGATTTTGTCTTTTCTTCTCTCGTTATTTCTCTGGGGAAAAATGTGTGTGCATATGTGTTTGTATGTGTGTGCGCTTTTTGTGTTAGTCCCGCAAGGAGCCAATTAAAGCGCAGACTTGGCCATGAGCAGGAGAGCCAGAGCTTGGGAGAGCGTGCTTAAACATATTTGTGTGTCATTGTGTGTTTTCTCAATGCACCTTTTCCTCACGCTCACCAGAAAACAAAAACAACAGCTGTGAAAGAAATAATACCTGGAGGAAATGGTAGGGGAAAAATTGCCAATCATGCAGACACAAACACACTCACAAGCACACACAGATATAGATGCTCACCTTGTCAGGATGGGCATCAAGAAACTCCCTCACAGTTGCCAACACTTCGTGCACAGCCTGTTCCGATGGATAACCTACACAAACACACAACATCAAAAATGTCCACACGATTTGCCAGAACAGCTGCGGTGACAGATCTGTGTTTTTATGTGAGTCTCACTCTTCTGCTGTGTGTTTCCAGACAGGTGTGTGTGTTTCTCCTTCCTCTACTCTAACACTTAAAGCTCTGTGTTTTCTCACTTTGTTTCATCTCAACCCATCTAAGCCGGCGAGATGCCATCACAACACACTTGTTGGTTACAAGGAGACAGATGGAGAAGGACTGCAGTGCTTCTTGTCAGTTGCTGAACCCTTTCTCTTCTGGAAATGCTCTGAAAAGGCATCCTTTGCGTAAAATGCTGAGTTCAAACACAAACAGCGCGATCATCCAGACATTGTTCTGTACATCATAAAAGCTGAGTGCGTTACCAGACAAATACAAGAGGACGCAAATTTACACTGAAGGAATTTTTGTTAGGATGACTGATATTTTATTTAAGTATCTACGTCCATGCATTAAATATTTCAGAACCAGTCATGGGCTTGTTTTCACTCAGCGTTGTGCGAATGTGAGCTGGATCCAGATCTGGTCATACCACACTTCTGGTAACATTTATATGTATTTGACTGTAGAATGACCTAGTGTTGAAATGATTGCCCTCCAATGATTATCTGGACCCAGATCTGGATAAAGTATTTATTTTATTCAGTGTGTCAGAGGTACACAGGCATAAACTCCTTTAGTTCGGGGTTTTGAGTGACATTTTACATTTCCTGTTAATAGGAACAAGATGTTACATTACACGATAAAAACTGCCTCTCATATAGTTCTTTGTTAAAATATTTCACCCAACTCACAAAACTCTTTAAAAATAGTCCTCACAGTTGCATAGAAACAGGAAATTACATTAACTAGGGACTTGTCCACTAACACACCACACACCATCTTCCTGCTGTATGTAAAATAACATCGATTCCTGTTTTCCTGTGTTTTGTTTATTGCTGTTGCATTGTGCATCTCTTTCACGGTATGATGTTGACTAAATCAATGAATAAAAAAAAAGGATGCTGTAATTTGCCCTCATTCGACAATGAAAACAATGAAAAAATTAAGACTGAGTTTAATTTATCTCTAAGCAGCTGCTGCTTTTCCATAAAGAAAAAACAGCAGCTGCATGAGCTGGGCTGACTGACCAAAGAGGAACGTGCATGAAGCTTTCCCTGCGCTTGTCCACGCTGTTAAATGACTGCTTCAGTCTGCTGAAACCAAAAGTTCAGCTTTTTAGGAAACACTGGAGACATATAGCTGTGCATGTTTGAGTCTTGGTTGATGACTCTCTTGTACTGCCTTGTACCGTTTACTATGTGAATAAATCCTCTCGCTGGGTTTCATCTGCAGGATCCGGCAGTGACCAGCTTTTGCATTTGCGAATCATCATATAATTAAATCTAAGATTTTAGGTAAAAACACTGAAGAATAAGAACGTGAAAACGGCTTTCGAGAGACAGCAAGAACATTTACAAGAACCAAACAAAAAAACAAAAAAACAATCCTTAAAGGGGTTTTGGTGACCTATATTTTGTGTACCTTGTGTGTGTAGTAAGATCCAAACTATTGTTTTTTGTTTTTTTTGCCACATACAAATTTGATTCACATTCTTTCGTTTCCAATTGCATTTCCGAAGAGGCAAAAGCTGCTTATGTGGGCTAAGATTACGTAACTTTTCATTACACTCCAAAAATCCTGACCTATAAAACTCCAAAGAGGAAATAAATGGGATGACGATGAGAAACAGGTGCAACAGGAAACAGAAGACAAACCAAGTTAATCAGGACTTTGTTCTTTTCCCCATGCTGCAGAGGTGTGAACAAGTGGTCCTCCCACCAGAACCAACCCAGGATGTGTTTAGGCTTTGTCCTTTTCCCCTCTTCTCTGCCAGCATGAAAGGGATTACAGTCAATCTGACACAATCTCCAACCTAATCTATATTAATCTGCCGGTCATAATCCAAGGCGTTAATCTGAGAACCACCTCCAGGTTGGAGGATATAATGTGGCGAGTGGCACAGATTTGCTTCGCATTCTGGTTAAACAGACAGCAACAGAAACAAGCATGTGATGGAGAACTCAACCGAGAAACGAAGCACTAAAATATGATCACAAAAATGGACGAAAATGTCATACATTTGCTCTTATCTGAGGAGGAAACACACACACACACACACACACACACACACACACACACACACACACACACACACACACAGATACTGACCGTAGATTCCAGTAGAGATGCAAGGGAAGGCCTGCAAAGCACAGAAAAAAATTAACCAGTTGTTCATAGTCTGTTGCTGTGAGAGCAAAACAGTGAGAGCACATATAGACACACTCACACACCCACACACAGACACATTTGCATGTTAAACTCTTATGAGGTCAGTCCCTGACATTATGAATTATTGAAGCTCTTACCCTGACTGTAATTATAAATGCTTTCAGACTGAAGGAATCACTTCATAGTTCCTGCAACCGCTGGAGTAGTTTCCCTCTTCTTGTAGTTTATAAAACTGCTTTTATAAGGTTGTTTTTAGCTCCCACACTAGAGTAAGATCTGACCCATTAAGAGCCATCAGTGAAGTAGCTCTAAAGTGTTTGAGCAAAACAACATAATACTGAACATGGTCCAGATGGTGTGTGTCTATAGTGATAGGCTAAACGTTGGGACAGCTGAGATCTCTTTGGGCCCTGTGAGTTTTGTTTTTGTTTACTTGAATATATATTTTGCATTGATGGCCTCAAATTGGAGACAGCTGGCCAGGGTCTCCATACACTATAAAGGTCCTTTCCTGGGTGGAGCCTGTCCCATCTAATCTCGAGGGTCTGGCCCTTTAACTTGTTATAACTTGTTATCTTTTTTGTTCAGCATTTATGTTGTTTCAGTTGGTTAATAAAATAAGTTTCCTACATCAGTTCTCTCACATCTTTCCTCATTTTTTACGAGGCGACCAGAACAACACACAAGTGTAATATAAAAACTCAGCTGGAACAAGTGAACATCTTTAAGCTGACCTGCTTAAAACAGAGGAATGGAGCAACAGTGGTGCCGTCATTTTATTGAGCCTATGTGATGGAGACATTACAAGAGGACTTTCACTCACCTACCAGCTGCTGACTGGCCTTAAGTCTTTAAAAAAATGGAAAGAAAAGTCCAGTTTCTTTAATATATGGTTAATTTTTAGCCTTTTAACAAAATTTAACAAAAGATTGTGTTAATTTTTTTTTTCAGCTGGGATATTTACCACTTATTATCATGCAATATATGAAAACTCTTCTAGTGCCATTTCCTGTTTGATGGTATGGATTAGGGGACAAAAGACAAGACATAAAATTATACCTGATATTGCATAAACTGTGTGTATCAGATAAGATATGTTTGGCTTTATAGGGTTAATACTTTGCTTTCCAAAGTGCTTTGTAAAAGCTTAAAACAGTAAAGCCAAGCATGACGTCTATTATAAAACAGGAAATGATTACACTTTTTGAGCCTTGGAAGCTTTGCAGGCAAACTACGAAACAGAATTACCAAGTTTGTTTGGTTTTTTTTTTTTTACAAGTAATAATCTCCTCTCATGTGTATCATTTTGTTCGGAATTTTTTTAATAGCAGCATCAACAATAGTTTTTTTTTCCCCAAAAAGTTTAATTGCCTGAATAATATAGAAAATGAACTTACAGATTACTGCATGTAAGCCATTATACTATTCTTTTTTAATTTCACATGTTTTTTTTTCTTTATTTGGTGCATAAAACTGTGTCAAAATAATAAGTTCAACAATACATAATCATAATTACAGCTGAATCAACAAAGCATTATAATGATGGGGCAAAGAACCTGATGTGCAGAATATATATAGATTTGTATTTTCTTTGCTCTTTTGGCTTGAGGTGTTTCTTTTCTTTTTTTGGACAATGACTGGGTATTTTTCAAATGGCAAAACTATCCCTGTCCCCCAATAGTAAAGTATCCTTTACTCGCCTTTGTTTCAAAACATTCCTTGATCCATGCGGCGACCTGGGTTATGTTGCTAACAGACAAAAAGCCAAAAAGCAATGCTGCCAACTACATGACATCTGTCTGGATGGAAGTAATAATAATTTAAATATTGTGGATGTTCTTAGGATCTCTATTTTCAGAGACGCTACACAAACTCCACAGAGAAGACGAATAGTGTCATGCTGGTTAAGCACAGAAAGCTGCATAAAATTGGATTTTCACTGTGCTGCAATGAGTTTCCCAAACACAACAGGTTAAAAAAAAACTATTGGTAAACAGATGTTTACACAACAACATATTATAAAAATGTCTATTCTCAAGATTACCAGTAAGAGCCAGTCACCTGCAGCTCCACAGGTTTTCTTTCACCTGGATGTTCACAGGTGGTTGTTGTGGAGCCTGAACTGTAGTATCCAGATTCTGTATCCTTCTAATTCCTCTCTCAGCTTTCAGATGTCTATTTTCATTGATGGACATTTTTCATGTTAACATTCGTCATTTCCAAAATCGGCTGCCTTAAAAGTAAATATTTTTCTTCTCCTCCTTTGCCTAATTCTTAAGTTTAACTTACTTCTGAATTTGGCTGAGTTTTTGTGAAATAAATGATAAAACTGCTTAAGAGGTTTTCCATATCATGTTATATTTACATCTCTTAAGGACAGTGAAAGAAATGTGTGCTTTCTTTTTACTTAATTTTAAACACATTCAATTTTTTTCATCCATTTCTTCCAGGCTACAAATGAATGTTTTCAGAAACCTCTTATTACTTACCACTTATTTCTAGTTGACCAAAGCAAACACGAGGCTGTAGCTGTCAAAAACTAGCCACATTAAAAAAGATTAATCCAAAGCCAGGTTTTTTTCACTAGATTTTCTCTCTTAGTGAGAAATCTTATAAAAAGATACCAGCATGAGTCAAACAGAGGGGTTTTCCGACTCAGTGTATTAAATGCATCAGCTGGATCCTGGAACATGTGTTTCCTTATCACTTAGCTTGCAGCTGCTTTAAAAGTATGACCAGCGGGAGAAGTAGCAAAGAGCCCCAACTTCTTCCATTTTCATAAGAGCATTGTATAGTCTTGTTTAAAAGTATTGTTTTAAATTAGATTTGACAAATCTTTCCAGTATTTCCAGGATCTTAGGTGACATTTAATATTAACGTCACGGTAAAATCTGAGACTGATGAAGTGGAGCTACAAGTAGATGAATGAATATATCTATTAAATCCAATTACAAACACAACATGTATTCTGTTCTGTTCATTAAAACTAAACTATACCAGTAATGATGAAAATTACTGAGATGTGACAACCCAACACACACTTAATGCATTAAACCATTTCAACACAGACATTTGTAAGGGTAAAATCTGCTTGTAGCTTCAAATCAATAAGATCCATGTTTGGTAGAAAAACAGCTACTGGTCCCGATGTGAGGCAAGCCACCAGGAACACGGCAGGTTCTCAGCCTGCTGTCTAACATAGCTGCCCAGGCAGATGTGAGGATGCCCTCTTCTCTCCTGCTTTGCTCATTTATCGTGACTGCTGAGATTTCACAAACAGTGAAGGTCCCTGAAGACTGAATATAAACAGCTTAATTTAGAGCTCGGGCACTGACTGCTGCAATTGTAGGTTTAATAAGACAAACAAACAAAACAATACGCGAATTCACTTCTAGAAAACCTGAAAAAGCTGGTTTCCTTCTATTACAGCACTGCTCTGTTACTTTGGTGTTTTTCTTTGACTCTAACATTTTGTTCTCAGTGAAACTTCCGCCTGGTGAGTTTTTATAAACTCAACACTGCTACCTCTTTTTTCTCTTCCCCAGTCTATCTCAGCATGACTGCGGTTTCCTTTGAAAAAAGAAATCTGCATGCCCCCAATCTTTTCTACTAAGCTCAAGCTTTCTTGTAACCATAAAATTTTGTCAATCAGTCATGACTGCAGTGCTTCTTTCTTTCCTCTCATCAATGCATCTTTTTCTGTGGGTCAGTTTTCCATGATTCCCTTCATTTTAGCCAGACTTGTCAAACAGCCATGCCCCTCTCTCCTCCATCCCTGTTTGTCCACAGCTTCCATAAACTGTTCAGGTTCATTTTGTCTGTCCGTTCTCACCACAGAACGAGCAGCATTTTCAGCAGCAGTTTGCAGGCTGTTCTTGTAGCATGACCTCAGAGCTCTCCTCTCCTCCTCCCCGACTCCTCCATGTGCAATTGGTCCCACAGTGTGGATCACATCTGCAGAGATGGATGAGAAGACACAGTTCATGACGCAGAGTTAGAGGTACAAAGCTGTGTAACCATATTTTATAATGGAACCAATGTCTTTCCTTTTAATTATAAAAACTACATTGTTGACTTTTAATTTAAAAAAAAAAAAAAAAAAAATCCTTTAAAGCATGCTTTAAATTCTGGTTTCCCGAATGTTGTTTGTCACTGCTTACCTTCTGTGCTAAAATGCATAAATATACATGGCTCTCCTATTAACACAAGCTAAAAATACTCAGATTTGTTCTGATTTGATCTCATCTTATCTATTATAAAAGCACACATGAACAAGTCTTTATGTTTGCTGGATTAATTCTGATTATGTGACATATGGAAGCTGAAAATCCTATTTATATCATAAATACTATTAACAAAAATAAATAAATAAATACTACCAAGAAAAGTTGGATTTTACTGGAAAGCTCCAACAGATCTAAAAGATGTTACACATAAGCCAAAATCCCTTGTTTAGTGTCGCTTAACCCAAGCAGAGCAAAGGTCTGGGTGAACACTAAAAAATGACAAAAGACTGACCTCCTATCATCTTTTTCCAAGAATTTTTTTTAGAATCATGAATTTAAATAAAAATAACAGGACAAGTACTGAGGAAATTATACCCGAGTGTCCAGGATAAGATTAGAAATATACTTTTACATCTCGGTTGATTATATAAAAAAGAAAAAAGATAGAAAAAGGCTCTAAAGGGATAGATAGTGTTATCAGTGGCTGCTCACTCTCACTTTCCTGTCCTCATATTTGTCACAACCACAGTTAGAAAGATTAGATTAAAATAGTCAAACGTTGCAGGTGGAAAGAACTGTGCATAGACGATAACACAGGAAACACTGGACCTCCTTCCTTCAGTGTTTAGAGAATTTAAACAGCTCTTGTCATGGCTGCTACTTGCATATTTCTGGGTTGTTTCACTCTGTTGGAAATGCTGGGCAGAAACAGACAATCAGACAGGACCCACAGTGCTTGTCATATCACCAACTCTGCAGCTGCAATACATTCACAGGACAAGAATTTGTCCACAAGAGCAGAGGGTCAAAAACAACAATGGTGGCAATGAGCAACTGCAAGCAAGGTGCTTAACAGCCCACACAAAATAAATTGTATTGTGGAAATTCAGATTAAAGTCTTTGAAGAGTGAAGAGAAACAAAACCCCTCAATTTCCCAAAGTAACAGCAGGCAAAAAATAATCCAAACCAGGAAACAAAAACAAGCTATATGTAAAGGCAAATGTGCCACTGCCAGTCTCATCTCAGCCTGACATGGACACACAACATGTTGTTTCAAATGTTGCACCACTCTGGAGTCAGAAGAATCCTGGTAGATGTGATCAAACATTTTGATACCTTTGATATGTAGGATCTTTGTACTAACATACATAAAACAGGAGTAAATAATCAAACAGTGACTCAGGACCTCTACAAGCATCATCCAGATTGGGTAGAATAATGTACTTTCCTGTTACAAAGAAAGTTTTTTCTTCTGTTTTTTACACTTTAATGTGTAAAAAAACAGAATGGAGAGTGTTGCTGTTATATGTGTGTTTTAACACACTCTGCCAGTCACTTTGCCTGATTGAACTCTGTGATAAAGACATTCTGTTCTAATAAAATATTCACCACTAACAGAACAATCTCTGCATCCTGAAGGCTGCAAAGCTGCATGGCGTTCCTGTGGCATATGGGGGCAGTCCAGGATGTCATTCTGTATGTGATTTACAGGTTTGGATTGTGCAACTTTGTTTAATTTTTTTTATTTTGCCATCAGTCTTTTTAGCCATGAAACATTGAACAACCAAACTTCATAAAATTCCCAGCCTAACATGTGAAACTGTCCACTTCTGAAGAAAAGCATGAACACAGAAAACTCCTAATCTGGAGTAATCAGCATCTCTTAATCTGCAACAACGCCTCTGTCTTTTTATGACAAACTATTCTACCACTGTGTTCAGTTTCTGATCATCTGCAAGAGAATCGGTCTTTGTCTCCTCCTTTCCAGGAAAAAAGAACACACTTGTAAAAAAAAAAAAAAAAACAGGCCTTCACATTTGTGCTGGAGGTCAGCTTTTCCTTGTAAGCATATTAAGTGAAAGGCAGGCAGTGTTTTTTATATTTCACAAGGATATGGTTCTGATTTAACAGACTGACTTTGATCATCAGAAAAACATACAAATCTAAGTGACTGAATAAAAAGTGAATGAATTCAAGTATACTGAGCTAAAGACGAGGCTGAGTCAGGAACACAGAGGGCTGCCATTGAGATGCTTCAACTGGCCTGAACAGCTGTATACAGACATCACCACACATTCTGATGAGACACAGCAGGCTGCTCTCGGTGTGAATCCCATCGCTGTCATAAAACCTGGCTAAACCACTGCTCATGAAAACACACACAAAAAAGAAAAAAGTTACATGCTGATATATTTTTTTTAAACATTATATGGAAAAACAATGATAGTTTTCAGCCAAAGATCAACCTCAGGAGGGTTTTCTCTTTGACAAGTCTAAAATAAATCATCAACTTACTTCTAGACAGCTGACATCTGATCTGTTACTCTCTCTTTTTTGTTTTTTTAAGAAATAAAGGGCAACACGATCAGTCAGTCCAAGAAAAACGATCTTATTCTGTTTGACATAACAGGAGAAACTGGCTCCTCTTTCTCTCCCCCAAACTCTATGATGCAATAAACAGACAAGGGAAAAGAGCTTGGCTCATCAGATGTCAGCATAATTTGACTATGGTATTAAATATATGATGTGGACTTGAGACAAACGCAGTGGTTAAAATGAGCTGCAGTTGACTCAGTTTCCGTTTGGTTTTAATCATAGACCGTATATGAAAGATGGACGGAGCCTCCAGCGGTGAAAAGTGAAGCCTATGCTGAAGTGCCAAAAATTGCAGTTCTCCTCTCATCCACTAGGGGCTGGCTCCAAAACAGAGCAAATCCCCATAGACTCCCATGTTAAAAAACTTAACAGCAGAAATAAACATGTTCACAGCCTGGTACAAAAAAACATTTTATGTTTAATAAATCAAGTTTACTTTCATGACAACTGTGGGGGGGGGAGTGATTTTTTTCCTAACTCCTCCATTTAGAACTAATTTTAGCTCACCACCTAACCAGCTCACCTCCGTTAGCTGGTTAGCTCCTGTTAGCTCCTGTTAGCTCTTAGCTACAGGCAGGTTGGCGTTCGCTAGATGTCAATCATCCACAACACACTGACAGCCCCCCTCTCAACTCTAACTCCTTGACCATTTTTGTATTTTCTGGGATAGTCGACATGCGTGACATTGCCAAGATGGCGATGGTAGAAACCTCCCACCGAGCTTCAGTCAGCTCTTCTGAAACCTATGGGTGACGTCACGGAGGCTACGTCCATCTTTTTACAGTCTATGGTTTTAATAGAAAGTCAATTGCTTGATTTGTTTTCTCTACATTTCTTGTTTTAGTCTTCCTGTCTTGGCATTAATAATATGTCTAAAACACATCTCTGTCCATCAAATTATTTTGAAAAATTTTTATTTTCATGAAAATATTCCCCTGACCTCAAAAGAAATCTTATGTATAACCTAGACCATTTTTTAATATGCACACCATCTATGAATATGTAAATCAGCCCATCCTTTATCTCCGACAGCTCCCTAGCTGCAGCTGTCTCAGCTGGGTTAACACACTCGACCCCCTTGCTTCAGTTATACGGCTTATCTGTGATATTATGATCAGGTTTCAATATCATAACCGATCTGATGATGTCATCGGCTCTGACAAGTCCCACTTTACGTTTGCAGCAATGATTCTTTAGAGTTGTTTGATAAAAATGTTTGCCAGCTGAATTTGTGTGACTGTTTTCATTACGCTGAAACTTAGAAGGTGGAGACGCTCAGCTGTAATGTAGACTACTTGGTTTTTTTTAAACTCATGACATGTTTCCTGTAGAAGAAAATATGTTGTGGCACTAATGTTTGTAACTTGAAAAGTAATTTAAAGGAGTGTTTGAAAACTGCATTTTTTTCCTTATTTTTGTTGTAACATTATGTAAGTCTTTCTACATTTAAAATAAAACAACTCCCTTTAAAGGATAAAAGTACTGCTCTGCACACACATCTGTTCATACTAATATTCTCTTTTACAGGTATTTTAGTCTTGTATCATTCCTACGTTTGACACCAACTTGTAAAATAGGTAGATTCCTGTAAGATTTCTCAGATATAAATTATCAAAACAGTCACCATGTCACAATACAAGCAATCCGACTGTAGTCGAACACGAGCGTTTGAACCAATCCGTGTCCTAGTTAGATAGCTTGATGCACAGGAGAGTGCACTTAAATAAAAATGTTATTGTCAGTTGTTTGGTCACATTTAGAGCAAAGTGTTGTCAGAGCTGATAAAAGCTTGAAATCGTTTATGGCTTTCTTTCAATCCTTCGCTCTATGCCACATCCCAGTTTAAACCCTGCAGACACACAGATCTTAGGAGAGAGAATTTTGAGAGTAGATGACAAACACAAAGCTGAGACCTGAGTAACATCACTGAAATGAATCCTGCATATAAGTTTAATATTTAATTTCTCTTTGATTTTTTTTTCTCTTAAGAGCTACATTTATAAATCAGAGACAAAAACGTACGTTAACATTATAAACTGGGATTCAGTTGAGATGAGAGGAAGGCAGTTTCTCAGGAGATTATTACAGGAAGTCAGCCTAAAATAAAAGAATAAAAACCTCATACACAGAGATCTGCAGCGTCTTGGAAAAACACCCAAAGACAAGATATGAACTTGAATTTTCCTTTCCTCTGGGAAGTATCTGGTACTGTTCTGAAATGCTCTGTAGTTTGCTCGATTTGCCTCACACCTTTGTCAAAAAGCACCCGGTTTTAAACTTTATTTAGGTCACAAACTGTACCTCCAATAATTACATGTTAGAAACCATTTGTCCTTCATCTTCTGTGGTTTGGCAAAGCTGCATAAAAAGATACTTGATGCTTGAGATTCAAATATATGTTTCTAGTTTCAATTCTTCCATTAAAGGTCAGCATCTGAATGGAGTAATTTGGGGTAGATGTGCTTTATAAACACAAGGGACACAAAGTAAGCAGCAGCATGTTGACTAAGTCATTCGGGTTGATGGAAATACTTCTCCTTGTGGCCGCCATGCTGAGGAAACAGCAGCTTTACATAGCAGAAGCATGAGCCACTGAGGTTGCTGATGAAGGGAAGACAGGTACTACTGGGGAAAAACACACTTCTGCCTTTGAGCTGTTTGCCAGTGACAAGTGATATCCAGTTAGAGAGAAAGAGAGAGAGAGTTGCTATGGCAACATTTATCACTGACTGCTGGAAAGAGATCTGCGCCCATCTCGGCCCAGTTTGTTTGTTTATGGCTGATACCGGTAGTTTTGCTCTGTGTTTTACATAAACTGACGCAGACATTGTACATATGCCGGCAAAATCAATAAATACAGTGATGATGTAAGTAACAGGAATAATATATTACAGTAAACATCTACATTTAAGGTCAGGGACTTGGAGCAGGATGAGTGACTCAGAGCGGTACCTCCAGATCCAGCTGTGGGATTTAATCAAACTGTTTGGTTTTCACAGAGAAGCATCTTTATGAGACAGGTCAGCCAAGGGGAAAGTTATGTAGCCTGAAAGCAGAGATGATCTACGCTGAAGCTTGGTCATGCTGACAAAGTTATACAAAGTTATACAAAGTTAGAACCAACGTAAAATCTTCATTTCTATTAAAGTCACTTAACTATCAAAGAATTTCTCTTTTGCACTTTGGCCTCCAGGTTTGACAGCAGCTTCTGGGACCTGAATGTTGCTAAGACCCAGACGATGTGTTTGAGAGACAGCAAGAGGAGGGGGCACAGGGCCCATGCTCACCTTCATGCCAATCAGCATGAAGGGCCAGGATGTGAACCAAGTCACTCATTTCAATTGTCTTGGAACAATAGTGGATGATCAGCAGCCAGCGCACTTTGACCACGGTCTACAAATCATTAACTCAGAGTGCTTTAGCAAATAATTTGGTGTCGCAGTTTGAAAACCTTTCAGTGAAACAAAAGAGGAAACTGGTGCAAATTGTTAATCAGGCAAGTAAAAAACAAGCAAGGAGGCAAGAGCTGTCTCTTCATTCTGCTGCCATCAGGACACACACTGATACTGGATACACATCTCTTTTAAATGTTAGAATATTTCTGCCTCGCTGCTTTTTAAAAAAAATTTTTTTATTCGTGGTTATTCACTGTCTGTATTTATCTTTTTTATCATCTTTCATGTTTTTGTGTTGTACAGTTTCCAGATGCAAAGACAAATTTCTATTCTCAGCATCAGCTGGATCATAAACAAGTCTTTTTACTTCTTTTTTTTTTTTCAGAAAAGAAACATAATAATAAAGGATTCTGAGTTTTACTTTCTTGTAAAGTCTTGAGCCTGCAGCCTGATGAGTATTTATTTTTACACATTTCACATAATTTTCTTTTGTTACATTTACTGAACTCACACATCAGTTTAGGTGAAACATCAGCTTTTCTCTGTATGGACGTCTCAGTGCTTCCGTTGTCATAGGTGTGTTCTTAAAAGGCTGCAGGCTAAAAACAATTCAGCATTCAGTGAACTGTAGCTTGATCAGTTTGTTTATTTTTATTTTTGCAGATGATTCTCCAAAACACTAACAAGATCTCTGGGAAAATACATAACCTAAATCTTCCTTTGAGTCACGTTCTCTGAATTATTAGGCTTTATACACATGTCGGCGTGATATTAGTCTGGGTTTAGATAATCAGCTGTTTTCACACATCATTGCAATTTTTGATAGTATTAACTTCTTGTCTGTTCAAGATGCACCCTGCCTCTTAGTCGACAACAACTGGGATAGTCCCAGCGGCTATCAAGCGAAGTCCTGCTTTGTCCACTTCGTACATAGCAATAGAAGTGCTGCATGAGTGTGTATGAATGGGTGAATGTGGCATGTTGGGTAAAAGTGTTTTGAGTTGTCAATATATGACAAAAAATCACGATGTAAGTACAATGTTATGACAGAAGTTAATTATATGTGTTCATGTGCACTTGTTTGCACAGACGATAATAAGTATAAGGATTCATGCATGTCTGTCTGCTCAGAACTGGAGGCCTGACCTCACTTTTGAAAGGTTCAAGCAAAAACTAATTTGTAGTGAAAAAATGTATTTCTAAATGCGAAATATGAAGAGTGTAATGATAAGTAAAATGAAGAAAAACATTAAAACAACCGTGTGTCATGGAAAAAGTCAGACTGCAAAGCACAGAGGAGGCCCTGCAGAAGGTGTTTAAATCCAACCCTCTGTGGACTAGAGGCCATTAGGCAGAAAGATTCGACACAGTGTTGGGACTGAAATTTGATCTTGTGATCTTATTTCAGAATCACACATTGATAACTGAAGCATGAAATGTGCTCCTCTGGCCATTTCTCCAATACCTTCTACAAGCTTATTTGTTGTTAGAAATTGTTGTAGTTGTATGTATCGACATGGAAATTCTGCCAGCTAACCACAATCAATGGAGGACATTTGGTTTGTGATGTTGGACCTCCTCATTACACAGCAGCTGTGGAACAGAGCTCAGTCTGACCAAAACTATTGCAAGCTGGGGTTTTTTTGGTTTGGTTTTTTTGTTTGTTTGTTTGTTTTTGTTTTTTAATAACCAAGTATTTGAAATGCAAAGCTGAAAGACAAAAACTCTTGGGAAATATGTTGACTTAAATCTCAACCTCAATCTAAAAACCACTCTGTTAAATCCCCTTTGGGACAACATCAATTCTGCCCATCGTTTCTGAGAAACTACCCACTGCTTAGTATCTGTCCACCTGAAGCTGTGAAGACAACATTTACTGCTAGTTGATATGCAATTTTAATGAATTAAAATAGACAACTGTGTAAAAAAACAACAACAAACAAACAAAAAACATTTTATCTGGTAATTTACACATGCTGAAAACCTGAAAGATTCCAATGACTGAAATGTGAGAAACTAAACATTTGACATATTAAAAATAAAAAATGACTAAACGGACTGTAAAAAAAATCCCAGTGACTGAGTTACTATTGAGACTTAAAACATTTTCTAACAAACTGAAACCTAATGATTTAGTTCAGTTTTCCTTTTCATATCTGAATATTTTAAAAGTACCTACTGTGACCTTGAATGGTAAAAGATTAGAGAAGATTTCTGTAGTTCATGCTCAGAGGTCAGAGGTCAGCACAGTTATGTTTCCCAGACAGTTTTATCAGCTTCAACTTCTGCATGTTTCCTTTATGTTCATGAAAGAAAAGGAAAAAAAATTCTCCACATCAACTGACTTTAAGTTGCAGTATAATTTAGCGTGGGGGGCCTGTCCCATTTCAGAGACAATACAGGATAATCTTATAAATATGTTAGAAAACATTTGACTATTAACAAAACCAGTGAAAACCAAGCAAAAAAACTGATTTTCACCTGATTGATATTAAAACTTCCTGTAGCTTTGTTTTGGTCTTGACCAACTCCTCAGTAAAGACCTTCATGTTTTTACTGAGGAGTAAAACCTCTGACCACTTGCTCGCACCGAGGAGCAGGTCAAATGACTCCATGTGTCTCTATTCATCAGTGATAGACAAAACCCTCACATGAACATGCTTATTTTCTCACTTTTTCTGGTGCAATGGTGCCATCATGAAGACCTGATGCATCACGTCGAGTTAGAAAAGCTGAAGTAAACAAATTAAAAAGTTATATGAGTGCCCCCCCCTGTGTTTTGTTGCACTTTCTTTATGTAAGACATGTTTCATGACAATAAGTAAATAAATAAATATAATGATCTAATGAAACTGATCAGAGAGAAGCAGTTGAAGTGCAAAACAACAAACTGAAATGGCCTAAAATGCTTAAGCAACCATTGCTATATGGTTTGTAATAATCTAACATTTATAACAAACGCAAAGCTACAAAGTATAGTTAAGCATGTACGCTGCAGTATGTGTCAGGTTTGTTCTATTTACTTGAGTGGTTGTTAACTATGTGAGACTAAGGCGCCCTTCCAGAAAGATATCTAAAACTTAAACAGCAGCAACAACAACCTCCTGAACCCTGAAAACATGGCAGCGTTTTGAAGAATAGAAACTAGTGGAGGGTAACATAATAAAAACTTGAGGACAACGACATCAATTACAAAACCCTCAGATAACAGAAAGGAGAAGCTTTAAATGTGCTCGTGTGCCTTTGGCTTTTATGGGTCAACATAATCCTGAGAAGTGTCCTGTGCTCAGCACCACATTTTTCCTTTCTCTACCCTTTTGTTTTGACATGCTTAACACCACATTCTTCCTCCAATCACAAAACAGACGAGGAAGAAAATTTTGCAACAGCAACTTATGAAAAAGCAATGCTCTGTTGCCTCAGTGTTACCCTGAAACCAGATGTGTGCTGATAAAAGTCTAAGGCGCTTCTTTAGATTTAAAGAAACATGTCTGAACAATGTGGCAGTCTATCAAACTTCTCATTGATGAAGAAGAGTAAAGTCCCAAAGAAATCACTTAGCTTTTGAATACGAACCCACAAAGAAAGAATACTAAGTGATACTGTCAAAACCTGTTTGATAATGATACTCCTATTAGACATCAATATCTCCTATAGCCCAGGTTATCAAATGTTTATGCCTCATAACATCCTTCATGCTGCATGAACCATGAGGAAGATATCCTGTAGATTGACAGAAGAGATGTTTATTGATGGCTTCTTCAGTTCAGTGGTTTAAAAAGTCTCCAATTCAGTTTTTCCAGGCTGTTGTAATGAAACATGTTAATGTCCGAAGAGCTCATGTTAGTGACAAATCACTGCCACAGATTCTCTGCAGCAACGATCGGCTGAAATGTGTCATGGTGCCAATTTAGACAAACATCTTTAATCTGTAATGGGAAGCTCTCCCTTGATGACCCTGATAACTTCGACCAATCTCTCCTCTCAATCCACACTCCAAATGTCAGCTCAGAGTCCAGGCTGATGTTCAGTCCATGGTAATTCTCCACCAGACTCTGCTAGCACCATTTCCAATTAAACACCTGCTGTAGTGGCACATCATCAACAACACACTCTCAATCAGACCATGATGTGCTGCGAGAGTTGCAAAAATTGACACTTTAACTATTTTAACAATTAATTGGATCCATTTCTTAAAAGTAAGTGTCTAAACATCTGAGAGGAACAGAAACACATTAGCAGTAATCAAATATATCTGTGAAGACTTCATGACATTACTGATGTTAAGGTTGATTTTTGTGCTAGTCATGATTACAGTTCTGCAAACAGTGGAAGTTACTTTACATTCAGAAAATACTGCATTAATGTCTGTAATAAAAAGTTAAAAACTATATGACTGTTCATTTCCTCCAGAGCGAATCATCTGCTTCCATTGAACCTTTCCTCAGCATCGTCTTCTCACACACAAACTAACCTTATGACCTGCTCTAAATCTCATTTTTTATTTTTCTCT
The DNA here is from genome assembly GCF_933228915.1 of Telmatherina bonti. NCBI lineage: Eukaryota > Metazoa > Chordata > Actinopteri > Atheriniformes > Telmatherinidae > Telmatherina > Telmatherina bonti. The sequence goes on along the minus strand of NC_136610.1, from coordinate 23,319,255 downwards.
CTGTCGCTGTAAGTCCAAATATCAGCATTAGATATATATTCACAATCTGTCCTTTCTGCATGCCCAAATTATATCAGTCTGACATTGTCTCCAAAATATCCAACATGCTGACCCTCAAGTAAAAGTTTTGTTAAATTACTGATGTCAAAGAAAATTAAATCTTTGTTAATTCTTAGAAAACTTAATGTCTATTTAAGTAAGAGCAACAAGGCACGGCGGGTTGTGAAAGATTAAAAATGAATTCATAGCATGAAGAGAAATTCTCTGGGACAGATGAATTCTCAGCTCATTAGAGACAAAAATGAAAAAAGATAACCTCACATCCTCCCTGTTTTAGCTTCTTCTCACTGGCTCCCTGAAAGTGTTACAATTGATTTTAAGATTACTTATCGATCACTGGCCAACTCTGCTCAAAGCTGAAAACTGAAGGGAAACAAGGTGTCTACATTTACATCACCCGAGGCGAAGCCAAGCCCGATGTAAACAGATTTTTATTTCCTTTAACATTTACTTTAACATCATTTTTTAAACTTAAATAACTGCATCATGTTTAATATTTGTCATTTTTAATAATTGTGATTTAAATTTGCCACGCTGTGACTGAATTATCCTTTAAATGTAATTGTTGAATTGTTTTGTAAAACACTGAAGCATTTAGACGGTAAATTCAGACAAAAATACTTGTTTCAAACTGCTAATTTAAGAGCTGACAAAACAGTGAATCACTACAGTGATTCATCGCTCAGTAGGCAGTTTATAGTCTACAAAAAGGCAACAGATGACTGTTTAAATACCGGCAGAAAGCAATCTGAACATCCATATGAACTGAAATACACAGAAGCTCAAACACTAACACACACACACACACACACACACACACACACACGTTTAACATCCGGTCAGCACTGCAGTCATGCATAAAGAAGTGGAGAAACACAAAGGTGCACAATGAAATATCATAATCCCACAGTTTGGAAAATATTTGTTCTCCGAGTGTTTATCCAGGAGTCGCGCCGTTGTTTATGTTGTCATATTTGTGTTTACTCTCCACTCGGTCTGCATTACGCCAGGAGTCAAGTAGGCAAGAGTGTGTGCTGAGGAATTGTTTCGCAGTGTTAATGCATCAACAGTGACCAGGTTCACAACTCAGCTCAGTGTGTGTGTGTAAAAATAAATGTGAGGTTTTGGATTGACATTTAGCAGATGACATGCAGATGAATGACCAGCAACTGACCCATCGTTGAACTGAACCAGCACAATACACACACACACACACACACACACACACACACACACACACACACACACACACACACACACACACACACACACACACACACACACACACACACACACACACAGTTGCTTACAAAACCCATTCCAGCTGAGGCTGAGTCTGTAATTGCCACGGCGATTTTTCCTCATTGCAGAACCAATCATCTGTTTTATTCATCTGCTGCCTCTTTTCTCCTCCATCCATCCTTCTGTTGTCCTTTTTTGTCACCCTCCTCCTCTCTGTTTTACCATTACCTCATCCAGTCATCCCACCTTCACCTTCTCCTCCTTAGTTTTCTCCTTTTTTCTCCTCTCCTTTACTCCACCTCACATCTTTCCCTCTTTTCTTCTGTAATTTTTCCCGCCTTTGTCTGCGTCACCCTTCTGTTATCATCTTAACCTCTTTACCACTATATTCTTGTTTCTTCCTTCCTCCCTTTTATTAGAAATTCTCCTCACCCCACTTTTCCAGCAGTCCTCCTCTCCCTCTCTCTTTCGCTCTCCCTCCGTCACCTGAGGTAGACAGTTCTGTCAGGAGTCGGCCTTATTTACTGCCTCTCTTCACTCCTGTTTACATTATCGATCGGCAGGGTTGCTTTAGTTCCACCATACATCAACATCCCCCTCCTCCTTGTCCTCCTCTTCCTCCTTCTCCCCACCCCAGTATTATGGCTACTGGCTCACATTACCCTGAAACACAGACAGGGTGGGAAAGATGGGAGGAGGGTGGGAAGCTAGCAGAGCATGTTAGGATGTTTTAGGGTTTTATGCTTGAAGGAGACAGTGTGTAGGATAGTGTGAGAGAGCAGGTGAGGAGAAGTGTTAAAAGGATGAGTCTTCTGAAAGTGAGTGTGGCTGACAGTAAATGTGTCCGTGTGTTACGTATTTGATATGCTGAAAACATACACAGTTGCCACATGTGACTGTGCAGTGATGTTATTTACCTTCAGTAACAGATGAGGGATTCTGCATCTACTTTCTGTCATTCTAAAAATATTTGGACACCAAAACATTAGAAACATTTGTATTCAAATGCTGCAGTCATTCACCTAGAATCTATTTTCCACACAACTGTGGGTCTTAGCTGCAGATGTGTTGAGTTCAGCCTCGGAGGTCGTCTGCACTGCGCGGTTGTGTTCAAAGCTCATGTTAAACAAAAGTAGTGAGAGAAAATATCACATTCTGGAAGTAATAACGTGTTTGAAGGACAGCTGCCTGAAGGAAAGTGCAGCTTCTCTTCTGAAAAGTAGGAAATCATGCTGGAGTAGATGGAACCCAAGTAGACCAATCAAATGACACATCAGAACAGGTTTTTACAAACTGATGTAATTTTCCAGTCCTGATCTGTTTCTTGATTAATGAGGAGAAAACCACAGACCAGCTCCTTCATGCTGATTTTGCACAAACACTTTTACTGCATAGCAAAACAGCAACGATCACAGCAACAGATGCAAACAGTGCAAAAATACTGTTAGAGTGTAATGGAAAAGCGTTGCCATCTTGCTAAAGGTTGATTATTTTTTAGTTGTTGTAATATCAACAAGAAGACACTGACTGACATCCTAAGGTGTCAGCACATGATAAAAGAACAAATTAGCATATTCTGTGCAGGAATGTCAGCTAGTAATGTGAATTAATTGTGCTTATTACTTTGTTGCTGGCCCATCGTGTTTTTTGTCTATTGTTATACACACGTGCTTTTCTTTTACTTTAGCAATGAAAAATTATTTCTAAAAAGCCTGAACAGCAAATTTGATTAGATCTTTGCTTTGTGTGATGACTGAGCAAAGCTACAGTCAGGTGACATGGATGTCATACATGAAGTTGTCACTGCGGACATTGGGAGGGCAGGCTAGCTGGTGTGGATGTATCCTGAAAGAAGATTTTCTCACTTTTCTTTGTTGCTCTGAGCCAAAGCAAACGTTTACTGTATAACATCAGTTCCAATATATTTGGGATTGTGAGTATAACCTAAAAAATAACAATTAAAAATAATGATTTGCAAATTATTTTTATATATTCTATATATTCAATGGAATACACCCCAAAGACAGATACTTACTGTTTTAACTGATTAACTTTTTTTGCATATTGTCACTCATTTTGAATTTGATACCTGCAACACATTTAAAAAAAAAAAAAAAAAAGTGGGACAGAGGCAACAAAAAACTGGGAAAGTTGAGGAAAACACGTGTTTCTGCACATTTTTAAACATCAGTTGAAGCGGATTCAGCAGGTTCATTGGAAACAGGTGTGTGTCTAAAATGAGCATCCCCAAAAGGTTCAGTTGTTCCCCAGCAAGGATGTGGCAAGGTCCATCCCTTTGTGAACAACTGCATGAGCAAACAGAGGCAGTTTAAGAATGTTTCTCAACATACAGTTGTAAAGAATTAGGGATTTCATCATCTAAGTCCATAATATCGTCATAAGATTCAGAGAATCTGGACAAATCCAACACTGAGATGCCATGACTTTCGATGCATTAAAAACCTCCCTCACTGTATAAAGGATATTACCAGATGGGCTCATCTACAAAAGCAAGTTAAAACTCTACCATGCAAAGCAAAAGCCATGCATCAACAACACCCAGAAACGCTGTCTGCTTCTTTGGGCCTGAGCTTATCTGAGATGGACTGATGCAAAGTGGAAAATTGTGCTGTGGTCTGATGAGTCCTCGTTTCAAATTGTTTTAGAAAATCATGGACGTTGTGTCCTCCTGGCCAAAGAGGTAAAAGTATATCTGGATTATTATGAGCGCAAAGATCAAATGCCAACATCTGTGATGGTATGGGGGTGTGTTTGTGCCCATGGCATGTGTAACTTGCACATCAATGAAAGCCCCATCAATGCTGACAGGTACATACAGGTTTTGGAGAAACATGTTCTGCATCCAAGTGAAGTCTTTTTGCCTTTTTCAGGTGATGTCTCTGCTTATTTCACCAAGATAATGCCAAGCCACGTTCTGCATGTGTTACAGCAGCGTGGCTTCATAGTTAAAGACGTGTCTCCCGCTGAAAACCTGTGGTGTATTATATATAAGTGGAAAGTACAACAGCAGCGATCCCAGACTGTTGAGCAACTGAAGTTGTACAATCAAGCAAGAAGCGGAAGGAACTCCAAATAAAAATGAGGGAATACTTGCAAAAACAACTTTAGTTTGACCATTAAATATCTAGTCTCTGTAGTGTATTCAGTTGAATACAGGTTTTGCAAAGCATTTGCAAATCACAGAATTCAGGGTTTATTTACATTTTATACGGCGCCCCAGTTTCATTGTTATTGGGGTTGTATATTCAGCAATTCACACTGGCATGAATACATATAGAGTTATCACAAAAAAACCCTGAAAGAATAAGCTTTCACCCGGGTTGGACAGCTTCTCTAACTCATGTTTTGTTGACAGAACTTACAAACTTCCTTAGCATGGCTTATGGTGGTATTACAATAAACTTTTTGTATGTTTAATTCACGGCTTACCACAGCAAATAATTTGCCTCCATCTAACCCTATCATCTGTGTCTTCTTACACCAAGTCCGTGTCCTCATCACTGCATCCATAAGCTCGTTGGTCTTCTTTTAGGCCCTCCAGCATGGTAGCTTATACCTTAGCATCTTTCTACTGATATATTCACTATGCTCAAACCATCTTAGTCTGGCCTCTCTAACTTCTCTCCAAAACACACAACTTTAATATTTAGGCACAGAATCAGCGCTTAAGAAAACTGGCCTGTGGCTAACTTCATATTCATAAAGTTAGTCACAATCCAGCAAAGCACAGCATGATATTAATGAAGTAGTTCTAATTCTAGTATAAAGTATTAATCATTAAAGAAAAAACAAGCTCGGATAAATACAGTGGGTGAAAATGGTTTCTTTTGCATTTGAATGGATTAGAACTTGAAATAAAAGCACTTAGCACAATATTTAATTCATCTGGCATCCAAAACTATCGCTAATCTTTTCCTTTAATTCAGAATGTACAATGCTCCTTTGCTCAGTGAGAGCTGATGTCCTTTGTGGTTTTATCTTGTTTTCCGCTTGAGAATCCCGAAGTGCTTATCAGATCAATTAGAATACGACACTAAGAAGCTTCTTTCATCAACGTGTTAAAACACAAATCGGCCTGACCTAATTATAAAACAAAAGCGCGTTTCTAACAGGCAGCACAGAGACACTTTTATGAAACATACTGCTTTTCTCGTTTTATTAAGGTCTGGCCACACCAGATGATCGTTTTGCTTCAGCAGGAATAAACAGACCCAACAACATGAGTCTGAGAAGAAGCACAGACAGGTGGACAAGGACAAGAAGAGTTACTAAATAAGGAGGAAATAACAAAATAAATTTTGCATGTGTTTTGCAAATTCACTCTGCACACAGGGAGGGTGAGATTGTATGAGGGGATGTGTGCAGTGCATTTGATGTGTGTGTGTGTGTGTGCCGCCCCTCTTTCATGAGTGGGCGTTGAAGTGGCATAAGCTTTAAGACAACGTGACAAAGTGCCATCCGGTGACATCCGCTTCACTTTTTGTCTGCCGTTCCAGCTTTTTTCCTTTTTGTTGTCATCACTTCTCTTTCTAGCTCTGTCCGCCCCTGCCTTCCCTCCCCCTTCTCGTCCAAAGGGCCCCCGCCATTCTTACCTGGGAGGCCACGAGTCACTGCTCCTGCTTTTCATACTCAACGGCCATCCCCTTCTCCTTCCTCCGCCTCCACTCTCTCCTCTCATACCTCCATCTGTCCCCTGCCTTTCTTTATCTGCCTTTAAAGCAGGAGGCAGGAAAAAGGCTAGCTGCTCCTTTGTGAGCTCAGCCTCAGTTTGTGCTCAGCCAAGCAGACACAGCTCTTAAATCCAGGGCCAGGCTTTGGTACAAAAGGAAGGCTTGAATCTTGTAGAGGCCCCTGCGGTTCTCCATATCTCTTTGCACCTTTCTATGAAGAATATAGAGAGGGGCGGTAATTCTAAATAGCAGGACAAGAGTGGACGGAAGAGGGTGGAACAAGATGCAGATGCTTAAAGGAGCAGCACTAAAGTCATTCTTTACTTGTTCTCACTCCCACTCTTCAACTCCATTTCCCTGAGCCAAGCAACATTGGAGGTTTTTTTTTTTTATCCCATTCTTTCCTTCAAGGCAAGTGAATTAACTGAATGAATTAACACCAGAGCTGCTGCTGCTGCGATCATCATCATCACACTCCTCCTCATCAGCAGCAGCAGTTTTGATAAAGCTTTTTAACACCTATAAGGCTCGCACTGCTGATGTTAAGGCAGGAAGAAGCAAAGATGTTCACAACCTTGTCAAAATATGAAAAAAAAAAATAGCTCAACTAGCAAAGTATCACAGTCTGAGTGCTACAGTCTTTAGCCCAAAGCCTTGTCAAGTCTCTTGGCACTACTAAAGAAACCTCACTGCCGACGATGAACAGTGGAGAAGGGGGAGGAGGTGAGATGGGGAGGACAAGGAGAGGCAGGAAGACGACTGGAGTGAGATACAGGGGAGATAGAAGAGACAAATTTAGGAGTGAGGAAGAGGGGGAAAAGAGGGAAGGAGTGAAAAGATATATAGGTGCGGAAGAAGATGAGAAGAACAAGGGCAAACAAGGTGTTTAAGCTGCTGAACATGATCGGCAGAAGCACTTTGTCTTCAAATGCATACATGACAAGAAAGAGCGACAGGGTGAGAGGCAAAGAAAAGAGATGGAGATCTTAGAGATGAAGATACAGAGTCCAGGAGAGCTGCAGTGAGGATTTTAATTAGTGGTAATTGGCCACCAAGGGAACAGAAACTGGGAGACGGTAGGCATGGAGAGGGAGAGAGGGAGAGAGGGAGAGAGAGAGAGAGAGAGACAAGCACAACAGGCAGTTTTTGACAGACTGATATCTATGCTGATTTGTGCCTCTCCATTTCCCGCAGCACTTTTTCTTTAGGCCTTTCCAGCTCTATCTTCTCTTCCCTCCATCTTTTTTCACTTCCAACTGTGTGAGTCACATTTTCCCCAACTGTATATTTCATTCTCACCAAACAGAAGAGAATTCATGCACACTGTACCGTATGACAAATAAGACAACAAAAAAACGTGTCAAATACTGAAACAGTGAAGAGCTTTGTTTACTGACAAAAGGGATTTGAGATGTTCAGAAAATGATGAGTGTAAATATCAGCTTTAGTTCGAATGCATCAGCGAAAGTTTACTCTTTCATAAATCAAAAAGGTTGCAAGTTTTGCCCACTACTCGAATAAAAAACTAATTTAATCTTATAGAGGACATATTGTAAACATTTTAATCAGTAAATGTTGATCTCATGTGTTCAAAAATGTAATTTCTGGCTTCCACTCACATTGTTCAGTGTATTTTGACTCTGCTACTATGTACCAGCTGGTCCTTTCATCTGCAGTAGGAATGCAAGCAGAAAAGGGTAGTGGCCGATGGGAACAATGCAACACATTCATTTAATGGCAGCGTAGCTACCATACGCCTGGGTGAGAGATTTTTAAGACTTATAACTTTCTAAGTGATAATTTTACATGTAAATAAAGCCACAATTACACCACAGCTGCTGTTTTCATCTGTGTAGATGGAGATTTTGTCAAATTCACTGGTGGTTATAAAGTCGTGGCCGTAACTCTGCAGAGGTTTGGAAAAAGCTCACAAGTGACAGTTGGTTAGCAGTATTGTCCTAATGGGCCACATTTGTGTCGCCATTTTATACCTGTTATGTTGTCTGATAACAGCAAGAGAAAATACGTGAAAATGCCTTTATGGGAACTGTGCAGTATTAAACAGATGACAAGAAGCCTCTTGAATGTGGAAAGCAGGGAACAAAAAAGGAAACATGAGCAACCCACATCGAATCCCTGCTTTGAAACCAGTCTTAAAGTTTCCAGTTTCTAGCTGTTCCTCAGCATTATAATTTCAGCAAACATGTGGTCTGTGCACTCATGACCACAGCCAGTGCAATGTTAGCCTCTACAGCCACACAGTGTGAAGATGCCTCTGCTATTTTGGGGAAATTGCATAAAAAAATATTAGTAACTCCCTGGTTTTTAGTTACTTCCGGTAGATGCCTGCAGCATTTCACTGTAATGCTGGAGCAATGAGAGGATTTGCTTAGATATTACAAAGCAAGCTGAAGCCGCTCTGGCTAATTCTTTGCTCTTTCAGCAGCAGCAGCTTGTTTTTATTTTGTGCAAAGACCCACATCGTACCAGCTGCTTGGCACCCAACAGCAGAAAGACAGGTACAGATTAGCTGACAAGCACAGCGGGGCACTTTGCTCATTTATAGACAGACATTTCTATCTGCAGTCTTTTTAGCCTGAAAGCAGAGCTTGGCAGAAGAGCATTGGTTTTAGATTCTTCACAACTTCACATGAATGCTAATGCTGCTCTACACCTACTGGAAGTTTAAATAAGCAACTGCTTAAAACCTGTTAACAACTCAGAAGGTGATACAGTGTTGATTTTACAGCTTGTTTCCCTTTCCATTGACAAGTGGCCCAGAAATAAGTCGTTAAGGGTTTACAGGATTTGAAAAGTTGTGAGATGAAAAGACTTTCTCAGACTTTAGTAATCTGCTCCATCAGTCATGATAACAAGATGCACTCAACAGAGATCGCAAAGATAAAAGAAAATTGCAGAAGTTGTGTGTTGAGATTTATGTTTAATAAAAAAGAAACTGACATCAGCCATCGCTTTAAACTCCGGTCACCTGGAGTTTTGTATGATTTCCCACATGGTCCACCTGTTAAATCTTTACAATAAATAATCCATAAAATCATAACTAATCAACTTTTACAATGTGTTGCAAATTCAGAGAAGCAGCCTCTGCAACAGCAAAAGTAAATGTAGAACTGATAGAAAAACACGTTACACTCTCGATTGTTGTGGCTTGTTTTTTTTTTAATCAATGACTTTAATAAACGACACTTTATATTCAAGGTTTTCACATTTCTAAATGGTTGGTGTTGGGACCAAGATAAGTCCTTGTACTTCAGCATATAAAGCCCAAGGTTTCTCCTTCTGCTTTACAATTTTAAAAAGGTAAATAATCCCCATAAACAGCCCGGAAATTGAGTTATCAAAGATGTTTGTATTGATATTACTTCAGCACACTGGCGCTTTTGTTGGATGTGAATAATGATGGTAGTTCTGACCTCACATTGTCAATTGTTCTCTTTCAGTCACACAAGATGAATCCTTCCACAGCTTCTTCCCCCGGTGATGTATCTCAGTCTGTTTAACAGGGGAGCAGGAATGGCTGGGGAACAGGTTTAGCAGGGTTATATCTTTCCTTATCGGTACACAGGTGAGCTCCGGTGCATTTCGTTGTCCAGACAACACATTGGCCAATGCTCCCTTGCCGAGCAACTGTAAAACACACACAAGGGCACACCTGCACATGTGCATCTTGCAGCAGCTATGAAGCTCAGAATTTTGTGTAAACAGCCTCAAACAATTTCATTCTGACTGAAGTAAATTCATACCGCCTTTTTATTTTGGATTAAATGTTTTATGACAGAACTTCACTGAAATTTTCCAGCTGTCATTTGCCAGCATCCCAGCGCTATATGCAACTCTTGCTAAACAGCCTCAGCACTGTGCCAAACGCTGTGGGTGTTGCTAGGTTACGATATTGGGATGCTGCTGGCTAAGTGGCTGCAGGATGACCGATGGACAGTCTGCATGGAGAGCTGACAGCAGGTCCTCTGGACCATTTGGCAACTTGTGAGTCAGATGCTCTTGAAATCACACATCTGGTGGCAAGCCTATATAAATCAAGATCAAAGTGCTGGCTTTGAGATTGGACCCGCATCTCAACCTCTCTGCCTCGCTCCTGTCGAGTTTCATTTCATTTCTCGCCCTCTTTCGCGGCATTGCTCTGCCTCCGTAGTCCTCTGCCGGCTTTGTTATCCCTCCTTTGCTTTCCCTCTCTTGTTGCTGTCTTGACTTTTCCTCCCTCCCGCTGAGAGGTAATTAAACCCTGTTGTGAGTGTTTAAGCACTGAAGCAGGCAGATGTTAAATAATTCTCAGGACTTTATATTTTGTCTGGGAGGAGAGAACCAGTCTCCGTACCACATGCTGCGTAATGGCCATGCACACATGAATGCATCACAGGAAGCTTCATGCACACCAGCTCACAGTTAGTCAGTGAGTCAGAAAGCTGTCAGTCACACAGATCTCATGCTGACAGAGTTACAGGTAATAGAGTGATCGGACCTGACAGGCTGCTCTCACTGTCTACACTGATACACAGCACTGCATATTGTACACATACCGTGAACATGCAAGGCACTGGACCGCATGTAAACGAGACAAAAAACAAACTTGGACAGTTACATATAAATATACCACATAATGACATGAGATATACTCACATAAATTACAGCTAAACCCTCAAAGTTAAACAAGTTAACAAAGCATAACAGAAAATGTTAGAACTCGTCTTCCCCCAGTTTCCTCTCATCTCTCCTGTCCCCCACATAGCTTCGTTTATTTCTTCCACTCTCACATGCCCCGCTTTATCTATCTTTTCTACTTGTGCTCTCCATTCTGCCTTGAGCATGCCTTTATCAGTGCTTCTCTCTGCTTTTTTTCTGCTCTCTGCCACTGTGAACTTAAATTCTCTGTGAAACCAGAAGGTGTTTTACACAGTGTGTGTTGCTTTAATCTGTTTCTCGCACACACCGCACGCAAACTTGGCTAGCCTTGGCCTCAACCAGTGTTGAATCAAGTGATGTCATTACTTCAGGCACTTATCAGATTTAGTGCTGTTTTCTGGAGTCAAATGATTTGTACAATTTCCTTTTATATATTCTTTAAGGCCACAAAGGGACTGTCATGAAAAGTCTTAAGAATTCCCTCTTAATAAACCATCTCGGACTAAAAACTGAAAAAAAAAAAAGTCAACAGTATGTTTTATTCTTTTGGTAATTTTTTATATGTATTTCGTTGTATTGGACACCATTACACTTTGAAGCAGAGCCAAAATGACAAAGTCAAATAAACCAGCAGTTTTCCTTAAAGTGTGGTCATGGTAGAAGTGGAACAAAAAGCAGCCAAGCCAAGGAGGGTGCAAGAGCACCTGCCAGCTCAGCCAGATATATGCATGATGCCATCCCACAGCAAAGTGTGACCAGGCTGGTGACCAGAATGAAGAGGAGGTGGCAGGCTGCAGGGGCTGAATACGGATAGTCCACACACTAATGAGCTTCCTGACAGTTTAAAATAAATCAAGTGTAAAAATGGAAAAAAAAAAGGTGTTTTTTTTTCCACATTACTGTATGAGAGTGCAATTATCCAATCCATCAAGCAACTCAAAACAGGAGTTAATACCAACAGGAGAATACTGCAGGTAATTTGGGTGCATTATTTGGTGGAACTACACACATTTGGCTGTGGTGCTCATTCCATGGAAGTGCAATCCTCACTAATTACATCTCATTGTTAAGGTGAATCAGGCTTGCAACCATAAAGCAACATAACTTTCCTACTTTAAAACTCTAAAAACTGCTTCCTATTGCCTCTGAGAGCAGAGAGGCACAGTGGTGTGGTCGCCCATTTGACCCTTCAAAATAAGCCACTGGTACTACACAGGCCCCTTCCACATATGTGCATGGGTTTTTTAATGAAGACACCTAGTAAATGTTTCTTCATATATATATATGTATATATATGTATATATATATATATATATATGTATATATATGTATATATATATATATATATGTATATATATGTATATATATATATATATATGTATATATATGTATATATATATATATATATATATATATATATATATATATATATATATATATAAATATAAATATAAATATATATACATATATATACTTTTTTTTCCCTTCTTTTTTTGACAGTGAAATGTACAGTGGCCGACGGGTGCAAACGTGCTTCATATAGAAAAACAGATGCATGAGGAATAGAAATGCAAGCTGGAAACGCTGCATGTATAGAAGAGCGCTGCAAATCCAAAAACATAATGCTAAAACAAAAAAAAAAAAAACTGTGCTGCATATAAAGAAACAAACTCTTAATAGATAAAAGCGCTGCATAAATGACAACAGCTGTTACAAGAAAATGCTGCATATTCAGTCTCACAACAGAAGTGCTACGGTGAGTTTCTACCTGAGAGACAAACAAAGGGAACACAAACAGGGGTTCTGTAGTTTGTGCGTGGGAGAAGAACTACTTTACGTAGGATTGCCACCCTACAGTCTATGGCTGCTACCCGTCCAGTAAAATACGCAATCGCCCTTTAATTGACAGACAAACGTTGCAACCCAGATTGAACCAATACGGGACGCACTTTGTACATATTTTCATAATTTTCCGACAGCCTACACACATCAGTCACGCACATCAACAATCAATCTAAAAAAGAAACACAGAAAATACAACAACCAGTAAAATTGTTTTTTCAGGTAGAATCTGCGCAGGTCACAGCCACCGCCCCTCATTATTTTATTGGTGTTAAACTGTAAAGATAACATGACTTCCCTTCAAGTCATGAGACTGGCAGCAAACAAATACAGTCCAAAAGGTATGGATTAAACAATGAGGAGCTGCATTTCACGGCACGACGCAGCGTCCCACCCATAGACTGTATATAGAAAGATGGACGGAGCCTCTGTGACGTCACCCATGGGTTTCTGAAAAGCTGAATTGAAGCTCGGTGGGCGGTTCCTACCCATGCCATCTTGGCAGGGGCATGTGTGTCGTCTCGCCCTGAAAACACAAATATGGGCAAAGAGGTGGAGCTGAGAGCGGGGCTGTGAGCATCATGGTAGATGATTGACATCTAGTGAACTCTGAGTTCCCTGTAGCTAAGAGCAAACCGAGCTAACCCGGAGATAACAGGAGCTAACCAGCTAACTGAGGTAAGCGGTATAAAGCTAGTCACATTGTTAACCGGCTAAAAAACACAATTGGTAAAGTGATTTAATTTCGAGTGAAGTATGCCTTTTTAACATGGTAGTCTATGGGGATTTGCTCTGTTTTGCAACAAGCAAAACAGAGCAAGGGGGAACAAGGAAGGGGGAACTGCAGTTTAATGCACTTTCGCATAGGCTTTACTTTAAACTGCCAGAGGTTGCTGCTTGGTCCCACTATGGTCCCACATGGGAAACATATGTTAACAAATGGTTTTGTTTTTGTTTTGTTTCACAAAATATGCTTAAGTATAGGAACTATTTTATGTTGGCCTCGATAATTGGCCTCAAGCTATTGTGAGTTTCTCTCATTCACCTGTCAAAAGTCAGTTGATTAACACGTTGCTATGGTAACACCCATAATAGATTGATAGGACAGTAATTTAACTTGCCCAACTAATAGTGACTCTTGCTTGAACACTGCTTGGATATGCTCCAGCTCCCCCGTGACCCTTAATTGGAATAAGTGGTTTGGATAAGAATGAATAAACTATTAGTGACCAAAGTAGAAATTATATGAATTTGTCCTCCCACTCTTCCCTTCGAACCGCATGCAGGTGAAGTGACACCCGTGCACTAACTTACCACAGATTTTGTGTTCCCTTTGTTTGTCTCTGAGGTAGAAACTCACCGGAGTTGTGAGACTGAATATGCAGCGTTTTCTTGTTGCGGCTGTCTTTGTTTATGCAGCACTTTTCTGTGTTTGCAGTTTGTTTCTTTATATGCAACGCGTTTTTGTTTTTGTTTTTTTTGTATAACGTTTTTTGGATTTGCAGCGCTCTTCCATACATGCAGCGTTTCCCGCTTGCATTTCTATTCCTACATGCACCTGTTTTTCTACATGAAGTGCATTTGCACCCTTTGGTCACCATAGGAATGCCACCTAATAATTACATGTCATTTGTATTGTTTGAAATGATAATCAGGGAGAGTGATTATGTGAGCATTCACACACTGTTGTTAAAATGGAAAAGAAAAATGATTTCCCCAACAGGAAATAGCATGTTGAGCTGTTACGGTTTGTGTGTAGAAAGAGAAAATATTCTTTCTGCATTTAGACAGTGAAATGTCTATATTGCGCTTTAAAAAAAAAGTATCATTGAAGCCATTAAGCCCTGAGTTTTCTCTTAAAAATCAACAGTGCAGATTGCTTTTTTTCAGCAGCACTGTACATCATTGTCACCCTTTCCCACACATTCACACCTGGAAGCAGTCCAGCAGAACTACACTAAGCAGCCTCACCGGAGATGCTGGAAGTTAAATAAAACACTGTCACACTTTATACTCACACTTTGCTGGGAGGCCGTAGCCACAGGTGATCTTGGCTTCTCCTGTCTCACAGCCATGGAGGGAGGCACACTCCTGTTTCAGAATGGGACCAGCAGCTCGGTGGATGGCTCCGTCCACTAGAAGGAGACGACGGGAGATTTAGGGAGCTGGCCTACTTACATGAATCCCTTGAAGTCTGACTGCTTACAGGAGCTGAAATGTTTGAAGTGTAGAGGACCCACTGACTGGAGTCAGTGATAAATGGACCTGGAACGTCGGCATTTGTTTAAATGGCTGAATCTCAAGTCGTCTGCAGGTTGCTACACAAGTCAAAGCATCTGCTGCTCTGCAATTTAATGACAGCTCAGACTGTCAGTCCCTTTAATGGATTTCAAGGATACTGCCTTAGTTAATTACTTGATTTAATGTGTTATTAAGGACTCATCTGATTTGACTTTTTGGTCAATTAGTCTTAATTAATTATTTATTCATAAATCTACTTAATATTCTTAAATGTGTATCCATCTTTGATCCCCACCACATCTAAAGACCGTGACTGTGTTCATTTCCAGTTGGGCAATGTTGCTTTAAAAGCAATTTAATGGCTGTGCCAATTATAGTTTCAGTTTGAATTCATATCCACTGCAGCCAGATACATCTCCTGATAGTTCATATTCTTGATCTCTACGGCTTTATCACAATAACTCTCAAAATGATGGACCAAAGAAACATCCAGGATTTGACATATTCTAAATGGTACAAAATAGGTATGTAATTTGATTGGCAAATGGTCAGAGAGACTGTGCCAAGGAGTTTCAGAGATATTACCTGAAAAACTGTATGTAATATAAACTACTAGAATGTATGCATGTATATAAAGCTATAAAACTGCAACCTTTGTAAAACAGTTTTGTAATATTTTAAAATCAATGCAATGATGTTTTTAGTGCATGTTCAGGTGAGATTAGAAATTATGTACTCAAACATGGAGGGATGCTGCTGATTAAAAGTTGTCTTTATAGAATCTAACCACACCAAGACACCTTGAAAATGAAGATATAATTAAGTAGTTTTGTCTCTTTTTATTAATCAATCAAAAAGATTTATCAACAAAACTTTATTTATGCAAAAGCATCTCAAATATGTGTGTGTGTGTGTGTATATATATATATATATATATATATATATATATATATATATATATATATATATATATATATATATGTATACACTACTCAAAAAGTTAGGGATATTTGGCTTTCAGGTGAAATTTATGGAAAATGCAATATGTTCATGCTACAGTGATATAATATCATAAAAGTAAGACATTTAAGTAGAAGGATGCACTACTGATTTCCTCATCTCAAAAAATTCATTCAACACAAAAGGTAACAACAATGGTAGTTACACCACAACAAAAAATTTGAACGTCTCAATATCTCGTCATGTACTCTTGAGCATCAATTACAGCTTGACAACGACGTCTCATGCTGTTCACAAGGCAACTTATTGCCTGCTGAGGCATGGCATCGCACTCTTCTTGAAGGGCAGCCCTCAGGTCATTGAGGTTCTGGGGTGCAGGGTTTCGAGCCTCTACACGACGGCTCAGCTGATCCCACAGGTTTTCAATGGGATTCAGGTCTGGAGAGAGTGCAGGCCATTCCATTTGAGGTACACCAGTCTCCAACAGCCGTTCCCTGATGATGCGGCCTCGATGAGCAGGAGCATTGTCGTCCATGAAGATGAAATTAGGCCTGTGCTGTTCATGTAGGGGCACAATCACTGGATTAATGATGTTATTCAGGTAGTATGGGCTTGTCACTGTACCATTCACAAAGTGTAGGGCAGTTCTGTACCAAGTGGACACCCCTGCCCACACTGTAACACCGCCACCACCAAAAGCTCGCCTGGTGACAACAGTGGCTGATGCATAGCGCTCTCCCTGACGTCTCCAACATCGTTGCCGGCCATCATTTCTGCTCAGTGTGAATCGACTTTCATCAGAGAACAGCACTGAGGCCCACTGGTTCCTCGTCCAGCGTAAATGCTCCCTGGCCCATGCAAGACGATGATGCCTGTGCCTGGTGGTGTGGTCAGGTACCCGTGCAGGTCGTCTAGCACGCAGACCACGCTGATGTAAACGGTTTCGAATGGTCTGACGTGACACTTGGGTGCCTCTCACCTCTCTTAAACGTGCCTGGAGTTGAGTGGCATTCATCATCCGGTTTCTCAGGGCAGTGTTCACAATGTAGCGGTCATCAGCACGGGATGTGGCCAAAGGACGTCCACTTCTAGGCCTTTCTGTGACTCTTCCAGTCTCTCCATATCTCTGTTGCAACCTGCTGATGACACTCTGTGACACTCCAAGCTCAGTGGCCACTTCTGTCTGAGAACGTCCTGTTTGAAGTATCGCAATGGCAAGGGACTGTTGTTCCATTGTTTGGTGTCGTCTTGGTCTCTTGATGTCAAAATGTGAACAGCATGATGAGGACAACTGTTTAAACACCAGCTCTAATTGAACCAGGACATTTATTGGTCAATTCAAGGATCACACACCTGCCGTGATTTTTGCCGTTAAGCTCCTTGTTAGAGAACAGCAACTTGTGCAAAATTTTTTGAAACATTTAACAGTTGGACATTTAAAATCTTAGAGAAGATCACATTAAGTTCACCTGTACAGGTTTGAATGCATTTTAGGCTTGTTGTGAAATTTCACCCACAAGCTGAATATCCCTAACTTTTTGTGAATAGTGTATATATAAACCTCACATACTTAAGTATAAATCATTTGAGTTCATTAACACACACCTGATCATACTCCTTTTCTCACACACACATTATCACACACATCTGCGCAGCACACATATAGAGCCCACCTCCACTCGATGTACATGCATAAGCTCCAATTTCAATTTTGTCTCTTTAACTCAACATCAGCCTAAAAAACATAACTGGATATAAACATCAACATGTGAATCACCATTTGCCTTCGTGCTGAGGTGAGGAAAAGATATCATGGGGATTGGTCCACACTAGGAGACACCTCACCAAGGACACAGATGTGTCACCATGGGAACCACTCAGATTAGGGCAGGCAGGAGTCCACACCCCAGCCAGGGATGCAGTGCAGGACTCTGTCAACCAGCCTGAGTGAAATAATCTCCACCGCAATCACCCCACAGACCAAGTAGGCAAAGCTCCTGATGTGGAGGATCCCCAAGAGGAAAACACTGGGGTTAAAATGTAAAAACATTAAAATAAAAATAAAATTAAGAAAAAATAATTGAACTCAACTCAACTTCATTTATAAAGCCTTCTAAAACAAACACTGTCAACAAACAAAAGTGCTATAGATGGTAGGACAAAGTAACACAAGAAAATACAATAATTAAGAGGGAAATAAATAATATTATAAAATAATTGTTTGTTGTTCATTCATTCATTCATTTTTCTAACCGCTTAATCCAATTCAGGGACGCAGGCAAGCTGGAGCCTATCCCAGCAGTCTTTATGCGAAAGGCAGGGTAAACCCTGGACAGCTCGCCAGTCCATCGCAGTGTTTGTTGTTTTAAAAAAAAAAAACAGTTTAAAAACAATCAACAATTTTAAAAGAATAAACAGATTAGAATAAATAAAACCAAATAAAACCAAAAAGGAAAAAGAAGGCCCAAGACTATTGAGACATTTCTAAACAAATAAAAGAACATTAAAATCAGGAATAATTGCAGATTTAGAACTCTTATATGGGAGACAAATGGTGTCTGATGACACTACATTTGTATGCTTTGTTTTGACTTACATTTCGATTGACTGAATCGTTTCAAATTTGACACTTAAATTACTTGTATTTAAGGGCCCTGATTAAAGCAAGACCAGTTTTAATCACAGATACTGTGTCTGTTGTAAATCAAACTGCTCACCTGTGGGTAAAGTCCAGGTTAACAGAAAAAATGTGAAAATACCCCAAAAACAAACTGTGTATAAGCATTTGTGGTGTAACTCATCACATAAAACAGGATAAGCAACTAGAAGTAAGACTGGAGACAACTAACAACTACAGCCAGTGGAGGTGATTTTTCTTTTTGCCCTATTTGGCAGAGTAACTCTTCAGTTTCACATTGGAAAGGATACAACTAGAACCAACTCTGCCCAGATAGCAAAAAGTGTTTGATCCAAAATGACCTAAAAGTGCACCTTTGTTTGGCCCAAATTTGGCCTTACGGCATCGACTGAGTGTGAGTGTAGCTGCCAAAATTCAGCTACATGTTGCCCATGAGGAAATTATAAGGCAAGGTTCCCTTATTAGGACCAATTTTGTCCCTCAAAATATTTATCGTAAGACCAAAAACTGACATCTGGACCACATGTGGCCCACAGAACAGTTGTCACTGCGGTAACCGAGTCATAAGTGCTAAAAATATCCCAGATTTGCCCAAAACATATCCTATATCTGGGAAAAATGTGAGTTTCAAAGAAAACTGGCCAAAAAGAGTTGATAACTCTACAAAAATATCCCTGTTGAATTCTTAAGATAGCTACCAGACTGAAAAGGTAACAGAAGTTAAAATGCTGTTTTTGTCACATCCTTACGATGTTTGAGGCCAAAATATTTGACGTGCAAGGTGTACAGTTTTATATATTTATTTATTTTAATTTAGACATGATGATTGTCTGCTGTGTTTTCTTACAGAAGTCAAAAGATGTTTTGCTTTTCTTTACGTGTTGAAGCCGATTGTCCTCTTGTAGTCCTTTTTTGTTTGTGCTTTTTTCCATCTTTGTCTCATTTTTTCTTCTGTTTATGCTCCATTCTTTCTAACTACCAGCATTAGCCAGCATTAAGCCTGTTACACTCCACTCCACGAGACGCAAGAACTGAGTTCTTGTTCTTGAGGCTGCAAGAACAAGAAAAAACATCTTGTTCGTCAGTTCCATACATACTGCACGAGAAGCACAGCTGCAGCGGGGAGGGATCACTGCTGGGGGGGATGTCTGCTTTTATGCGCGATGAACCCGGTTGTTACCTCCGCCGAGGAGATTGTTTTCCCTGGCGTCTTTTTGCACAAGATAACTTAAAAGGTTACGGATGGATTTTTATAAATATTTCAAGAGTTGTTGCAAATGTAAAAATGAAGAACTGGTTAAATTTTGGTGGTGATCCGGATCACCGTTTGGATCCAGGATTTTTTTTAAAAGGATTCTTTAACATTGTGCTTGGTGGAGGTTTCTGCTCTCCGCTCTGTTTTTCTAGTTTCATATTTAACGAGCAACTTCGTCCACGGCAGGGCGGGTTGTGCACCCAGCTGGGTCCGAGTGTTTTAATGCTACATGTAAAAATGTTCGTACTTTCTCACCCCCTCGATCAGCTGTTTTATCAAAACAATCCGTTTTGCCGGCAACAGTAAAAACGCGGAAGCAGCAACTCCGCTTCATGCTTTCTCCGTGTTAACGACACACATCTCCAATGTCCGACCAGTCACACGATATTTCTCGCAGCCCTTCAAGAAAAAAGTTCTGCCAGCCCGGTATGTCAAGAACTGTCCTCAAATATGTCCGCGAGAACAAAATGACTTCATTTTCTTCTCGGAGCTTCGAGAACAAGAAAAAAGTTCTCGCTTCTCGTGGAGTATGTAACAGGCTTTAGTAATATGTCCAATGCAATTACACCATTTCTTCCACAATTATTTGTTTGAAAGTTGATGCTTTTGCACGAGTCATGATTTTATTTCAGAACTGTAAATACACATTGCCTTTCTATTATTCAGCTACTCAGATTTCTTTACTACTATATTCACTGTAGAAGTCCAAACCAGCTTCACATCCAGTAAATTGAATGTTACTCAGCAATGACGTGCTGAGGGACATTCAGTGCATCATTAAATTGTTAATCTAATTATGTCACATATAATTATCGATCAAATATACTTAATCAGTAGTTTCAAAGTTTTTTTTGTTGGTTTTTTCTCTGAGCTAATATTTATGAGGTTTTTTTTCTTTAAATAGGAATTTTAATAGTTGTTTTTTTTTTTACGTCAATATTTTGATCGTGAAAATTCTACTTTTTAAACATCTGATGGTGATTATTTTATATCACAAAGAGTAAATGTAAACACATTAGCCTGTAAATAATTTTTAGAAGACGGGCTTGAAAGTCTTTTTAATATTGCAGCATGATTGCATCAGAATGCTAACGAGAATTTCAGTAATTCAACCTTCACCAGCATCTGTCTTCTAGTGAGATCAAGTCTATGTCAAAAGAATACTGAGATTTCACGTTGGAGTTGGGTGTAAACAATTCATAATTAGCCCAGAATAAAACACATCTGTCAGGAGTTGGTTTGTCACGGCACTGTGACTTGTCAGCGCTCGGTGAAAATAGTACAATAACACCCATCCATATGTCACAGCTCAGCATGCTGGCCTACGGTTCTCATTGCTGTCTGACTGTATCTAGACCAGCTGTTACAGCGGTCTGTGAGTAGCTCCAGGCGGGGGTCTGATGTTATCTGAACGTTTTTGTGTTAAGTTGGCATATCGCATGCAGTGCTGAGCTGTAGTGTGCCATGTCATGCTGTGCCAGGTTGAACTGGGCTGCACTGCGGGCAAAGCACAACTGCGAGGGTGTGACAGACAAGCTCTGAACACTGGCTACCTCCTCAGGGTCCACTAAGACAAGCTAAGATATGAGTGTGTGCGTGTTTGTGGATGTAATGCTGTGCTTGTAAATATCCTTGTCAAAGCATTTTTATTACTCTGAAGACTTTGTTTTGTTTGTATTTCTGTGTAAGTGCAGTGTGACTGAGGTGACATACACACTGCATACACCAACTTTGAAACAGCTCAAACTCTGAAATAGAGAATAAGTGTGACAAGAGGGAGAGATGGGAAGAATAAGGAGGAAGGAAGGGAGGGGAGTAAGGGAGAGTAGCAGATGTGAAAACAGTCTGGAGGGAGATGAGGCAAAATGGAAGAAAAACAGTCAAAAGAAAGAAAAATGTGAAAACTTTTCTTTGCATGGATATTCAGGAGTACATATGTATATATGTGTATGTATTTGTGTCTATTAGTCCAAACCAGCTTTCTCTCCATCTTGTAGCCCCGAGGTACAGAAATGCTTCTTGAACCAACAGCTGCCCGGCACAGTGCCTGATAAACAAAGAGCAGCGCTGCATTGCATGGTTAAAACTGTTTAAGAGAAAATGTATATTTTGGGCCTTGTGATGGACTGGCGAACTATCCAGGCTGTAAACCGCCTTCCGCCCAAAGACTGCTGGGATAGGCTCCAGCTTCCCCGTGACCCTTCACTGGACTAAGCGGTTAGGATGATGGATGGATGTATATTTTGGAGTTCAGTCAAGCCAGGTGAACATAAAAGATATTAAAGCATGTTAACAAAACCCCATTAAAAGCTCAATTTTTCAGCTTGATTTGGCTTCTTCTTACATCAGAAGCTGGGCAGGAGGAGCCCCCTTGTAGTGTAGAGCACATTGTACTGTCCTCTTTATTGGAAGACCATAACCACAGCTTTTCAAGACAAAAAAAAAAAAAAAACAGTTTGTGGCAAACTACAGAGATTCTGAACAACCAGCATCTTACATTTGTTGCTTTGAACAGGTTTTATTTGTGACTGCAGAGAACAAATCCAACTCCTGTTCACTGGCTGGCTTCACTAGTGGCAGATTGTTGGAAATGTCAGAACACACAGGGTTCATTGCTCCACTCTCCAGTCCAGAGCTAATAAAAACAAGTTCATGACCGTGGAGCTCACTCAACATGTTGACATGACACTTTTACATTTTAGTGAATATATTAGGCAAACCAAAATTGTGTAAAATCGAAGCTTTCAAATTATAACAAAACACCTTGAAAATGTAGGTAGGGACACATTATCCCAGCATGTTTATGCTCAGCTACACTAAAACCATTCTGTGACTGGTTTGAGTGTAATGACTGTGGCCATTATTTGTTTTTAAATCAGAAGCTCTAATGGCAAAATTATCCCTGATTCCTTTAAAAAAGAAAAAAAGGATCCAGGTGGGGATCCGCAGCACATTATCCTCCACAATCTAATCACTTGTTACTAACTCCATTTCTGAGATATCCTGAAAATTTCATTAAAATGTGTTCCTAACTTTTTGAGTTATGTTGCTAAGAGACAGACAATCAGACAAAACAAGACCACCTAACAAGGCGAAGGTAAATCTGAGAAATTTGACAGCTGTTTCAAAGTAGGCATCAAATAGATAAATATCCCAGGAATATATCAGCCAATGCTGATGATGGACACTTGATCTATCTATTATCAGTCAGGAAAACGAGGCAACTGTAAAACTATTCAATGCAAGTTTTAGTCCCTAATAAAAACTGGCCAATTTGAAGAGGCCCATTACTAACAAGCTGAAAAGGGGCCTATTGCTGCTTAGAGTTGCAGGACTGGACATAATTCAGATTTCCCTACCTGTGCAGGTTTACTGGGGCAAGGACAACAGACCAGTTAAACTGTATCTTTAAATGTAATGGCTGATGGTGGTTTTTAATGGTGTCCAAACTATGTTCATTGGATGACCCTTTAGCTGTAAAAGACTGAAATAAATAAATAAAATATACAGCCATCAAAAGGGGATGGGCAGGCTTAAGAAGATTGAAAAATACAGACGTTTCCTCATTTATAGAACTTGGAAAGGTATCTTCATGAGCAGTTACTCAACGTCAGAAAAAATAGTGGAGAAAAAAAACGGCAAAACAAAGGATAGTGAAAATACCAGTCCTATAAATCAAAGAATTAATGATGCTATATTCAGTATCTAGGTCTGCATATGTCTATCCCATTTCTTAGAATACTTTGAATATTTCAATTTTACAATTTTTCATTTATTTTTCATTTATTTTTTTCTTCTAAGTTCAAGTTTACCAGAGCTGCATTACGTTGATGATGGTGAATTTTAGGTTCATAAAACAGAAATCAGCTGCTCTTTTATAAATAGTTTTCCATAGAGGTCTTCCCAGATTCTTCTGTGTAACAAACCACCTGATATGTTTGGTTGCCTCTTATTGTCCACATTAAAAATCTTCTGACTGGATGACATCTGATCTGGTTCCACATTGATTTTTGTGATGTGATATGTGGTTGCGGGTCTGCACAGTTGGATTTTTTGAATCTATATGGCTTTTTATGCAAGTTTTGTGTCTTAAATGAACACAATTAGCCCTTGTGGTTGTGTTGCAGCCTGAATCCATCGTATCCATCTTTGTCGAATTGACAGCAATCAGCTTATCAACAATCCCGTTGTAAAGTGACATCACGACCCAAAAGAAAAAGGATACAAAACAGATACACAAATATCGCAAAAATATCACAAAGAGATGCAACCTTACCACATTTAAGTAAAATTCTTGCTGTTACGGTAGTCACACCCAACTAAATCAACTTTTTTCTGCAGTAAAGATCCCCATTTCAGCTTCTCATCAGGCAGACATGGAGACATTACAGCAGAGCTCTTGATGATTTTTTAATTTCATTCACAAACTGCAGCCAACACGTCTCGTCCTTTTTACTGCAAATGAGGTCGTTTTACCTACACACTCACCATATTTGCTTTCACATGAATCACCCTGTGTGCATTTAGCTGAAGGAAGCTTTGAGGTCCTTATGTTTCGCTGAAATTACTTCATGTCAAATGGAGATGAGAAGACTGGCGATGGAGTAAACGGTGCAGTAAACGGTGCTCTCTCTCTCTCCTGGACACAGCCTGAACTGCTTTAGTACAGTTAATAAATACTTATAAACCCAATCAGCCTCTCCGTGACTCCCACCTCTCTAATGCTGAGAAACTATCCTCTCAATCCATTCACAGAAGGCAGACAATGTTGGCTCTTTTTTTCCAGGCTGAGGTAACTTCTGACTCTGTGGGAGCTGGTGTAATAGCCCAGCAGGAGCACTGCATGCCACTGAGTAGATTGAGACACTGCTCTGTCACTTCAATGCAGCCAGAAATATGAAGGAAGAATTCATGAGCAGAGGGGAGTGAAAAGGAAAGATGTGTTTCAAATAAAGCTGCACCAGCAGCGCTCTTTCAGAGCAGGCACATATGCAGGTGTATTACTACTGAAGGTCGGGCTATGACCCAAAGTATCAATATTATCCATTACTTCTACAGCACACTATCAGTGGAGTCCATCAGCACATGCTGCAAGGGCAACAACTAAAGTAAAATCAGTTTTTCCTGAAATGAAATATTTATCTTAAAATCAAGACAAAAGGGGACAAAAACTCATTCTAGCTTTGCTTTTGCAATGCCAGACATTGCAGAGAATGAAACAGATCAGGCACAACATTCAAGCTGCTGACAGGATAGATTAATAACATTGATCATCTTGTTAAAGAACAGTGTTCTGCAGGGAAACCTTTGGTCCTGGCATTTGTGTGGATAGTGCATCCACCCACCTAAGCACTGCTGCAGGGCAAGCACACCATCTCCATGGGAACGACACTCCCCCAGCAGGACAAAGTGCCCTGCCACACAACAGCCATGCTACTTGAGAATGGCTTGAGGAGAACAACAATGGCACAAACAGGTTGACATGGCTTCCAAACTCTACATCTGACACAATGGATGCAAAAGAGCCCATAAAATCCGAACCATCTAATGTGACTCTCGTAAGTGCTTATTCAGTGAGCATGTTTCTATCCTTGTAGTAAATGACTATTCCTAATGTATCTTTCAGTTATGCATCATGGCACAAACATGCATCAGGATGGTGTCAAAGGGTCCTTGTTGTTCATACATCACTGACTCCGTCACATGCAAATTGGGCACCTAAACAACCCAACAATCAGCCATAATTGGCAAAAACTAATGTCACCAACAGACCTCAACAGATTAATGAATTAGTCATGAATTAAATTTATATTACGAGACACTGAAAAAAACCTTACGAAGTGTCAAACTCATTTCCATATTAAAAGAACAACATTCATTATTTAGCCTTCATTACCATGGAAAACATTACATTAATGTTTTCTGCCACTGAAGCGCAGACTTCCAGGACGGGAGGGAACAAGGCTGACAAACAACCCAAGAAAAATAAATCATTAAATAAATAAACAAGGGCAAGATAGAGAGACACCTAGACCGAGATAGACAAAAAAAAAGAGATTGGAGTGTGCATTTGGACAAAGAGGAAGGAGTTTAGAAGAGAATGACATGCAAAGAAAAAAAAAGGCAGCACCGCATGATGGGGGGTGAAAAGCGGAGTACACAAAGAAAATTTTCTAAAAACTCTGCAATGCTAGAGGCAGGGTATGAATTTTTATGAGTGTTTTGACTTTTTAGACCAGTGAGCAGCCAACTAACATACGGCTGACCAGTTTTGGTGTCATCACATTTCACTCACAAGCCCTGCACTCACTCTGGAAAGAAGGGGGATACTAGGTGATAATTGGCGATATGCTTACCTGGCGAAGAGCCGACAAACCCCCAGCAGGGCACACACACAAACACACTAGCCTGTTGTATTCTATTGCCAGGACAAGCTTTACCTCCTGCAAACTCCAACCAACCACCTTTACCAGGAGAGGCACACACACGTACACACACAGACGCACGCATAGGTAGATTGACATTAGAATAAAACCAATCCCGATGTCTCCCCTTTGGAATACTAATACGGCTGCCCTTGCCAGCTGACCTCTTATAGGCCAAACAGCTTGTCTGTCAAACTAATGGGGTGGAACGCTGGCATATTGCTTTCCCACAATCCTTCAGCAGTGCTGGGACACTCATTTACTTCAGTCAGCTTGTTGCCAAGGCAACATTTAGGATGGGTCTCGTGTTGGATGGACGCACAAACATGAACGCTGCTTTATAGAGGTCTATATGCACACGCTCACACAAACATGGAGCAATCTGTTCAATGGAATAAAAGTGTAAGACATAGACACGCAGGTGTAAATGTGACTGTTGCTAACACAAGTGCAAAAAACAAATTTATGTATGCCACTGAGACACAGAAAGTGTGTGCACGTAGAAAGTACCCAAAGTGCTCTTTGCTACTTGTCTCAGCTTTACGCCCAAAACCCAATCTTCCACTCTCTCCCTTCATCCACAATGCATGCTCTCTTTTTCATTTGTTCTGAAAGGCAAGCAGACAAGCCTATTTTCTGCCTGCATTTCTCTTCCCACCCAAACCAGGAGAAAGCAGAGAGAGGGCTGCAGACACATGGGGGCCATTTTCAGACCATGGTATCAAACACTCTTCCAACTCTTGACAAATGATTATAGATGGTAGCTCACACAAATTCTTTCTAGCTTTTCAGTGTCACAGGAAATCTGGCAAGAGGATCCCCCCTCCCCACCCCGACAAATTAGAAACTGTAAGGAGAGGAAATTTTAATTGCGGTCTTGCTCATCTGTTATGAATGTGAGAGCAGACCTCTTGAAAACACCTGAAGCAGGCAGTGACTACATGGTTGCTTCACGTCCTGTGCATTCCTTCCCTACAGATCATCAGCCTGTGACACCAGCTGCCTGTGTGTGCCTGAAACTGTCTGATCTGTAAAACTGTCGAACAATGCAGTTCAAATATTAGATGATACTAAAACATCAGGCATTGTAACACAAAACACATTTTTGCACAAAAAAAACCTTTAATCAATCTCAGAGTAAAAGATTGATTTAGATGGTTAATGGGGGTTGTGATCTTGCACCGAGTGATCACAAGGCGATCCCTTTATAAAACAGATGGAGGTCAAAATCCACAGCCATTACTTGAGACAAAGATCCTGTAGTTAGAAACTGCGTTTCAATTACAGTTTTTCACAAAGTAAAAGCGATATTTGTATGTTTTGCCAAACAACGGTGTTCAGCACATAAGCTGCAATTCTTGTAAAATCTCTTCAGCTGTATGAGATTTACGGAGGTAAAGGTAGCCACGTAGCGTTATTCTGGGGTTTTTATACGAGCTGTAGAGCATCTGTCACAGCTTTTCAAAGACTTTCTCCCTCATTTCCTTTTCAAATTCATTGTAAAACTCTGAAATTTGCTGTCATTTGTTCCAAATTGCACCAAGTTTACCAGAAATGAATTGGTCACATGACCCTCTATGTCACGTCCAGGGACATATTGGAAAAAAAAAATATTGCCATTATACTGTTGTTATATACTTCTATATCAACATGTCTGAAAAAACACCTCATAAAAAACGTTTTAGTGATATTTGAGAGATTTTTTTTTTTTTTTTAATGTAGGTGTTTCCATTAGTGTTTTGTTTATTCCAATATTTAGGTTTTTAACAATTCTAGGTGTAATGGAAATGTAGCTTAGCCAGCTCAGTTTTTTTTTTGTTTTTTAAATTTGTTTGGGTTTGTTTTTTTTTGTTTTTTTTACAGAAAATAATGCTATTCTACAACTCAGCACTGAAACACTATTTATAGATTAGTCCATGAAACCAATGTATAACCAAGGACTGAGATATAAAAGTGATTTACCAATCCAGTACACTGGATCAGTGAGTAAGTTGTGTAAAAGCCAGATGTGACCACTTTAAATACAATAGAAATAATGTCCATATTAGGGCTGGACTGTCTTCTATCAGTTACATCCATTCAATCATGAGACACTGACTCAAGTTTTTCAGGGCCAAAGCAATTTCTCAGCATTTCATTTGTTGAAAAATTGCCAGGAGCAGCAGATCAACTGAGCTGAAGTATCAATTGATAATGAGAAAAGGGTGGGTGGGTAAATCCCAAGGGTATTCCCTCTAAACTCAGACTGCTGTAGTCTCATGTAGTTTAACAGTGGACCTGAGTATGAGACAAAAACTGTGGGGCTTTCTTCCCAATCTCTCACAGCATTCTTGTATTAAAGTGGTGACTCATCAAAGCCTGTAAGGACGTAAAGATTACTGAAAGAAGTAATTTTTTCAATACAAATGGGGTTAGGGCTGTCAGGATAATTACTGTTTAGAGAGGATAATTTGTCATACAAACAATCTTGATCAAAAATTTAACTTTTTTGTCTTTATATTTTACAGAAATAATCATCACCATTTATACTGGTCAAATAACCAAATCATACAATTGACATCTGACATCATCAGCAACCTACACTATTTTTCACACCAATCCTGCTGTGTTGGTTCACGAATATCCATGATTTTGACAGATATAAATA